>NC_071355.1:60653448-60980266 GCF_943734655.1 Sabethes cyaneus
TTGGGCGCGGTCGTGCGGAGTATCCGCCGCTCAGGCACGGGCGATATGATCTTTGAGTTAAAGAAGGACGCCACCAAGAAGAGTTACGCATACAAGTCCATAGCGGAAGGAGTGCTCAGGGACGGAGTGCAGGTACGTGCTCTCACACCAGAAGTGACTCTCCAGCTTAAGATCCTGGATGAGATCGCCGAAGTGCGTGAGGTCGTACAAGCTCTCAAAGAGCAACGTGGAGTGGTGGTGGCAACCGAGGCGGTTCGCCTACGCAAGGGTCCGGCCGGGACCCAGGTAGTCCCCATACGACTTCCGCTGACTGACGGAAACAAAGCCCTGAAAGCTGCTAGGCTAAAAGTGGGGTGGTCGGTATGCCAACTGAGCTGTGCTCAAACAGTCGGAAGCTTCCTTCCGGTGCTTCGAGCACGGACATAAAGCCTGGAACTGACTGGGGCCAGATAGGAGCCAATTGTGCAGGAGATATGGCAGTGCTGGCCATAAAGCGAGGGACTGCGCGGAGCCTCCCAAGTGCCTGATCTGTACCGGTAAGCGGGACGCAACGCACATAACGGGAGGTCCAAAGTGCCCAGCTGGTGTGCCGGCGACTAATAAGCCACGTTCATAGTGCAAGTGACACAACTCAACCTGAACCACTGCAGCACGGCTCAGCAGCTGTTACACCAAGCAGTTTCTGAGTCAGCAATGGACATTGCCATTATCTCGGACTCATATCGCGTCCCTGTCGGAAACGGTAACTGGATTTCGGATAGGTCCGGGACGGTGGTTATATGGACGACAGGCAGGTTCCCGGTTCAAGAGGTTGTGTCAACTGCAGACGAGGGACTTGCGGTTGCCAAAGTGGGTGGAGTGTTCTACTGCAGCTTAAACAGACTGGTTTAAGGCCGGTGGTTTTGACGGGCGACTTTAACGCTTGGACGGTAGAGTGGGGAAGTCGTCGCACGAACCATAGGGGGATTCTGGTTTAGCTTTGTCAGAGCTTAACGCAGATCTGGCCAACGTCGGCACCACAAGTACCTTCAGTAGAAACGGTGCGAAGTCGATCACCGACGTGACTTTCGGTAGTCCTGGTCTGATAGGAGACTGGAGGGTAGACAATGGCTACAATCACAGCACAGTGACCGTCAGGCGGTCCGCTATGGTATCGGTCAGATAACGAGGCGGCAGGCGGCGAGTAGAGCCGACACTCCAACCACCCGTGGATGGAAGACATCACACTTCGATTCTGAAGTATTTGTGGAAGCGATCCAAAGAGAGGTATTGTCGCGAGCGTGTGACGCTACCATGCCTAGGAAAGGTCGACCTACGTATGGCAGGTCACCGGCTTACTGGTGGACAGATGAAATTGCGGAACTCCGCGGAGCGTGCTTTCGTACGAGGAGAATTATGCAAAGAGCTCGTTCGGACGAAGGCAGGGCTGAATGTCGAGTAGCACTTGTTGCTGCACGCGCAGCGCTTAAGAGTGGGATAAAAGCTAGTAAACGAGCCTGCTTTGAAAGGTTATGTGCTAGTGCCAATACGAACCCGTGGGGTGATGCCTACAGGGTCGTAATGGCAAACACCAAGGGCGTGATGGCGCCCACAGAGCGATCGCCAGAGATGCTGGAACGGATCATCGAGGGTCTCTTTCCACGCCAGGAGCCAAGGCCCTGGCCTCAGGCAGCTGAGTGGTTCCACGGCCGACGTTCCAGTATCTCAGACCATAGCGTAAGATCGGCCTTTCAGCCGAACATCCTAAATAACGTGGGCGACGGCTGTTTAGAGGTTGGGGAGGAAGTGACGGTTACGAACGAGGAACTCATTGAGATCGCTAAATCCCTAAAGGTGAGCATGGCACCGGGACCAGACGGAATCCCGAAACTGGCCATTAAAGCGGCTATTTTAGAGGCTGCCGAATTATTCGGAGCAGTAATGATTAGACGCCTGGAAGATGGCCACTTCCCGGATAGATGTAAGCGTAAGAACCTGGTCCTATTGCCGACGTCGGGAAAACCTCCGGGTGTCCCCTCGTCATATAGGCCGATCTGTCTACCCGATACTGCCGGCAAGGTGCTGGAGAGGGTTACCCTTAACGGACTCGTACAGTACACTGAGAGTACAAACGGTCTGTCACAAATCTTCCACATGATTGTGAGGAACGTGCTGCTCGAGACAAAGATGCTGATCGGTCTGTCAAGGAACCAATTCGGCTTCTGAAAAGGTAAATCTCGGTCACTAAGACAGCCAAGGTTGCAATCCAGCGCAAGAAGACAGGTATCCTCTATTGCGCAATTGTCACGCTCGACGTGAGAAATGCGTTTAATAGGGCTAGTTGGTACTCTATATCCAATTCGCTTTGGAATATCCAAGTGCCGGTGTCGCTGTACAGGATTCTGGAAAATTATTTCCAGAATCGTGTGCTATGCTACAACACGGAGGAGAATCACAAGTGCGTTCCAATCACCGTAGGAGTTCCGCAAGGTTCCATACTGGGCCCGGTGTTGTGGAACTTCATGTATGACGAGATTTGGAGCTAAAGTTCCCGGTAGGGGTTGTGATTGTCGGCTTTGCGGACGGCATCACCTTGGAAGTCGACGGTGAATCTATCAGAGAGATTGAGTTGACGGCTGCCCACTCTATAAGCATTGTCGAAGATTGGATGCGCTTCAGGAAACTGGAGCTAGCGCATCATAAAACGGAGGTTATCGTGGCGAACAACCGCAAGTCGGTGCAGCAAGCAAATATCAGCGTCGGGGACTGCAATATTTCGTCAACACGGTCTTTAAAGCTCCTGAGAGTCATGGTCGACGACAAGCTGAAGTTCGGGAGCCATGATCTGATTCCACAAAGGACCGGTGGACACACCGACTTATTCCGGAAGTATCCGGGTGGGTCGACAGGTGCCACGGCGAAGTCAACTTCCACCTGACACAGATTCTGTCAGGGCATGTTTGTTTTAGACGGTATTAGCACAAGTTCGGGCACACGGAATCCCCCGCGTGTTCCGAATGCGTGGATGTAGAAGAAACTGCAGAACATGTTTTCTTTATATGCCCTCGTTTCGTGGGTGCGAGAAGCAACATGCAGGCAGTGAGCGGACAGGACACTACTCCGGATAACTTAGTCTAAAGGATGTGTTCTAGCTCAGACGTCTGGGGCTGCCACCCAGATTGGAGCTACAGGACCGCTGGTGTCAGGGGGATTGAGGCTAGAGACTCGAGTAGGGTTTTAGTGGGTTTGGATACTCACGCCCCACTAGGGGGTTTGGGATACTTAACCCCACTCCCTGAGTTGTCTTCTTAGGTTTCTGATGGTACCGTATCTTCTAAGGTGCTAAACAGATTTCCCTACTCGTAAAAAAAAACCACATACACACACACATTGCGTACCCTATGAAGTTGTTTTTTTGATTTGATGAAAACGTATCAACTATGCGAAAATGCTCAGCATGCGGATTGTAAAAGATAGGGCATTCGCTCGATACTTCCGACTAAAACCATCCCATCTATTTTGTGTGACAGAGAGCGATAAGTTGTGTGTGAGCTAAACTACCAAAGCTGCTGGGCAAGAGGAAACGTTTGATTTATGCTTGTTTTCCAATTTGTTCATCCGAATTGACTGTCAATTGTGTGGGAAATTTAATCATTCTGTAATGTGAACACATTACCTAGGTTCATATTAAAAATGTTCAGATTAAAGAAGGTCGTATTAGCGGGGGTCACGGTACTCAACTTGCACTTTTACATTAACGAGCGTTCAAAAAACACGTTTTCTGTAGCAACACGGTTGTTCCGTGCTGTTTTGGCCGGATTTGGCGTCCTGCCGTAATAATTGTTCCATATACGGAACAAAGGCTATAGAGTGGTGTTTGGACAACAAGTTATAGGTGGTACCTAACGACAATTGCTCTCCCAACGCACTAGAGCTCCGTCCAAACGAAAAACATTGCGCTAATGTTTAGCGGAACCTGAAGGAGACCCAAAAATCAGTTGGAAGCGAATGTAGAATTTATTGGCAGGAGTCTAACGAAAGACCCAGCAATTCGGATTCATCAATCTTTTTTTTCTATAGTTTATACTAATTAACTAAATTATAAAAATAATTTGATTTTTTAATAGCAAAATTGCATTCTTGTTGGAAAACATTTTTCATCGTAACATCTTACGAACGTAACGAAGTTTGTGTAATTCAGCTTAGGAAAGCACAAGTAGACAGCTGCGAAATATAATATCATAAATTATAATTTTTCTTTAGCACGCCCACGTCAAATTTCCTTCTTCCGTCGTAAACTTTAAATTTTATTGAAGTAGTTATACATACAGCAATTTAACCTTCGTAAGGTGAGACAACTAACCATGGGTTTTAGGTCTAGAGCAGGCTTGACCCTTGCTAATAAATATGATATCCAATCCGCAAACTAGAAGCCTGATCGTTGCATTAGGGCAGACCAATTCAAAACGTTAGCGCAAGTGGAAAGTATCGTGTAAAACAAGGAGGTAAATTATGTTTACCATTTACACCACACTGCGGGATTTCGCCGTGTACTGCGATTCAGGTGACCATAGGAACCAGCTGAATTTGATACCGATTGACTCGAGTAATTACCATAATATCTAAATATATGGCTCACTATTTAAATCCACCTGCTTCTTTGCACCGGCACCGATATCTAACCCAGCGGTGGTAGGCTGCTACCGCTCGGCGAACAAATCCGATGAATATTGACTGCAGTTGCACACCGATAAAGTGATAAATTTGTCCGTCGGTTGGAAACGAATTGCCTAATTAAATTCCAATCTACGAGAGGGGTGGCGACACAGAAACGAAAGTGTAACAACACTCAGGAGAAAAGTTGTCCGCGCCGCCAAATCACGCGATGGTAGCGAAGTGACAGCAACATTCTTTACAGCTCAACACATGACATTTTGCATGGTACATTTGATGTCGGTTGTTGCGACCGCTTCCTACGTGCCGTCGTCGGTTTCCCAGAGGAATGCATTGTTTCGTCCCGTTCCCAATGGGGGTAGAAGTGATCTTGTTATGCCATGATTTCTGGTGCCTGATTTATGGCTCATCCATTCATTCAACGGACTTCCAAGACCTTAGAAGACGACGGTAAGTGTGCGAGCCATGAGGTGTCAGAGCCATAAATTTTGCGTACTCTGTTTGGAGCTCGTTCGGCACGGGGTCGATGATTTTTGTTTTATGCCACCTTTCGAGAGCGCCATCGTCCGTAAACCGCACTCCATCAGTTCGACGTGAACGTGGCCATTTCGAGAAACATTAACCATTGAACCGACCACACGAGTTATGGGGTGTGAGAAAACATGCAATTCTGGACACTACGAGGCATGAACACAGATTTTCACGATGAAAGCAAAGCAGTAAATTATGAATATGGATTTGGGTTTTGATGATTGATTGACGGAGTTTAGTTAAGGAGAAATGTCACTAAAGAGAAACTGTAGCACACAATAAGTTCTTGGTTCCGACCAGCACCATCATCAAAAAATCCCTTTATCAAAGCTGAACCCACAGACAACGACGTCCCCAAAAAATAAACAGCAAATTATATAATCTTTTAATGTCTCGACGAGTTCGAATATCACTTTCTAATTCCTTTTAAGCTCCTGCTCGCAAGTACTGCCCATACGAAATGTCTCTGTGTGCCGTGGGTTTAAGCATACGAAATATTTTTTTTTCTGAAAGAACCAACAAGACTAAGTATTATAACGTTATTGATAAGCGCATAATGTAGGCAATTAATCATCGCGTCCGCGCGGCTCTTTGGAGACGACTGCCGTATTATTATATCGCGTAGTATTAAATCTGCTGTGGCTGAGTCAGCAGGTTTTGGTGATTACGATTCAACGAAATTAGTAGAAAAATAACTCGCCAAACTAACCTGCCAAGCTTCACTTATTACCAAGCAACTTGAACTACTCATTCGTCATAGACTCATTGTTTCTTCAGCTCAGCAGCAAAGATCCGTACCTAGTACCAACTCATAAATTGATCAAGCTTGTTCCAAAAGTTGATCCAAATTAATTACCGCCACATTGGCTGCGACTTGTTTGACAGTCCGATTTTACACACTCCATTACGGAACACCTCTCTCGTGTTTTGTCGTCTGAACCCAAGCGACATCAATTTGCAGATTATTTAAATCCGACAAAAACGGCGTTTTATAATTGATGCTGTTGGGGCCAGAAATGGACCGTGATACATGGGTGGACCTTTCCAGCCGGCGATGTTCCTCTGATAGCCGGTACAAATAAGGATTGTCTGTTTATTTTTCAATTAAAAAAATCAAAACACTTTTGTTGTTCATAAATATTATTGAGCGGTATACAGTCGCTGATTTTAATGCTTCGAGGAAATCAAGTAAAACGTTACCGTCAAAGGGGGTAACTTGCAACAGCGGGGTAACATGCAACAACGCACAGTGGGCAAAACTGACCGAAAAACGGAGCTTTTTGTTGCCGCTTTTTTATAAGGCAAACATGACTTTTCTTATGTAAAAAATCATGAGAAATCAATTGGTGATGGTCTCAACGCGCGGGAATTACGGGAAGTAGCCTATTTCGCCCCATTCATCTCCATTTTTCAATAGTTTTGAAAGAATCATGTGCAAACTCATGTGCAAAATATGGGTCTAAAATTTTTCAACTAGGAACAAACACACCAAATTTGAACGAATTTGGAGCACTTTTACAGGTGCTCGTTTTCCTATCAATATTTCTCAGATTGCAGTACAAGTTGTAGGGTAAAACAAGGCAATACATTTCTTTACACGACATTTTTGTGAAAAGTTTGATCGTCGTTCGATCTGTTGACTTTTTCAACCTTCCTAACAGGCATGCCTTCTTGAAAATCTATGGTAAAAGTATTGAATTGGCATTTTGCATGTAGTGCAAAAACCTTGAGTAAAATGGGCAAACGGGCTTCTAGGTTATGCTGTATTAAAATAAAATTGTTCATATACCTTTTTCTTAACATACTTCTTCTTTTCCTTCCCATAGAATCTCACATTAGAGAGAGTTTGTACATGATTCTTTCCATAGTATTAAAAAATAGGGGTGAATAGGGCAAAATAGGTTACTTCTCGTCATTTCCGCGCGTTGAGACTATCACCAATCGATTTCTCGTGATTTTTTACATAAGAAAAGTCACTTTTTACATCTTAAAACAGCGGTAACCAAAAGTTCCGTTTTTTCGGTCGGTTCTGCCCACTGTGCAACGCTATATCGACCCAATTTATTGTACTTTTTGATCTGTTCAATCTGTTCAATTTTTAATCTATATCAGTCACTGAATCTTGTTGTTAACAGTTCAACGAAGCCTTAGATACTGTTATGTTGATTTTTTGCTGTTTTGATGATTTTTAAAAAATCCCACAAGATGATGTCAAATTCAACGTCAATTTTTCGTCCGTAAAACGTTTTTGTGGCCCTCAAACACTTCAAATAAAAGAAGCTTAACACACATTTTTAATAGTAAAATGAATAATAAGGAAACAAAATAATTAATTTATGATGACTAGTTATGTTTATCCTGCTTGTAACCACATTATACGTAAAACAAGTACCGTGAACGTACCATATTCTGCGCAGTTAAGACATTTTTATGATTCTTCCGCTATTCTAAGTATTCTAGATTTAAATTAACAACGTGGATAGCCTCAACGTGTAGTGCTACGGTCTATAATATATGCTAAAAAATATGGGAATTATAAGTCGTCCAACAATTGAGTATATTTTTCGTTTTGTAAACTTATCCACGGTGCCTAATTCTGCGCACTTTCTTGCCCATGTTCCTAATTCTGCGCATATTTGCTCCTAATTCTGCGCACCCAAAAAATGAAAATAAATACTCCTGCCATGCTGTTTATGTCTTTATACGCTAAAAGCACACCAAAAAGTCCGGCATTAGCCATTACCATAATTAAATCCATGGTTCGGCCTTCTTGTGCTGTCCGGGTGGCAAAGGAATATTGTTATCATTTTGATTGCCTCATTTTAAATATTTTATTCTCGATAACGTGAAGGGCGAATTGATTAGGGTTTTCTGCATACTGAACATTACACTGTAAACTAATATTAAAAATTGTGTTTTCATGTAGAAACTTCCCCACTCTCTGACAGCCCCATGAGGATGGACATTAAAAAAAATAGAAGACATTTCATGACTTGGCGCTCGTAGATTCGGACTCCGAGACACAGCACAGGATGCCAATCAATGCAAGTTAAAGATTCTACTTGAATTTTCATGCCTCTATACCTCAGCCATTTGGGTGAGGTTGCGTATTCTTTCGGGGTTTCCTCGTAGGATACATTACTGCGCAGAATTTGGAACATGAATAAAAAAATCTGTGCCTGAATCTGCGCATTATTGCATCGCATTTTTCTAAGGAAAGCAACGTATGCGATCACTCTCTTTGTCTGAAACAAGACTAAAACTAATTATTCTTTCTACTTATGCTGGGTAATTTGATCATTACAAAGAATTTAGATCATAAATTTGTTATTTTTCTAGAAGGACAATCTTAGGGTTGGTGCTAACGACGATGTTTTCTGTCATATAAAATACTTTCAGTTTCACGTTAAATTATTTCGCTCTCAAATATTATGGCCCATTTGTGAATAATGGCGTAATATTCAACTTACTTATGTGTCCATGTCCGCCGGTCCGGCAGAACAAAGGGATGAAATTAGAGATCTCCACTGCTGACGGTTACCCGCCATGGCTTTTACCTGTCGCCAGGACAGGTTCTCGTCTACAGCCCGGATGTCGTTGGCTAAGCTCCATCTCCATGAGCCTCTGGGTCTGCCTCTTCTACGCTGTCCTTGTGGATTCCAGTCGAGTGCTGCTCTGCAAACCTCGTTCGCTCCTTTCCTCAAGGTGTGTCTGATCCACTTCCACCTACGCTCACGAATTTCTGTGGCTATCGGCCGTTGATGACACCGACGATGGAGTTCCTCATTGGATATCCAATTATCAGGCCACCAGGCACGAATAATATATCGCAGGCACCGGTTAATGAATACCTGCAGTTTTTGCGTTGTCTCCGCTGAGACGCACCACGTTTCGCAGGCATACAGCAGTACGGATTTAACGTTTGAATTAAAGATTCGGGTTTTCGTACGTAGAGTGATCTGGTTTGAGCGCCAAATGTTTCGCAGCCCTGCAAAGGCACCCCTGGCCTTCCTGATCCGTGTGGCTATATCAGTCTTGGTACCACCATCGGGCGTTGTTTGGCTACCAAGATATTGAAAGACGGCTACCTGCTCAACTTGTTGTCCCGCTACTGTAAAGTTGGTGGAATTGTCAGTGTTCACTACCATAGACTTAGTTTTCGCTACATTGACTGTGAGACCCGCTGCCTGGCAGCTCTCGGAGAGGTCGTCTAACTTGCTCTGCATATCGTTTCGGCGTTGTGCGAGCAAGACAATGTCGTCGGCTAGGTCGAGGTCATTTAGCTGCTCCATCGTTAGAGGATTCCAAGGCAATCCTCGATTTGGTCTACTGTCAATTGCTCCAACTAATATCTCATCCATAACGATGAGAAACAGAAGCGGTGATAAAATGCAGCCCTGTCTCACGCCAGCAGTAACCCTTATGGGGTCGGACAAGACGCCGTCGTGCAAAACCTTGCACGAGAACGCCTCGTACTGAGCTTCGATGAGATGGACTAGCTTATCTGGAACTCCTCTACGCCTAAGTGCGCCCCAGATGTTTTCGTGATTGAGTCGGTCGAACGCCTTTTCGAAGTCAACGAACACCAGCAGAAGAGAGTCCTGGAATTCGTTGATCTGCTCCAATATAATGCGGAGCGTTGTGATATGGTCTACACATGATCGGCCAGCACGGAATCCAGCTTGCTGCCGCCGGAGAGTAGCGTCGATCTTCTCCTGGATCCGGTTGAGGATTACCTTACAGAGTACTTTGAGAGTAATACAGAGCAACGTGATGCCACGCCAGTTACCGCATTCCTTTAGGTCTCCTTTCTTAGGGACTTTGACCAATATGCCCTGCATCCAGTCCACCGGAAAAGTTGCGGTTTCCCAAATTGCTGAAAAGCTGATACATCATCTGGGCTGACAAATATGGGTCAGCTTTGAGCATTTCGGCTGAAATACGATCTATCCCTGGCGCTCTATTGGATTTCATACTCTTGATGGCTGCTACAATTTCATCCAGCGATGGCGCCTCCGAGTTCACGCGATTTATTCGACGAACTGTAGGCGTCGTACGCTGCTGGTTTTGTTGGTCTCTGACATTTGAAACTCGGAAGAGTTGTTCAAAATGTTTAGTCCATCGCATAAGCTGTTCTGTACGGTCAGTCAATAGCTGACCAGCTCTGTCCTTTAGCGGCATCTTTGTATTCATCCTGGCACCACTAAGGCGGCGAGAAATATCGTACAACAAACGGATATCACCATTGGCGGCGGCGGTTTCTCCTTGTTCGGCTAGGGAGTTAGTCCAGGCTCTCTTGTCCCGCCTACAAGCACGTTTAACAGCCCTCTCCAGTTCGGCGTATCGTTGACGGGCAGCTGTCTTAGCCGATCTGGTCCGCGCTCGCTCAATGCCGGCTTTCGCCTCTCTCCGCTCGTCGATCTTCCTCCAAGTTTCATCCGAAATCCACTCCCTCCGCCCACTGCGCGCTTTGCCGAGGGTTTCATCACTGGTCGTGATGAAGGCGTTCTTGATGCCGGTCCATTGCTCTTCGACGGTTCCACCAGATGGCAACTCCGAGGCTCGAGATTCAAGTTGTTCAACAAAGGCCCTTTTCACCTCAGGATTCTCCAATCGGCGGACGTCGTAGCGGCACCCAACTTTCTCCTCCCGTCGTTGGACACGTGCGACGCGCAGACGTATCTCAGCGATAACAAGATGATGGTCGGATGCAATGTCAGCGCTGCGTTTGTTGCGTACATCAAGAAGGCTCCTTCTCCATTTCCGGCTGATGCAGATGTGGTCGATTTGGTTTTCTGTTCGGCCGTCGCGGGAAACCCACGTGACTTTATGTACTGGTCTATGGGGGAAGAGCGATCCACCAATGACCATGTCGTTATTACCACAGAATTCTGTAAACAGCTCCTCGTTTTCGCTCATCTCTCCTAGGCCATGGCGTCCCATGACGCGTTCAAGGTCCGCGTTGTTTGAGCCAATCTTCGCGTTGAAGTCGCCCATGTGAATTTGGATGTCCCCCTTCGGGATTTTCTCAACCACGCTGTTCAGCTGGCTGTAAAAGCTCTCTTTCTCCTGCAGGTCGGCAGCATCTGTTGGCGCATAGCACTGGATTGCCGTAAGGTTCCTAACCCGTGTTCTAAATCTGGCAACGATTATTCGCTCATTTATTGGTTCCCACTTCATCAGGGTCGCACGTGCCCCTGGGCTCAGTAGGAATCCAACTCCTCTTTCTCGAGTAGCATTTTCACCTCGTATGCCAGAGTAGAGCAAGACTTACCCGGATGATGTCCTGTGTTCGCCAGTACCCGGCCAGCGGACCTCGCTCAGCCCCAGAATTTCAAGCTTCAGACGGCTAGCTTCCCTTGCAAGTTGAGCCAGCTTGCCCTGCTGGGCAAGGGTCAGTATATTCCATGTTCCGATTCGTGTCCGTGTTTTCATGCTAAAGGTCGTTGCCAATAATCCGGAGAGATTTCTTCTTTCATTTTCATTAACTTTTTGTGTGTTCTGGTACAGTAGGCTGTTAACCTAAGGTCCTTATCCCGCTGATGGGGCTGCCATCTTAATGTGGGCGGGAGCCACTGTGCCCCCTTTCCTGTTAGCATACGACAACCGAAGTTGCGTACCCCAGCCGGCACCTCGTGGAGGTAGGAATAGGAGTTAATGAACAGAGGTTATGGAATGCACATGTTCACCCTGTGCCAGCCTATTCAACAGACATTTATAAAAAAATAACGCAATGATCATAGTTATGCACAATGTTAAAAAATACTTATATAAAGAAAAATACGCAGAAGTAGGAGCTGCGCAGAATTAGGAACGGTACTTAAACGGGGTAATTTGCCACACTGGTTGATATAAAAAGCTGTGCTCCGTTAACTTCACGAGGCAAGTTATCATTTAATTTTGCATCAAGCAATACTAAAGTACAACTGAAGAGTGCAAGATACTTTCGGTAAGTCGGAAATATGCAAGTTTAACTCTGGATATACCGAAAAAAAGCCATAGAAGACGCTAAAAATAAAATACCCTCACTGAGAAAAATCGACCAGCAGTATTACAGTGTCTAATTACGATCACTCGTAACGTAATGAACATTCATATATTACGTAACCAAGATATCGATGATTTTTAACTCCCCGCTCCACTTCGTGACGCGATTTTGCATAGTGGATATACGGCGTGTAATGAGTTGTTACACAACTCCCGCTCTCCTAAGTGCGTTACGTAATATGTGAATGGTTCTTAAAGAAGGCAGCTCTATCGGATCCAGACAAGGAATATCAACTGCATGAATAATATAAAAAGTAAAATTCGTTATTTTCGTTACGGGGCTCATAAATTATTTTCACCAACGCACAGTGGGGCAGATTGACCCGGCGCTCGGACAAAATCTCATAACTTCTTTCATATGCCTCGTAGAGCTTTATTGTCTTTAGCAACATTGTTTGTAATAAACTTTCGCATCTTTATGTAAATTTTAAGAAGTTGTATTTTTATTACTATAGATGGCGTTTAAGTATAACTTTTTAAATAATGACTTTAGAAATGTTGTGTCTTCAGAAAAGTTCTTTGTCCTGTAAAGTTACGTAAAGTTACTGAATGCACCAAAATTGTAGGACTTACGGGAATCAAGTTATAAATTTTTTAAATACTCAAACACCTCTTTTCAGTGTGTAGTCGAAATTGGTAGTCAGACGATCTCCTATACAAATTATCACAATCTGTATATCAAGAGTAATTTAGTATTATTATTCTAGTATAGGGTATTCTAGTATATATCTAGTTTATTCTAGTATAGCAAATGTGCTATGTTTGCAAAATACTTTATGAATATGTTCAATTCTGATTCAATTTCGCTAGATAGTGTAACCGAGGCTTTGTCTTTTGTTCCAAGAGATGAAATTTCGGTTGAATCTTTCTTGGTCATTGCTGAAAACGTGGCCAATGCCATTCTCCTCGCTTTGTCTGCGTACTATGGAACTGGGTAACCAGATCGCTATTTACACTGACCTGCAAGCAACATTCGATCGAGTCAATCATGATATCTTGCTAGCCAAACTCTACAAATTAGGAGTGTCAACTAATTTACTTTCATGGCTTAACTCTTACCTACGCAATCGTAAAATAGCTGTTAAATTGGGTCCTAGTCAATCGAGATGGTTCCAGAATGGTTCTGGAGTTCCACAAGGTAGCATCTTAGGACTTTTGCTGTTTTCGGTGTTCATGAATGACGTCACTCGACTGTTACCTCCTGGAACAAGGATGTGGTACGCTGATGATATAAAAATTTATCTGCCAATTGAAACCACATCAGATTGTTTGCGTCTCCAGAAATTGATTAATTTGTTTGCCGATTGGTGCAACTGTAATCGTATGCTAATCAGTATTCAAAAATGTACTGTAATCAGCTTTACTCGTAAAAAACAGGCCCTAGTATTTGATTACTGTATTAACGGTTCGTCACTACAACGGAGTAACTCAGTAACAGATCTAGGCGTTGTAACGGATTGCCAAATGTCATTTAGACAACACTATACCTTTATTATCAATAAAGCTTGGCGCTATATTCCGAATTGGTAGCGAATTCCATGATCCAGGTACTCTACGTACTCTTTACTGCTCCTTAGTGTGTTCCGTTCTCGAAACTAGCTGTGTGGTCTGGGATCCTCGTTATAAATATTGGATACTTCGAGTTGAACGGATACAAAAATGCTTCATCAGTAAGATTTCCAGTATGCTACCCTGGAGTAACCCCGATACTCTGCCGCCTTATGAGGAACTTTGTCAACTAGTAGGAATTGCGCCTCTCGAGCAGCGACGAAAGGACATCATCGTTAAGACTGCTCATAAGATTCTGTTGGGTACTCTGGACTGCCCTGCTGTTTTATCGCGGCTTCAGTTACACTGCCCTCGTCGACCGCTACGGAATCAACAGCTTCTGCGTATCGATTCGCACCGCACAAATTATGGACTTTATGAACCAATTCGTCGAATGGCTTTGGAGGATAATCGTCGCGGAAACAACATGTTTTTATAGTTACTTTTGTACATTTGTAAAGTGTGTGTATTGTATTTAGTAGTTTTTTATTGATTTGTTCCTATTGATTTATGTTTGTACAACTGTTTCAAAAGATATTGGGTTTTTGTGCCGCTTTGAGTAAGAATATGAGACTTACTCAAGGTGGCTTTTCCCAATCTAATCACAATTCATTAAGACTCACTGTCGGATGAAGTAAATAAATAAATAAATAAATAGGGTAAATCAACCATTTGTGGACCTTTCTATAAATTATTTTGAACTCGTAACGCTAAACACCCAACCGATGGTACTTACAATATTAGTAACTTTCGAATAAGCCTAAATATATCAATTTATGCTGCAAATCTCTATATTTTACATATTTTTTAAAAAAAATTCCCTTTATTTTGCATCGAGAGGGTCCACTAATGGCGACATTTGTTGCATTGTTAACCGTATAATGGACCCTCACTTGTTGAAAATGTCGATTTTAAAGCATTAATAATGAAATGCAGCGAAAATTTTATAAACTCAAATGTGTGTTATATTTAGTATGTTCTGTTTCATGTCATATATCCTCAGAAATAAGAAGTATAAGCTAATAAATACCGAAATTTTATCCGAGGGTTCATTACCGGTAAAGGGTTCACTATATAAGTTAACTTACCCTACTATTTGCTTTAATGCATTCATGTGTTTTTGATAGATTAATAATTTTAACCGATTTTAGAAGTCATTTCTCATTGCAAAGATGAAAATTATGTCATATTTCTTTTGCTCTGTTAGCATTTGTTTTGACTTACGGATAAATTACGGACATTTTTGCATATTTTATGGTATGCCTCTCGATCATTTATAATACTACGTTTCCGTAGTACGATCTCCGTTGTATTTGAAATTTTTATTTCATTAGTTTGGCCATACGCAGCAAATGGATACGAGTGGCGAGTTAGAGCGTCATCGGCCTCAGCCAAAGCCTGGCAGAAGGCACAAAAAATAACGTGTAACTTACAGAGTAGCAATCTGTTTATCCTGCAAACACGCTATAGCTATACAATAGTTGAATAAGCTGAAGCAAAATTGTTTGTTGGGTGAACTTCGCACTGGCGCGCGCATTTTCTAATTTGTAGCCTAAAATGCCGGAAAACATGCATTCGGAAAACTTTAATAACTCCGAACATCGCAACTAGTAGCAGCTAATTTTTTGCTTATTAGTAGTTAACACCTTGAATGTTGATTTTATGGTAGTGTCCGAGCGGAAATCTGTAGAAATCTTTTTCTACACACTATTGAAAATTGACAAAAATAACAATTTTTTTGTTCTAAAACACAGAACAACGTCAGAACAAAGCCTACTAGTAAAAAATCTGTCTTAATATCACCTAAACTATAAGTTTATAATCCCTTTAATGTGAATTGTCTTTTAAAAGTATAGAATTTTAAGCAGCATGGTAGCTAGATACTAAAAGATTAAATGATTTTTATTTTTTCATTTTCCAAATTTTTTTTACACTGTATTTCACCTTCCATGCCTATTGAAAAAGCACTTATTAAAACAATTTATGCAAATTTCTTATAGATTATATGTCTACTATACGTAGAATATTAAGTTTGACAGAATATCTCAAATAAAAATTTTGAGGTTTTGTCCGAACTTTTTCGGGTTCTGCCCCATAGTGCAACGTGACATAAGACATAGCAAAAGCATTAACATTATCCTAGACCTAATAACTTTGTATTAATTAAATGTCCTCAAATATACTACAGATTAGTTTTTACTTGCACTCATAGTTGAGTATTGGTGCAAGTTACCCGTTTTACGGTACGTTGTGGATATTTGTCGAGTTTTACTGTTAGCATTTGACACATTCCAGCGTTACGGGACACCATCTCTACTATGCAAATCAGTTTCTTTTTCATTAAATCCTTGGCATTCAAGCGGAAGATAGTGTCTTTGTTAATGAACTACTTTACAAGGTATTTGCCGAAAAATTGGTGAAACAGGAAGCATTCGTCACAGTAAAATGGGTGCTAATTTTGTCCCGTAACGCTGGAATGTGTCATTTGAGTATAACATCAACTCGATTTTATGTGTTAGTGACGTCAGACATTCGAGTAATTTTTTATAAAGGTAATCTTAATAAAATATGATACAAATGGTGAAGAAAGTACTGGATTTAAAGGTGTGAATAGCTAGAATACTGAGGGTAGGATAAGATGTGAAAGTGAAAGAACGTTAAAATAGTTGATAAAGTTACGAACTACTTACACGTTTAGTTAGTGAATTCGTTAAAAGTGGGTAAACCAACTGTCACCAACGTAATAAAAGTGGTCGAAGTACGTTTAATCGAAAGTTAGAAGCCACAGCGACGACAAAAGGAGTGACCAGCGCTTTCAACATTTACCAATGATAGATTACGAGTGTGCAATGGTATCTCCAGAAAAATAAAATCAATCATATTAATTTCATTTAACAAATTCCTACCATTAATTATGAGCTCGGAATTTGTGACTAATCCGAAGCTTTCCCGTCAGCTATAGTCAATACACTCTGAACATTTCATACTGATTGAAACAGAACTGGTGCGGGCAGTTCTTTTCTTGGCAGAGCAGTGGTGCCGTTGCCGGGCAGCCAGCCAACCGCACATTCAGGGTTAGAAGGAAATTCATCATCCTCAATTGCAGCACTAAATCGAGCTAAAGTAATGTTATCATTGAGCAATAAATTAGCCCTACATACATACGTAGGTATGTATGCGATCGCAACCAGTTCGCCTAATGCCTAGTCAGTCACGGCACAGTACCCTCAAATAAAGCACATTAGCCCAGCATCAGAGTCAGAGTCAGAGAGCAAGGCAAAAATGATCGATTACCGGCAAGTACTCTAACGAGTTAATTAAAAATATGATATTTATGAGCGGTAATAGTCAGTTGCAGTGCGCGGGCTGGTAAGGCACCGGGTCTCGGGATGGCCAATTTATGGCAGCGTGGTGCAACAGGTGAAAAAGTGAATCTATAGTACCGGTTTCGGGACCCACAGTACCAATATTGACGAGTTCGCGCAGATATTTATTATGAAGCCATAAACGGTGTGGCCGAGCTTCAAAGAGTTTCGATTCGCCGAGCAACGTGTACGACTTCGCGCAGTATCAATGCGCATGCAGCATAACTCACATGGGAATTCCTCAACGATGGAAAACCGTACTTCTTTCTTTCTGGCATCAACAGGTTGAGGCACACGCGCTCCCGAGAAGCAGATTCCGAAGCGTTCGACTCGAGTCGGCGGGCCGTCCAAAACGGCGCGACGAGACCGTATTATTAGCAGTGAAATCATAATTCATACGCGCGACCTCCCATCCTTCCCAGCTCCAATAGCGCTGATTCGGGGTTAGCTCGGGGATGCTGTCGAAATCCGAACTGAGGACTACGTCCTCTGGAGAATCTTTTGCAACCTAGCTGGGGTTTGGGGCCCGCAACACATTGGCCGTCACAGCGCGGGAAAGAGTAAGCCATTTCGCAAACATGTGCTTTCGGTGCTTGGTGCATCGATTTACCTGCCGTTCGATGCCGCCGACTATGTCGTGGATCATAACCTCACATATGGCCGTACCATCATAGGGTGTCCCTGAAGTTAATAACCTTTCGTAATAGTTACACTATTAAGATGTTCTAGTTACGATTTGATGAATCTAGTTAATTGGGTATTTTCGAATTTTATGTTTTATTGATTGCCCGCACCGTTGTTGATGAGACATCCTCTGAAGAATGAATGACCGGTCAACAAGCTATAATCTTGGCTAGAGCTTAAATCGACTAATATTAAAACTTACTCCATGTGCTTTACATATACATACACACATGAAATTGTACAAAGTTTCGCACACTGCATCCATCCTGGGCTTGCGCCCTTCACCGGACAAGTGAGACTCGTTCTCACATAAATTATGCACTGTCCGGCCGCGGTTGGACCACACTGCGAGCGGAGGAGCCTTGCGGAGCAATTGCAAGGGTTTTCGAGAGCTCGATTCCGTATATTTAATACTGAAATAATAATTATGTTTCGGGACCGTTTGCTTGACGTTTTATGAGTAATGTTGCATTCTGATTTGGCTTCACGATATTAATGCCTAAAGTCGTTCGACGTACTGAAAATAAATGAGGTTTTTATTGTTAGCATTTATCGTTTTCCAAGAAACCGACACGGCAGGCAATCAACGGCTGGTAGAAATTGTTGAGATTTTACTATTATCTTTAGTAACTTGTACATTACACTCTGATGATGTTAATAATCTTTATAGAAGGATCAAAGCTAGTTTTATTGCTTCGAGGAATTTTTTGCCATTTTTGTTTGCCGCTTTGTCTAAACGCCAAACTATTTGCTCATGGTAAGTACAGATACAGTCACTCCACAGTTATGAATCAACTAAGGGGTGTTTTAAAAATCTTCTATACATATAAAAATTAATTTCTGTCTGTCTGTATGTCTATAAGGACTCGGAAACTACTGAAACGATCGGCTTGAAAATTTGGGGTTTTTAGGGCCGTGGAAGGTTCTTATGATAGTTAGAGACCCCTCCCCCCTAAAAGGGGCTCCCATACAAATGAAACACAAATTTCAACATAACTCAAGAACTAATCAAGCAAATGGAACCAAATTTGGCATATCAGTGTTTTTGGAGGCAAGAATTTTTTCTATGGTGAATTGAGATCCTTCCCCGCTTTAGGAGGGGGCTCCCACACAGATAAAATACAAATTTCATCATAACTCGAGAACTAATCAAGCAAATGGAACCAAATTTGGCATGTGAGGGTTTTAGGAGGCAGGAATTTTTCTGTGACAAATTATGATGTCTCTCCCCTTCAAGAGCGGGGGCTGCCATACAAATGAAATACAAATTTCTTTACATCTCGAGAACTAATCAAGCAAATGGAACTAAATTTCGCATGTGGTGGTTTTGGAGGCAAGAATTTATTTTTTGATGGTTTGAGACCCCTCAATATTGCTTTCCGCTTTATTTTATCTGGCTTAGCAATAGGGTGAGTTGTTTTCTACTTTACTGTGAGGGAAAATTGAAGATTTGTATATTAAACTGCCCATGCTTTCAAGTTACGTAACTGCCAAAATGAATCATCTAAGGTTGAACTCCTCAGAAACTTGCAACACTCGAGATTGGGACAAAGGTCATCCGAGATTCACGATTTATGTACAACATAGGTTAATTTGGGGCAATACGAAGTTTGTCGGGTCAGCTGGTAAAAAAATAAATAGCTTTTATAGCAGTAATATAAAGTTAACTGTTTAACACAAGTAACAATTTTGGTTTTATTACAGTCTTATGATAGCTTTTATGATCAAAATTGGTCATGAAAACCGTTATAAGAGTGCAATAAAACTCACATTGTTACTTGGGAAGCTTAAAAGAAAACTATCTATTTTCGATGAATAATAAGGCCATTGCAAATCATTTTAAAAGTTTTTGTCACCCCCCCCCCCCTTGGAAATTGGCTTGAAAAATCGGGGGGCAAAAAAATAATTTGTAGGATATGAGTTAATTTTTTTATAAAATCAATTGTCTGTGGGCTCTACAGCTTGAAAAACTCGAAAAATGAGTGTACGAGTTGAGTTATTCTATCACAAAATAGAAATGGAAGTTCAAACAGTGGAATTTCCGAAACTCGTCCAAAAAAATTTTCTTTCGTTTTTGTCTTTTTGTTCGTAGATTTTTGCATGAAAAATAACAACGTATTTATTAAAAGCAAGAATAGATTTGGTTTTCACGTTTAAACTTTAAGTAAAAATGCCTAAAATCAATATTTATTTTTCTCTTTGTTTTTTTTTCAACCCCCCCCCCCCTTTCAGTGGCCCAGCCCAGGTCCTGTTTCACCGGCTGTCACCGATAGTACAGGGTTTCGTAGTGAATTACCGGGCGGGCTCATGGGGGCTCGCGCAACTACCAGAGTTTTACCATCTGATGGATTGTGCATAA
Source organism: Sabethes cyaneus (assembly GCF_943734655.1). Lineage (NCBI taxonomy): Eukaryota > Metazoa > Arthropoda > Insecta > Diptera > Culicidae > Sabethes > Sabethes cyaneus. Next base: position 60,673,636 of record NC_071355.1, read on the forward strand.
ATGTAGAGAGTACAACGTGCCCCTACATCACATCTTTATCGATTTTAAAGCAGCATACGATACGGTCGATTGTGACCAGTTATGGCAGATAATGCACAAACACGGCTTTCCGGAGAAGCTGACGCGACTGATCAGAGCTACATTAGATCAAGTGATGTGTTTCGTGGGTATCTCGGGGACTAGGGGTTGTTCTAGTTCTTTACGATCTCTGCCCTCCTTCTGGCGTTTTTAAAAGGACACCATACGAACCATACCATACGTTACTTTTCAAGAGATGGCGCTTTTCTAGTAGTAGTAAAATCAAAATTTCTCACTTATTTATGTTTACCTACCTGAAAAACAATCACTAATCATATTTTATTTCTCGGGTACTTTTTCATTTCGACGTATCTGCAAATGAGAGATTCTCTTCGTGTCTCCTCTCTTCCGCCTTTTACGGCGATACTAATGCATTGAAAAGAAAATTTTCAAAACAGTTGGCTAGCTAGTGACTCCGGCAACCGATTCAGGCAAAGCCGCCCAGGACAAATGTCGGAGTGAAAATAGATAAATGTCCATAAATGTTGGGGACACAAAGCGCCTAGTAATCATAATTTCGTAAATTTCAGGGCAGCATACGATACAGTCGAGCACGAACAGCAATGACAATGCACGATAACGGTTTTCCGGACAAACTGACGCAGCTGATCAAAGCTACCATAGAGCGAGTGATGTGCTACGTGCGCGTTTCGGGGACGCTCTTGAATCCTTTCGAATCGTGCAGAAGGTTGCGGCAAAGGGATGTACTGTCCTATATTTTATTTAACATCAGGTGTGATCTCCCGAGCGGCCGTCAAAATTAGAGGAACGATATTCACCAAAAGTAGCCCATTCCTAGCCTTCGCAGACGACCTCGATATCATTGCTAGAAACCTTGGGACGAGGCAATCTACGCCATACTAAAAACGGAGTCTAGGAGAATTGGTTACAAATTAATGCCTCGGATACCAAATATATTTCGTTTTGAAACGATGGTATTTACAATTGATGGAGGGACGATAGGGGAAAGTAATGAAATTTTTTTGGGAAAGGAGGGGAAAGAGTGGAAAGGAAGGGGGGAGGGGGGTAACAGGTAGCTACGCTTAACAAGTTGTCATTGTGACTCCTACTTTTTGTCCAATGCTGGAAGGTGCATGAGTCGAACCAAGCTATAATCAGAGATTGTAACCGGATTTGAACCCACAACCCCTGCCATGGCGTGAGGCTCGCGGGTACCCGTGTACCATTGTACCATAGAGGCGCTGGACAAAAGAAGACTGCGCAACCCACCTTATCAATGCAGCGACCTATCTGGTTTTTGGAAAGAAGAAAATTTGGTCTGCATTTTTAAGTTTGAAATTTTACAGCCAGCTGTTCAGTGCACTTGAAAATTTACGAGGCTGGTTGTATGACCCTTGTCGTTGTTGTCGTCGCTCAGAGCCTGGGTGGTTCGTACTGTTTTAAGCTTCATTCTACCCGATATTGAGTTTCGTCGCCAGATTTTCCAAACTTCTATGAAGTCGCATGTTTTATTAAAGGAATAAGAAAATATCGCTTTAGACCGAGCCCTCTGGCACGTTGAGTCCCTCTGTACTGGATGCCGGAGGGTTGTTGAAATTCGTTCTCTTCAAGACTCCCACTGGCACCAGGAATAGAGGGGGCCTAACGTGCTAAATGGTTCGACCAAGTTGAAACCGACTTGTGTATGTCGAGACGCGTAACGAATTGCCGACGTACTCGCCCGAATACGATGGAGAGAAATTAACGAATAACGAAAAGTATAAACGAAAAATAAATGTGTACGCATCGACGAACGACAAGCCAGATGACGTAAAAGAGGCGTTCTATGATCTTCTCGACAGATCATATGGAGAGTGCCCAAGACATGACATAAAGATAGTCATCGGGGATACAAATGCAAAGGTCGGACGTGAAGAGTTCTTTCGCCCCGTTGTTGGTAGAGAAAGCCTCCATCCTACCACAAACGACTATGGTCTGAGGCTAATCAACTTCGCTGCAGCCAGAGGAATGGTTATCTGTAGTACCCATTTTGCACGATGGAACATTCGGAAGCACACCTGGAAACACCCTAATGGAGAGGCCTGCTCTCAGATCGACCACGTTCTGGTTGATGGCCGGCACTTTTCTGATGTTGCAGACTTGCGATCCTTCCGGGGACCAAACGTTGACTCGGACCACTATCTCGTAGTAAGCAAGATCCACGCCCGGTTGTCCAATGTATTCAAATCGAAGCCAACGAGGAAGATACGACTGAACATTCGGCGGTTATCAGCGGAGGAAGTTGCTGCAGAGTACTCTCGGAAGACTGATGAGCGGATCGGTGAACCTCTCGGAGAGAACCTGAACGAACAGTGGAGACACATCCACGACGCGATCAGTACTACAGCGCGGGAAGTGTTGGGTACTACTGCTGCAGTCACTTCTAGCGAGTGGTTTGCCGCAGAGTGCCAGCGAGTGACTGATGAGAAGAATCGAGCCAGAAGTCACATTTTGGCTGCAACTGTGACACGCCAGAGCAGAGAGAAATACCGAGATGCTCGAGCTGCCGAAAAGAGACTTCACCGTCGTAAGAAACGTCAGCACTGGGATCGCGTTCTTGCGGAGGCGGAGAATTGCTTCGAGAGGCACGATACAAGAAGCTTTTTTAATACGATCAACGGAATCAGGAACCGGACCGTGCCAACCCCTGTTATGTGCAACGACAAGGAGGGGAACCTGATTACCGAAAGATCGGAGGTGACTAGGCGTTGGTAACAATATTTCGATGCATTGTTGAATGGTGAACAAGATGGAACGGTCAACAGAAACAGGATAACGATTGAGGATGATGGACAAGCTGTGGATCCACCAACTTTGGACGAGGTTGGGAAAGCAGCGAGAGAGCTGAAAAACGGCAAAGCAGCTGGAATGGACGGCATCCCCGCCAAACTTTTGAAAGTCGGGAGCGAACGGCTGTATTGTACAATCCATCAGGTTATATTAAAGGTATGGACTGAGGAGGAATTACCTACGGACTGGTTGGAAGGTCTCATATGCCCAATTTACAAAAAGGGTCATCGACTCAAATGCAGCAATTATCGAGGTATTACTCTCCACAATTCTGCATACAAAATTCTGTCCCGCATCCTGTTTCTCAGACTGAGGCCGTTACAGGAAACCTTTGTTCGCGAATACCAGTGCGGTTTTCGACAGGACGCTCCACGACGGACCAAATGTTCACCTTGTGATAGATCCTCGATAAATTTCAGGAATTCTACTTGCAGACTCATCATCTGTTTATAGACTTCAAGGCGGCGTACGATTCAGTTAACCGAAACGAGCTGTGGCAGATTATGCTTGAACATGGTTTTCCAACAAAACTGATTAGGCTGATACGTGCTACCCTTGATGGTTCAAAATCAAGCGTCAGGATAGCGGGTGAGACTTCGGACTCGTTTGTGATGTTAGATGGTTTGAAGCAAGGTGACGGACTATCGAACTTGCTGTTCAACATTGCATTGGAAGGTGCTATTCGAAGGGCCGGCGTGCAGAGAAGCGGTACCATCATCACGAAATCTCATATGCTCCATATGTTAACCGTAGATCTGTGGAAGAAGCGTACATGCATCTTAGGGAGGAAGCTGCGAGGAAAGGGCTTATCATAAATTCTACCAAAAAAAGTATATGGTGGCTGGTAGAGAGCGTGGTAGCCCTTCGGGTGTTGGAACTGCGGTGGTGATAGATGAAGATATTTTTGAAGTGGTCGACGAATTTGTTTACCTTGGTACGTTAGTGACATGTGACAACGATGTGAGCCGTGAAGTAAAAAGGCGAATAGCGGCTGCCAACAGGGCCTTCTACGGATTACGTAGCCAGCTGAGGTCCCGTAGCCTACAACTCCGTACAAAACTCGCGCTCTATAAGACGCTAATTTTCCCGATGGTACTCTACGGCCACGAAGCGTGGACGTTGAAAGAGAGCGACCGACGAACTCTTGGCGTTTTCGAGCGTAAGATCCTGTGATCAATTCTTGGCGGCATATTAGACGAAAGAGTGTGGCGCAGGCGCATGAATCATGAAATATACCAAGTGTACAAAGATGCGGATATCGTGAAGCGACTAAAATACGACAAGCTACAGTGGGCTGGCCACGTAGCAAGGATGCCGGATGAGAGACTAGCGAAAACAATATTTAGCAGAGAACCCGACAGAGGCCGACGACTTCGAGGCAGACCCCGTACCCGTTGGATGAGCGCTGTTGACGAGGATGCGAGAACAGCGGGTGTTAGGGGCGACTGGAGAGTGGCAGCCCAAGACCGAGTAATGTGGAGACGGCTCCTGAATTCGGCATTGATTCGATTAGCGGATTGTCACCGAAAAAGTAAGAAAGTAAGTAAGTAAGTATAAACGAAAAATAATAGAAATAGTCCATCACGTCTTGCAAAACTTGTTGAATGATTTTTATACTTACTTGATGTTAGATATAGAGTTGTAGAAACTTACCTGAGCTAGTTTACATTAAAATCTTAATTTTTTTTGTCACAGTTCTACTTGTTGATGTAAACCCTTCCATGTTTTACAAGAAAACCATATGTGAAGGAGAAAATATGCAAAATATTATTGTAAAGCAGAATTACCTAGTACGCTCAAATCACGCTCACTGAATGATATCTACACTCTTTTTGAAATGCGCACTGCATAATTTTTGTATTTACGCTACAGTAATGTTATAACTTTATCATTATCAAACAAACGTTTAGGATATATAACAAGTTCAAAGGCTATTCGCTGCATATCTGGCAAAAATAATGCCATACTCAATTCAGCGAGATTGTAGAGTACGTTCAGCGCTACAAATGTTTCATACATGGTCGGTATTAAGTCAGACCATACCAAGTGACAAAACTTGGATTACCTAGGGATGGCCGAAACACAAATGGCCGAATCACAAATGGCCAAAATAACAAATGGCATAATACATCTAATGGCCGAATCACGAACGGCCGAATCACGAATGGCCGGATCACAAAAGGCTGAAACACGCATGGGAGAGCGTCATATTTGGCCGAAAATAATCACGGCCTTCGGCCTGCACAAATGTTGGGTATATGCTGTCCTTACTCGCTGCCGCTCGTTCGGACTTAAGGGGGCATAGTACTTTTTACACCATATTTTTTGCCTTTTTTCAAATATGTTTTTCTCGATAACGCGAAACGCGAATCGATTCGGGTTTTTTGCATTTTAAACATTGCATTTTAGACTAATATTTACAATTTTGTTTTCATATGTGAACCTCTTCCCCTCTCCCCTACGGCTCCTTAAACATGATCATTCGAAAAAAAACATGATTTGCGGTACCATTCGTGATTCGGCCTTCTGTGACTGTTGTTGGAATTCGGCCATTTGGATTTCGGCCATTCGTGATTCGGCCATTCGGTACCAGCCCCAAAACTCTGATTTCGAGAAAAACACGCTCAAAGTTTGCTGATCTGTATGGTTTTCAGCTATCAATCGTTCGAAATCATTGCATAACTCTGGCTGTTTGTAATATTTAAGGCTTGTTCGCGACAAAATTTGGACACCCCTGTAGTGAATAGCAATGACATGGTTGAATGTAAGCAAATGTTTATCATCAAATCAAGAGTAATCATAGCTATCTTAGTTATGAACTTAAATATAAAACAATAATGTCACTTTCAAAATGTTAGCATTGCCCAAACTTTGAGTCGATATTGTTTCTGGCAGCCATATATATAATTCTATTGAGTGGGACAACGTTTCCCGTAAGGTCGAGGAACGCGAGAATAACGAGCGAAGTCATTCTGTATGCTATCTTCGAGAACCAAGGATGTGTTTTGGATTCGGATACGACAGTAAGCTATTGATTTGGGTCTATTTCTAATTCTCGTCTTAGTAAGTAAAGTCATTCTAATTTTCATCATTTGTTGGATGGATTTAATGAATACTCCAAAAGTTCTTGTGCTGATTTGACTAAAACACACTTACCTTCCGATCCATGAACTTTGAAATCACTGAAAAGGGACTTTAAAGCATATTATTAAAATTACGCAACTGACTTTATTTCTTAAATTCGTCGTACCATTTTAAAATCCGTCCATCAAAATTTTTCATCGTGCGAACTAAAAATCACAACAATGTTTACAAAGCTACCGCGCATGTATTGAATGACAACCCCTAAACACACACACAGCTTTGGGAATACATTAACAATGAGTGAAATATTTTGCAGAGTGGTAGACGTATGTCTGTTCTTTTTGAAAATATAACACTTGTTTATATTACAAGCGCTCAGTGTAAAATGGTGTCGAAAGAAGAGCAGGTGCGAAAAGCAATTGTGTGCGGTCGCAATGAAAATCCGGATCTCTCGTTAAGAAAACTTGCCAAAAAGCTTGGATTTCCTCCAAGCACTGTTCACAGTGTTTTAAAATCGTTCGATACTCGCTTGACAACAGCTAGGAAGAAGGGAAGTGGAACAAAAACGGATCTGAGGAACCACCACAAGGATGCGAAGGTAAAACAAATATTACGGAGGAGACCAGATCTTTCTGTACGTACCATTGCACGTAAAATAAAAATGTCGCCATCATTCGTGCACACTTCTAAGCAACGACAAGGCATGAAGTCTTTCAAGGTGAGGACTGTGCCAAACCGTAATGATAAGCAAAATACAACGGCCAAAACACGCGCTCGTAAGCTTTATCACGAATATTTAACGAAGTTTCCATGCGTTATAATGGACGATGAAACGTATGTCCTAGAATACTTTAAACAGCTTTCTGGTATGTCTTTTTACACTGCCATGAAATGGAATGGCGTTGCAGAGCATTTTAGGACAAGGAAGAAAGCCAAGTTCCCCAAAAAATATTTAGTATAGCAGGCTATATGCAGCTGTGGTCGAGCAAGCAAAAGTTACATCACTACGGGAACGGTTAACAAGGAAATATACCGTGAAGAATGCCTGCAGAAACGATTGTTACCGTTCCTACACAGCCATGATGTACCCTCGCTGTTTTGGCCTAATTTGGCATCCTGTCACTACGCCAAAGGTGTTTTGGAATGGTATGATCCATATTGTACCGAAGGAGGCGAATCCACCTAACTGTCCAGAGTTACGCCCCATCGAGCGGTATTGACTCATTCCAGCGTTACGGGACACTATCCCTGCTATGCAGATCGGTTCCTGTTTCATCAAATCCCTGGCATTCTAGTGGAAGATAAAGCATTCTTTAAACAACTATGTTTCAACGTATTTGCCAAAAAATTGGTGAAACAGGAAACGAGTCACACGGTAACAATGGTTGCTAATTGTGTCCCGTAACGCTGGAATGTGTCTATTGAGCTTTGGTGAAGAGAGAGCTATCCCAGCATAAACAACAAGCAACAACTATAGATAAATTTCGAAAATCTTGGATAAACGCAACTAAATTGGTTGCCAACAAATCTTCACTGACCCTCATGGCAAGGGTAAACTCCAAAGTTCGTAAATTTTTCATGCAGACCAAATAAGTAATGTTAATTTGATGATAATTATTAACGATTATTAACACACATAAAAGATATAAAATTGTTTCATGGATTAAACTTCTAGCAAATTTGTTTTATTGCAAAATTAAGGTGCCCAGATTTTGTCGCGAGTAAGCCTTATGTAGTCTGACTAGCGTATAATGCAGCTTAGAAAATTATTGATCCTCTACTGTCATTAACTCATATTTTTAAATTTTGCGTCTTAGTCCGGTCTGATTTAATACTGACCACATGAGTATGAGTTTTAGGGATTTTGCTTCTATGAAGCAGTACAGTTGAATAAACGTAACTGGTTGCAACAACCGAAGAATATTTCGAAGAGAAAAAATCATTTTGAAAATTGCATAGAAAATATATTTCAGTTCAGTGGCATTCCTTCTGTGTTCATTCAGTAAAACTTTACGGATCTGTGTACTTATTGATTTTTCCATCCAATTTGTGGTTTTTACGTAAAAAGTATATTAGCAAAAAATCTGTACGCTATGGAGAGAAATGGAAATCAGTTCTGGCTTCAGCACCTTAAAAACATAGAATTCATCTAAAATATCTCATGCACCTGAAATTTTTTTGCAGATCTGTGAAATTAGAATGTACATAGTGAAATTGACTAAATACTTAACACAAAATGAGCAAAGATTATTACAAATAATTTGACTATACATCTAGCATCCCTGTTTGCAACGGTAATTATTTCTCTGCAAGTACTTACCATTCTGTAGAAAATGTGGGAAGTTCGGATCGATGAATGACCTTCTACGTCTTATTTTATTATTACACAAAAAATATATTTATTTAATATGCTTATTCCGCTAAAACACTTTTAAATTGAGAATAAATAAATAAAATTACCGTCGGTAAATAAATATAAGCACTAGAAAGGAATCGTACTGCGAAAGGAAATGCACGTTTTACGTCATTGTTGTTGTTGTTGTTCAATTATTTGCTTGTGAAGAAGCTACTGATAGGAAAAACTTTGCGGTTATTTTCTTGCCAGGATTGCACTTAGAAGAGAATGATTGTAACTATTTAGGCACGGAACCGAATTACCCAAAATCATCATCGTTTTTGGGCCAAGCGGCTAAACACTACTAACTACTAACAACGCTATCTACTAGGCGGGTAGCCTCTGTAGTAACTCTTCTACTGCAAGGAATTTGTACCCTAGGAGCTACAGTTTATTAAAAACAAACAATACTGATATGGGATTAAAGAATGGCTTTTGCCGTGCGCCGGCAAAACTGTGTTTGCTTCTCAATGAGATCGTTTGATTCCTCGGTGGTGAGTGCCGCCACCACCGGAGGAAGATGACGCAGCATGTTGATGATGAAGATGCTGCTGCTGCTGCTGTTGCTGCTGATGATGTTGCTGTTGGTGTTGATGTGAATGGTCCTCCAATGGCTTTCGATCAACGGATGTTGATGCTGAGGAAGAAGTCGAGGAAGAGGTACTGTCTAAAGTTAGTAAACGGTGATCCGATGGCCAAGGTGGTGGTGGAATTTGTATGGGCACTGGCATTGGAAGAGACATTGGTACTGGAATACCGTCTTGGTTAATGGTGCACGGAAGAACACACCCGGAAGCAGCCGTCGGTGGTGGACAGTCGGTCATAATGGGAACGAACTGCTCTGGCATCCAATCGAAAGAGAAAGTAGCCGGAATTCCGGCGACGTGTGGTGCACTTGTTGGCGTAGGAGGAGTGGTAGTCATATAGGGGCTAAGTTCCTGATGGGTAATATCGGGGACTTTCTGGACGGTAGTGTCAGACCAGGGAGGACTAGGGTTCCACTGATCGATGAAATCTGTTGGTTCCGTTACCGTGGAAGTGGGAGGTGCTTTCAAGGCTCGGGTGCTTCGTGTGTGAAACGAGGTAGACAGGGTCATGGTTTGCACTCCGCCAGAACCGCTCATTATGCCACCTCCGCCACCACCGATCCCGCCTACAATACCCAAGCCGGTATTGTGACCCGAGTCAGGATGTTCCGGTGTTACCGTGTGTGTCGCAGGATGAAGCTCAGTTATGCTACTTTCCGGAGAATGTTGGCCATTTTCCGGAATGTAGAGAGGTTCTATTCGACCCAGTGCGCGTTTTTTGGCTGGAGGACTACCGTTCCGATCGGGTTGAATGCTTTGGCTGCTGCCGGTACTTTCACAACGAATCTGAACAGGAACCATGGAAGGCGGCTGACTGCTATAGTCCACCGGTTGCGTTTCTAAACAGTAGCCGTACGGTCGGTAATGCTCGGCACCTAAGCCATGATGATGGCTGATGACAGATGTTGAAGTTCCATTGTGGTGAAGACTACCGGTGCCACCTCCTGCCTGCCCCACCGGCGAATGATACCCATAGGAAACATGATGCGGTGGTGCGATGTATCCGTGGGTTTGGATCGTAGAATTTGGTGATGGATGTCCATGATAGTAGGAGGTATTCGGAGGAATTCGAGTCGCCCCTTCGAATGGAATGCCAAACTGCATCTTCGATTGTACCGTGTAGTAATGGTACAGCCAGGAGTTAGACAGCATAACAGTTGCCTCGCGATCACTGAAAAGAAAAATCACAATAAAAACAAACAAACTTTGATTAGTCTATTGCCAATATTTGAGTCGGATTTTTCTGCTGAGCATGGCGAATGTAAACAAATAAACTGAAACTCATCGTGAAACGAGGCGTCCGGTTTGATGAACCGATTTCATGTCGGCCCAATAAATTACCCGCATCCAGCAGCCCGGCCCGGCCGCTAACGGTGTGCAGCCAGCCAAGCAAACGCTCGTAGCCAGCCGGCGAAAATTATGTTGCTGTCAATTTGTAGACAGCACGTGGTTTGCTTCTGGCAACTTTCATCGTGACTTGAGTTTTTGCAACCACCAGAGCACCACCGGGTTCGGGTTCGCACGGCGTGGCGTCGGCAATCGTTAGTAGCACCCGTATGACAGCGATCCGATCGCGACTACCGCTCTTGACGGGGGCTAGGCGTGGGCTATCCCGTGGACGGACGACGGTGTACACACACGCAACTTTCGGACCGGAATTTAATTGGCCAATTCATTTCCTATTTATCAATGTATTTTTTAGCCTATTCCAAGTGCTGCGAATTCAATCGCTGCTGGGCGGAATTGGCGGGCTTTCCTTGCTACTCCACACATACCGAGGTGGTTAATGAATAAATCAGATTTTGAAATTTATGAATGGTCAACATAAATTGTTTGAATAATGTTGCTATGTTAATTTATGTCCTAGATGTTTCAGACGCAGTATCGCTTAAAGCTAATGTTAATGCACGCCTACTTTGATAAATGCAATTCATAGCATTTAAATTCGAAGCATTAGAAAACGGCGATTTTTTTGTTGATAAAATCCAATATGGTGACCAAATCCTAGATGGCCGCTAAAAATTTTTTTTTACTCCATTTAAAAGCCCTGCTTTTCTTCCTTACAGAAGCATGCCCTTTGTTAGCTGTTTCATTGGAAATTTAGGAAATATCACACCCTTTGGAGAATGAGGGGTCCACTGTTTCGAGGTATTAAAAGTGTATCTCTCTTTTTTTTTTAACAATTTGCTACCAATCTAATACAAAAGTTACACAATTCGAAGACCTCATGTCAGAACGAGAATTACTCTCGTCTAAGTATTCCAGTGAGTCGTGAAAAAAAACTCAGCACAATATCCGATCAAATGAAAATATCAAATATATAACAGGATTTATTCTAAATAACAAGAAATTTACGACATGAAACATGGAAATCAAAGTAATTGTAGGGTATGTTGCTTCGTCGTAATTGCCTTTTCCCGTCCTATCCAACACAAATTATTTAAAATATCAGCATTTTTATGTCACACAATGCAAAACTAGTTAGTCCCGAATATTTTAGTTTGTTGTCTATCATACACGATCAATCAAAGTGAGCTGAGATCTATTTAAATGCTGTTTATCATTAAAGAAGTCCTACCAGCCAAATTTCCTACGTTTTTTCGTGCGACGAAGAAGAAAATGTCGACTAATCGTTTTAATTTCCGTCATTCATAAATGAAAATAACTCACGCAAGGCATTGTCGTTATTCTACAGCAAGGAAAACTTGCCTGACCTGCAGAAATTTCGCAGAATAACATTTGTCATGCTGTCCTACACAAATACATGCGCGTTAGCTTCGTAAACATTGTTGTGATTTTTAGTTTGGACAATGAAAAATTTTGATGGACGGATTTTAAAATGGTACGACGAATTTAAGAAATAAAGTCAGTTGCGTTATTTCAATAATATGCTTTAATAATCGCTTTTCAGTGATTTCAATGTTCACGAATCGGAAGGCAAGTGTGTGTTTAGTCAAATCAGCACAAGAACTTTTGGAGTATTCATTAAATCCATCCAACAAATGACGAGCCTCCAAAAACCCCCACCTTCTAAACCACCTTGTATGGAGGCCCACCTTCTAAACAGAGGAGGGGTCATAATTCATCATAGAAAAAATTCTTGCCTTCTGAAACCTCCACATGCCAATTTTGGTTCCATTTGCTTGATTAGTTCTCGAATTTTGAGGTAAATTGTGTTTGATTGGAAATAGGAGCCCTTCCTCTAATGCCCTCCTTAAAACTGTTCTTTCATTCCTCCATAAAATTGCTGATTATTTTATCTATTCAACGACATATAAATTGTTCAGTTTTGTTTAGTAGTTTAGTAGTTATTAGTATTTGAAATCTTTCATTCAAACGATACACTTCTATTTTCGTTTTCACAAAGTGCTACCCAGTCCCAGTATAGTAAACAAAGGCGTAGCCCTACGTCAAAAATACCAATTTATGTTGCAAATCTCTATATTTTACACATTTTTTAAAACAGATTGGAATGTCCATTTTCCTTTAATGGACCATGTGGTTTACAATAGGATAGCGACCGGATCCATTATAGGAATTCAACGTTTATTTTGCATGAAGAGGGTCCACTAATGGCGACATTTCGCATTGTTAACCATAAAATGGACCCTAACTAATTGAAAATGTCGATTTTATGGCATTAATCATTAAATTCAGACAAAATTTTATAAACTGAACTGTGTAGTATGTTTAGTACTTTCTGTTTCATGTCATTTATCCTCGGAAATAAGAAGCACAAGCTAATAAACGCCGAAACTGTACCCGAGGTCCATTATAGGTAAAGGGTCCATTATAGGTTAACTTACCCTACGTGTCAGCTGTAACGCTTTACAACAACGATTGAGATTTGAAATTAAAGCAAAGGGAGAAAGGTGTGAATTGGACTATCTATACCTATAAAAATGGATTTCTGTCTGTCTGTCCGTATGTTCCTTATAGAATCGAAAACTACTGAACCGATCGGCGTGAAAATTTGCATGTAGGGGTTTTTGGGGCTAGGGAAGGTTCTCTCGATGGCAAAAGACCCTTCCCCCACTAAGAGGGGGGCTCCCATACAAATCTATGCCAATAAAAATGGATTTCTGTATGCTCTATGTTCCTTATAAAATAGAAAACTACTGAACCGATCGGAGTGAAAATTTGCATGTAGGGATTTTTGGGGCCAGGGAAGGTTTTTATGATGGTTAGAGACCCCTTCCTCCACTAAGAGGGGGGGCTTCCATACAAATGAAACACAAATTTCTGCATAACTCGAGAACTAATCAAGCAAATGAAACAAAATTGTACATGTGGGTGTTTTTGGAGACAAGAATTTTTTCTATGGTGAATTGAGTCCCCTCCCCACTTTACGAGGGGGGGTTCCTATACAAATGAAACACAAATTTCCTCATAACTCGAAAACTAACTAATCAAATGGAGCCATATTTGGCATGTGGGTGTTTTTGGAGGCATGAATTTTTTCTATGATGAATTAGGACCCCTGTCCCTTTTTAGGAGGGGGCTCCCATGGAAATGAAATGCAAATTTTCTCATAACTCGAGAAGTAATCAAGCAAATGTAACCAAATTTGGCATGTGGGGGGTTTTGGAGGCAGGAATTTTTTTTATGATAGTTAGAGACCCCTAACCCCTGTGGTAGGGGGATAAGTACTCTCATACAAATAAAACAGAAATTTTTGCGTCACTCAAAAACTAATCGAACTCGAGAAATTTTAGGCTCTTTCATAAAACATTAATCAATAACAAGACCACCAAAAACTATTAACAGTAACATTAGATAATTTAGCGCGAGACGGCCACAGGTCACGAGTGTTGCCGGTGACCTGCCGTCGGAAACGCTGGCAACTGCGGGGGGCAGCCCCCCGTAGAGATCACCTCTATCTAGGTTTATTTATTTTCCTAGACCTACTGACCTCTATTACTTTCCTTCAGTTGGGACACTCTTGCGAAATGGTACTTTCTACGAAAAGATTTTCCGTGAAATGGTATATCCCGCGTAAGTTTTTTCGCGAAATGGTATTCTGCGAAACTCTATATTCCGCGTTATGGCCAACCGAGAATTGGTGATCCGCAAAATGGTATTCGGCGAAATGGTTTGTAATGATGGCGAATATTTAAATATTTAGGTAAAGCAATGGGGGGAGTTGTTTTCTACTTTACTGTGAGGAAAATTTGTATATTAAAACACCCATGAACTCCTCAGAAACTTGCAAAACTCAAGATTGTGACAAAGGTCATAAGAGATTCACGATTTATGTACAACACAGTTTAATTTGTGGCAATACGAAGTTTGTCGGGTCAGCTAGTCTTATATATAAAAATGGATTTCTGTCTGTCTGTCTGTCGGGATGTTCCTTATAGAATCGAAAACTACTGAATCAAGCGGCGTGATAATTTGCATGTAGAGGTTTTTGGGGCCAGGGAAGGTTTTTATGATGGTTAGAGACCCCTCCCTCCACTAAGAGCGGGGGCTCCCATACAAATGAAACACAAATTTCTGCATAATTCGGGAACTAATCAAGCAAATAGAACCAAATTTAGCATGTAGGAGTTTTTGCAGGCAAATTTTTTTTCTATGGTGAATTGAGACCCCTCCCCTTTAAGATGGGGGGGGGGCTTCCATACAAATGATATACAAATTTCCTCATAATTCGAGAACTAATCAAGCAAATGGAACTAAATTTGGCATGTGAAGGTTTTTGGAGGCAAGAATTTTTTCAATCATGAATTAGGACCCCTCCCCACTTTAGGAGGAGCTCGCGAAATATGGTTCTATTTGATTGATTAGTAAGGTTTTTCGCGATATGGATTGATCAATCCCCCTACCAGTGACGCTTCTCCATTTTTCTCAATTTTTCGAAAAAACTAATTTTTCACTGCATGTCACTCCAAGGGGGATTGATCAATCCCTACAAAACTTTGGGACATTGAATGTGGTGTCGGAATGAGTAATTATACCAAATTTGGTTGAAACTGGAGGTGGTTAATTACAACGGGTATGATCACTTGAGAAGGGGTGACCCCTAAATAACCTTGAAAATTGAATTTCGTAAAAAAAACCCAAGATAGAATATTTTAAGGCCTTCTTTAAATTAACTGTTTTGACCAATACTAAAATCCTATGAAGAGAAATCTGAGGTTCATGTAAGTTAAATAATAAGTACCTTCGGACATAGTGTACAGCCTAATAATGCCATACGGCTTTACTTGGCAAATTTTATACTCTTAAAAACAAATTGCTCTTTGCAATAGTTTGACAAAAAACCTTAAGACACAAAAATTTGAGCTTTGTACATTGGCACAATAGTTGGGCAATCTCAAAGTTAAAAAATGAACTGATTTTGCAGGGTAACTTTGGGCTGATTCGAGTTAAGCTCGAATAAAAATAAATTGTCCAGGATAAATTCGCGAACCGTCAATTGGAAAAAAATACTTCAATTCACCAATTTCCAACTTGCTCACTATCGTGCGTCCGAAAATACAACAGGAAATTCAAACTTGCCTCAATTCAACTCGTATCCTTCTAGGGAAAATTGGTAAAAGTATTCCATTCCAATTTATGCAGTTATTTGGATTACATTTAATTGGTTCCTGAGCAGTAAATTGACCCATACACAATTACCATTTTCCTGCCCCGTGCTCCGGTGTGGTACATATAAATGGCAATGACTCACACGATCAGTCGTCGTCGTCGTAGTCGTCGTTGTCGTCGTCGTCGCCGTCGTCTTCTGGACGCCAACCGTAACAAACAACAATCACCATAGTTACTTCTCGTTTTCTCCCGTACCGCCTGGATCTTCCCAATCTGCCAGAAAAACGCATATTGTACCATCCTGTCGTCCAGACACAATGTCCATTTCCCTTCTTTCTTCAATTCCATTTCCTAGCGCCTCTTCCTCGCTCAATTTCAAATAATGTGAGTGAATTAAAATAAATCCCTATTCTGACCAGATGGAGGGGAGAGAGAAAGAAAAAAAAATCTGTGATTACAAGCAAAGTGGATATGCGGAATACTGAAAATTCCAACTAAATTACCCCCAGAACAATCAAATTTTATTTTATTCCAATGGCCCGTGTTCCCTTTTATGCGTCGACTTAGTCGTCTCGGTTCGCGTCGTCGCCGTTTGTTCCTTCAGCCTCCGGGGATTGAAGGAAAGGGCTTGGCGTGAACTTTGCATGAATGAAATGCGAATTGCGCAAAATGCGATGATATGCCAGTTGCTCCCTCGGGGGAAAGCCAGGGCAACGAATGTTTTGGGCAGCGATCACACACTGACACACACACCTCTCTTGTCGATTCGCGTGCCCCGCATGCATGGGGCTGGCGAAAGACTGGCAAGCGGAACGGACGCACCCTGAACAGAACGGAACGCATCGACAAAATGCCCGGGTTCGTCGCTGGTGCACTGCCCGGCTCTTGACTGGGTCTTTTGTTTTGCTCCGTGTAATTCAATTAAATTTCTTCTTGCTTGTTGGCTGGCATGGCTGGCGTTTTCAGTTGTATTTTGCCACATTAGAGATTATTGGCCAATTAATTACGAAAGCAACTGCCGGTCATTTGCGTGAGACCAACTGCATAGTGCAGCGTAGAGTACCGTCGTCGATAGGCTAGTATACTTTGCGCACAGCAAAAGCGTGTGAATTATTTGGCCTATTCACGGCTGCCGTTTTGCAAGCCAACCAGCCAACAAGCAAGCGAGCAAACGGGAAAACTTCACCGGAGCTGGTTTGGGTAGGTCAGTGCTACTGAATCTCTGTACCAGGCTTGTAGCCGGAAGCCTGCTGTGTTTGATTGTAAGGCAAACTATCGGACATTTGTTTTCACCTCCGGACTTTCGTTTACCGGATCGTGTTACTATTTCAATCGCTTGAGACACGATAGGACATGGCAGTAGGGTGGGTTAATAGATCGATATCGATGACGAACTGGAAAAGTGCTGTCTGAACTTATTTTTAACTGTTAGCTGATACAGCTAAAACCGCTGCCGTTGATTCGAGTTTGTAGTCGAAACGAATTGAGGTTTTTCTTATCAATGAATAAAAATGGTGAATATTCAAAATTATTATAATATCTTTCTAAATAATAACTCGGACAGTAGGGCAACCAACATATTTTGGACCCCATCAGCAGCTGTACATAATTTGGACACTTCCATTTGATTTTGCTGTAAGTGTCCAAATTATGTACAGCTGCTAAAGGGATCCAAAATACGTTGGTTACCCTAAATCAAAGTTTTATGTGCATCAAGTTTCAACTGCATCAACTTTGGTGAGTGCTTCGACGAATGGAAGAGTCGAAAAAAATAAGTGAAAAATCATAGGAGAATGTGTGGTAAAGTGGTAAATTATAATTATAGACAAATATCAGTATTTAGTAAAATGTATGACCCAAACAGTAACGCAACCTATAGAATGCAATGTTTAGTCCTATGAGTTGCAAAATATTATAGTTATTAGCTCTAAAAATAATCTAAAAATGATCAGAAACTGATTTTATTTTGTTAGAGAGCGATCCAGATCAGGGTTTTAATCGATACTTTTTTCCTATGCAGCCACACCACCACGCACTCAGATTCACACCGTCCTTTTAGTGGTGAAATACGAACGTTATGCATAACACAACCAGCAGTGCGCTCAGTCATACCTACGATTGTACAGCAGAACGCATGCGCTCTGATCTTTTTTTACATTTTCGTTTCGATCAAGTTTCCTTTACCGTTTGGAACAGCGAATGACTATAAAACAGATTCCTGCTATTGTTTATTCCCGCTGTGCGAACGTTCTGGCTGAGCCTTTATGCCGTGTTTTTAACCGGTCGTTTGAGCAAAGAAAATTTCCGGCTATTTGAAAGCAGGCCTACATGTTTTCGGTTTTCAAAAGCAGTGATCGACATAATATAAGGAATTGGGTATTTTAATTTTCCCAAAAAAGTTGCTTTTTTTGCCTCATTTGATAGCCCGTCGTTTTCTGAATCTAACAGTTCTTTTTTTATTTCAATTAAGTGAATATTTGATGAAAAAATTAATAAAAATCAAAAATAGAATGATTTGCTGTTTGACAGATATCAACCAAACCGATTGATTGAAATGATGTCAGAAGTTCTTTTCCTCTCTTCTATCTTTCTGATAGAGCTTTTCATTTTGACAGCTCCCATATGAAACCTGTATCGGCTGATGACCATAGTTTATCTATCCACTGTGTTGTCTAAGGCGACCTGAGAAGAAAAATGGTTTACTTATAAGCTATCGTCTTATCCTAAAAAAATTTTTTAAATGAAAAAATGCATTTTTTATTACTTTTACTCGTCAAATTTGAAAAAGTCTTCATGTGACTTTACGGTGACATCATATATTATCATAATATGTGAGAATTTAAATACCGCTAAAATA
The DNA here is from genome assembly GCF_943734655.1 of Sabethes cyaneus. Lineage (NCBI taxonomy): Eukaryota > Metazoa > Arthropoda > Insecta > Diptera > Culicidae > Sabethes > Sabethes cyaneus. Next base: position 60,691,958 of record NC_071355.1, read on the forward strand.
CCCAATTACCGTTTTACTAGTTTACCGAATTACTAGTCTCTCAGCGTTATGCAAGTTATTCGAAATCTTTGTAAGCTCTGTTATTCTCTCTCATACGAAAAGTTATATCTTTGTCGATTAACATGGATTTATGCCAGGACGATCCGTTTGCACTAACCTACGTTTGCACTACGTCGACTTGTATCTTGCACATAGAACAGAAGGCCCATATCGATGTAGTATACACCGATTTAAAGGTAGCGTTTGACCGTCGATCATCGAATACTTATACGAAAACTGTCTCGACTTGGTGCGTCACAAAACTTTACTGAGAGGTTAAGTTCGTACTTATGCGGACGAACTTTACGTGTACGGTTCAATTCCTGTTTATCCACCCCATTTTCAAATAAATCGGGCGTACCACAAGGTAGCAATATGGGCCCATTGCTTTTCGTGCTGTACATCAATGACATCGCTTTGCTTCTGGGTGACGGTTGTAAGTTAGTGTACACAGACGATCTGAAATTGTATCTTGTTGTACGATCAATTGAAGATTGTCGTAATCTGCAAAAGCTGCAGGATATTTTCGTGAATTGGTGTTGCAAAAACTGGCTGATCGTTAAAATGACAGGTTATGACTTTCCATCGCGTTACTAACCCTGTTATTTTCGAATACAACATTGAAAGAGTTGAACATGTCAACGATCTTGGTGTTATTCTCGATGCAAAACTTAACTTCAATTTAAATCGCTAGGCTATTATCTCTAAAGCAACTCGGTAGCTCGGCTTTATTTAGAAAATTGGACAGGATTTTAAGGAACCATACTACTTGAAGGCTTTGTACTGTTCCCTGGTGAGACCTCTATTGGAAAACGCGTGTCCTATTTGGACTCCATATCAACTAACCTGGAATTTACCAATTGAACGAGTGCAGAGTTCATTCGTCTTGCGTTATGTGATCTTTCCTGGGGAGATCCCGTGAACCTGCCTCCGTATCCTGATCACTGTCGCCTTATTGGGCTTGACACCTTAGAACGTCGTAGGAAAATTCAGCAAGCCATGTTTAGTGCTAAATATTGAATGGAGAATTTGATTTAACGAACATTGTTTCATCGTTGAACTTCCGTGCTCCTCAGAGTTCTCTCCGCTCTACTGGACTGCTACAACCTCAACCGCCATGATTTTTTGTATTTAGTTTAAGTTAGTTACTCACTTGACAATTAATGTTTAACCCTCTAACGGGTAAGACCGTCTGTAGACGGCCTTCGCTTTTGGAGCTCCAGAGGCGCATACAAAATTTGTTTTAATTGGCAATACGCAAAATGTGTTGAGAACAGATTTCTTGACATTTTGATACTAATATTATAACATTCTGACCATGCACTCAAAAGTTATCATTTTTCAAAAACAAAAATTCCGAAAAATTCCGAAAATAATTAGTACGCGAATATTTCGTTTTTTACTTTTGAAGGAAAAGGACATCTAGAACAAAATGATTGACCTAAAAATGTTTCTATGAGTAAATTTCATGCATTATTTTAATTTTGTAATATATCTGAATTGAAAAACATCTGGGCAGAGCGTTAGACATGAAAAAAGAAAAAAAGAAATTGGACTTTTTCTTACCTGGCGCTCCTCCAAATAATTATTTTTGCATGAAAATCAGAACTTAAGGTTTTTTTGTGTGTACTTTCATGATAAAATAGTCATTAGCTTGATCGCATCGTTTTTACGGTGTTACCCGTTAGAGGGTTAAAAAGAGAAACGAAAAATTACGAGACCTTATGCTCCCAGTCAGTTTGCAGTTTACACGCTTCAATATGAATGCAAAGCGGGAGAACGACTGTTGGCTTCTCTTGAGAGACCACGTAAATATTCTCGTAAATATCTCCTAACAAATTCGAAATCATAACTAAAGCTGGATAAAGTGGGACCAAGTTGATTTTCTATCGTATATAATGATAATAACTGACATAAATACGATTTTCTGCACAAAATCGTATAGTAGTAAGGAACGACTCGTGCTTAATCGGATATTATCGTATATAAATACTTATATAGTCGTAATTCTTAAAACTATTCGTAATCCCGTATATCGCCTCCAAAATAGTACCGATATGCCAATTTTACGCATCAAATACGATTTATTAGCATGTATATCTGTGCGTAATACTGATTTTTATCCTTTTTATACATATGAAAATGCTAGCTGGGTAGTTACATCATTTGAGTTTCCATCTGTCCTATATGTACAACAACCCAACAATATCCATGTACACCCAATTCTTTTTTTGCACGGATTTTTTTACACGGATTTTTTTTGCACGACTTTTTTTGCACGATTTCTCGAAATAACTCGGATTTTTTTTACACGGTTTCTCGAAATAACACGGTTTATTTTTGCACGGTATTTTTTTACACGGGACGCATCCCCCGTGTAAAAAAAGAATTGGGTGTACATTATTAGAAAGTTTTACGGTTAATAGGCCGTATGAATAAAACAGTTTGCTTTGCTTTTTCCGTTTAAATCGTATGGAAGTATTTGCTTTAACTCTTTTATTCATACGGCCTAATGTTTCCATTGTATACTAGGTGTTTGAAGAGTTAGAACGAAACAAATAATTAGAATATATGCTAGGGCTTCCTATCAACGGGGCCGAAAGGATAAGCCGTCTGCCTAAAACCACAATTTTGATATCAGGCAGCCGGGATCCACGCAGAATCGCACCTCCTAGCTAAGCTACTCAATCTTAAGGAAAGAGCGTTACAGGGTATGACCACGTGGAGGCGCTAAGTAGGAACTTGGGATAGCTAGAGCTATGTTGGATGCATCTTCATTGTTTTCTCCCTTTCATACCGTTTCAGGTTAAATTACTTTTAGACACAAATTGTGCCTCTTCCTCCGTCTACCTTAGAATCAGCGATGCCAACCTTCCAGACATTAGTGCATGCATAAATTTGGGACCCTACCATTTTCTTGGTAGTATTTTATTTTCTCAGTCTAATTTTTTGTATAATAAAAGTACCGTGACCGCTCCTAATTCTGCGCAGCTCTTAATTCTGCGCATTTTTCTTAATATATGTATATTTCAACATTGTGCATAACTATGACCATTTTGTTATTTTTTTATAAACGCCTGTTGAATATCACGCCATTATTCACGAAAGGGCCATATTATTTGACAGCGAAATAAATTAAACTGAAATTGAAAATATTTTATACCTCAGAAAACAACGTCGTTGGCGCCAACGCTAAAACTGTCATTCTAGAAAATTAACAAATTTATGATCGAAATTCCTTGCAATGATCAAATTACCCAGCATAGTTAGAAAGAATAATTAGTTTTAGTCATGTTTTAGACAAAAAGAGTGATTGCATGCCTTGCTTTCGTTGGAAAAATGCGACGCAGTATTGCGCAGATTTAGGCACAAATTTTTTATTCATGTTCCAAATTCTGCGCAGTAATGTATCCTTCGAAGAAATCGCGAAAGAATACCTCACCCAAATGGCTGAGGAATAGAGGCATGAAAATTCAAGTAGAACCTTTAACTTGCATTGATTGGAATCCTGTGTTGCGACTCGGGGTCCGTGCGAGCGCCAATTTATGGAACTATGCTTTCTGATTTTTTTTGAATGTCCAACTTTATGGAGCTGTCAGGCAGTGGCGAAATGGTTTCTATATGAAAACACAATTTTTAATATTTATCTAAAGTGTAATATTCAGTATGCAGAAAACCCAAATTAACTCGCCCTTCATGTTATCGACAATAAAATATTTCAAATAAGCCAATCAAAATGATTACAATATTCCTGTGCCACTTGGACAGCATAACAACGCCACATCATGGATTTATTTATGGTAATGGCTGTTGTCAGATTTTTGACGTGCCTTTAGCGTATAAAGACATAAACAACATAGTATGAGTGTTTATTGTTACTTTTTAGGTGCACAGAATTAGGAACAAACATGCGCAGAATTAGGAACATGGGCAAGAGAGTGCGCAGAATTAGGCACCGTGGATAAGTTTACAAAACAAAAAATATACGCAATTCTTGGTCGACTTTTAATTCCCATGTTTTTTACCAGATACTATAGACCGTAGCACTACACGTTACTGTTATCCACGTTATTAATTTTAGTCTAGAATACTTATAATAGCGGAAGAATCATAAAAATGTCTTAACTGAGCAGAATATGGCACGTTCACGGTAGTTAGTGGAGTACTCTAAGCTTAAGCAACATTAGTAAAACCAGAATTCACAGGAACTGAAATAATTGGTGGGTCCCAAATTTATGCATGCTTAAATGTTTGAAAGGTTGACATCGCTGCTTAGAAACCACCGACGGTTGGTCTATTCCATAGTAACTGAGCCTTCCTCAAAACACCCGTGTTGAGAATCGCTAACACGCTGCCAGACGAACAGCGTCACGCGCAGTACCTTGTAAGTCGCAAGGATCTGCATAGTGTCGTCGTCCCGTCAATGAAACGAGTTAGATTCCCGGTTCATGAATTGCACTTTTGCCCCTTCAATGATTCGCACCTTTGCCCCGCTAGGCGCTTGAAGGGGTTTGATCAAATTACGGAAAAGCGAAATATGTTTTGTAAATTCTTTTCACCGCAATTTCAAGGGAGATATCTGAGTGATGTAAAACGCTGCTACAATTTTTCAACAAGTAATATCGTCCTGTTGATATCGTATTTGCCGTGAAACGAAATATTACATCAAAACCTTTCTAAAATAACAGTTACCCATAACTCAGAAACTATGCTTTGTAAACAACGTATGTTTACGGTAGATTCAAGCAGTCAAAGTAGTCACCTATCAATGTCAATGTAGTCAATGTACTCGGAACTTGCTCTGATAAATCGCACTTTTACCCCCATCGCACTTTTGCCCCTCCTTACTCTACATTGGAGGTTTCCTTAGTACTCTGCTTTTCAGTTATTTTTATACTTTACAGCAATTAAATCAAAAGCTTGTAAAGAATTTCATGGTTACTCTTCGAATAAACATTGAAACTTTAATATTTATTTTGAAACGATGATTCTACAATTGATGAAGGGACGGTAAGGGAAAGTAATGAAGAAGGATTTTTTTCGGGAATGAAGGGGAAGGGTGGAAAGGAAGGGGGGGGGTAATAGGTAGCTATGGTTAACAAGTTGTCGTTGTGACTCCTATCTTTTGTCCAATGCTGGAAGGTGCATGGGTCGAACCAAGCTGTAATCAGAGATTATAACCGGATTTGAACCCACAACACCTGCCAGGGCGTGTCGCTCACTGGTACCCGTGTACCTTTGAACCACAGAGGCGCTGGAGTCACAACGACAACTTGTTAACCATAGCTACCTATTACCCCCCCCCCTTCCTTTCCACCCTTCCCCTTCATTCCCGAAAAAAATCCTTCTTCATTACTTTCCCTTACCGTCCCTTCATCAATTGTAGAATCATCGTTTCAAAATAAATATTAATATATGCCTGACCGCATTTCAAGGTCATGACTAAAGTCACGAGTTTGGTCAATTGAAACATTGACTGTCCACTTTTCAACGTTCAAAATTTGGATTAAAATCCTCTCGTTTTACGTCCGAAATTTGAATTAACATCGTCGTCAAAAATCATTACGTAGTCTTAAACCTCTTTTCTTCAAACGATCTGATATTCTGATCATTTGAACATTTAACCTAGTCCAGTCCAGTTTGATGTCCTGAAAGTAAACAATTTTCTTAAAGTGTAAAACCACCCCTTTCTTCAACCGATGTTATCTTTAAACATTGAATCTAGTCAAATTTGATGTCCTGAAAGTGAAACGTCATAGAAAAGTGAGCGATCACCCTTTTCTTTTGCCAGATTGCTTACGCATTTTTGACGCTATACTAAAGGGTGCTAAAGGATCGCGTTTTTGAAGTTTCATTCCACTGTGGATGGCTTTGCTGTGAAGGTCACGTTTGTGTCGACTGAATTTCGTGTGTGTGTCTGTGTGTGTGTCTGTGTGTGTGTCTGTGTGTGTGTCTGTGTGTGTGTCTGTGTGTGTGTCTGTGTGTGTGTCTGTGTGTGTGTCTGTGTGTGTGTCTGTGTGTGTGTCTGTGTGTGTGTCTGTGTGTGTGTCTGTGTGTGTGTCTGTGTGTGTGTCTGTGTGTGTGTCTGTGTGTGTGTCTGTGTGTGTGTCTGTGTGTGTGTCTGTGTGTGTGTCTGTGTGTGTGTCTGTGTGTGTGTCTGTGTGTGTGTCTGTGTGTGTGTGTGTGTGTGTGTGTGTGTGTGTGTGTGTGTGTGTGTGTGTGTGTGTGTGTGTGTGTGTGTGTGTGTGTGTGTGTGTGTGTGTGTGTGTGTGTGTGTGTGTGTGTGTGTGTGTGTGTGTGTGTGTGTGTGTGTGTGTGTGTGTGTGTGTGTGTGTGTGTGTGTGTGTGTGTGTGTGTGTGTGTGTGTGTGTGTGTGTGTGTGTGTGTGTGTGTGTGTGTGTGTGTGTGTGTGTGTGTGTGTGTGTGTGTGTGTGTGTGTGTGTGTGTGTGTGTGTGTGTGTGGGTGTGGGTGTGGGTGTGGGTGGGTGTGGGTGTGTATGTGTGTGAGGCTTCTGGCTCTGGCTCCTCTATCCATACGTACTGACCATACTGACGAGCTGTTGACATCGCCTCGTAAGCGCTCTGTGCTGGAAGATCCTACGAGGTTGTGCGCTCGAAAGTGTGTATGTAGCAGACCGTATGCTGAGAGCACCAGTTATTTTTTGTCGTACGCTTTGATGAGTGAAATAAGCGTTAGGTGGGATGATTCTCACACTCGTCCGTGTAGAGTGGGTAGCCTTTTCTGTTTTCTTCTCGCTCGATTTGCAACATTGAAGGGTAGAAGCAGTGAATTAACGCGTAAGGAGTGCGTGCAAAAGAAAAGTAGTCGAGCGCGTGAGAGAGAACGACAGAGAGAGAGAGAGAGAGAGATCGAGAGATATACGAAGAGAGACAGATAGAGAAGCACATGGGGCGCTGCAGATCCAGAGAGGCAAATAAAGTAAGAAATAGATAAAAAGATAGAGAAACAAACAGAGAGATAGAGACAGAGACAGAAACAGAACCAGAGCCAGCGCCATCTCCAAAGCCAGAGCTTATCAATCCTCTCATGTCTCTGTGACAATTGTTTGACTAAATTATTCGTTTCCCTTGCGTAAAAATCTCGACTCATTTTATCATGCAAAAAAAAAGTAAATCAATAAGGTATTAGCGAATAATCAATTTTAAATTAATTGAAACTTGACAAAAAGTACGTAGAAAATAAAAAATTTTCTTTGGGTAAATAGCCTGATGAAATCAATGACAATACTAATGATTTTAAAAGTTACACACACTGAAAGTACTCCAAATCGTCGCATGTGGTATGTTGCTTTCCATGTCATGTCGTAGCCCGTGTTCCCATCAATCGCAGATCGATCAGAATCGGTTCGATCTCGGTCCGATCCGATAGGCGATCACTTTATGGCGGAACCGAGCCGACTCGATAATGATCAAGATTTTCGTAGGGACTTTTTAAGTGCACATTTATTGCGCCGACCTGCCAACTGTCAACCGCGTCCGGCCGCGCCGTAAACCACCGCACACGGCTAAACTTCAATCGATCACGGTGGTACAAATAGCGGCCCCAGAAAGGATCGCAGATAGCGATCTGAATCGATCCGACACTGTTTCGCCGGTTCGTAGGGGAGTTTCTTCGGTTGGTGCAAAATGGACATGCTTTCGCCGTAAATGAGATCGGAGAAAAGATACATGGAATCAGACCTACCTCAAGACTTGGTTCGTACACACGATCACCGACTGCTGGTTTGAGTCCTGGCCGTCACGGACTTGGAGCACCACGTGGACCCAAATAAAGTCGTTCTGCCGCCTCTGCATCCGGACTAGCAGTATACAGGAACGGTCCTGCTCGGATTGAGTAACTGCGAATGGAGACAAGAAGTACAGACTAAAGTGAACAGGTGAAAATTGGTAAAAAAGATTAATCGCTGCGGATAAATTTCAATTTGCCTAATGTGTGTTGACCACAATCAATTATCATATTACTATGGAAGAGAGGCACGGAAAATGGGGCAAAAAATTGAACACGTACTTGGCTCGAAACAAAGCGAAGCGCGGAGAATACCATAAGCCCAAGCATCGATTAGGGTCATTGATTAATGTCTGATGGAAAATTAAATAACGCTCGGTCGTCGTTCTCTGAAGCGCTGAAGCGAGCGCGCGGCACCTCTGAAATGCCTCGAGCTAAGTGGTTCTTCCCTGAATGGTTTTTGGCTCGCGGGTGCCCGAGCCTTTTTGACCACAAAGCGAGAGAGAGAGAGAAAACACAAACCGATCTTCGCGCGGCCCAAGATCGATGAATATTTACAGTTCTAGACAAAATTGATGAGTTCAGTGATGGAATCGACGGAGGGGGTAGATTGGCTTCTAATGAAGTATGAATGTTTCAATTATTTTTTTTAATCTAGAAATTAGTAAGGCAAGAAAAGCGCTTTCAATAGATAGGCAGCTTAAGCATAACTTCGCAGCATGCATATCTAGAAATCTTTACTGTTATGATGGGAGGCTTAACCGCTTCGCTGCGAGCGAATTTTAAACTGTGGGCCATTTCTAGTATATAATTGTTGCAAACATGTCTGATTAATTTACGTCGCAAATATAACTAAACCCAACGCCCATCCCGTGTTCATTCAAATACTCACTCAGTCGATGTTTGCTTTGCGCCTCCCTCGTCGACTCCCAGTGTAACAGTTGATACCAGGAAATGCCCTGCAGTTCGCTTCGGCTGTAGCCTAGGTGGAACTCTCCACTGAAAGTAAAAGCAAAAACACATACGAGAATTTTGTCATTTTTTATCCGTCTGTATAAAATTATATCGAAACTGCCTGGAATCGAAAGGCCCAACCATATCGAGCATATCACTCCCGCATTTGCGAGACCAGGATCTTAATCTTGTTGATCGTTTCACTATTCTGGTTCAGTTTGCTGAGTGGAACGCACACGGCCGGTGAAGTGACTAAACATCACCTGCAGCACTCCGATTGGAGAGGCGCTGTGGACACATCCCATCAGAGGAGATAGCACAGCTTGCATAACGCTTCGGACCCACCCACGCGATTCACTGTTGCCCGTATGAAGATGTATATTATTAACGGGCCGAGTTTTGCATTGAAATTCAATAAACCAAGCGATGAAAATTAAGATCATATAAGCAGTATCGAAATCACACAGAAACGGCACCTGGAAGGAGGTGATGCCAAAGGTTTTCAAAATTGGCCCTCCGGGCTTTTCGCCGTTGCTGTTGTCGAAAGGAATTCGAAGGAGGATTCCTATCCGTAACCGTTGCCGAATCGAATGGTGGATTGCAAGTGTGCAGCGTTAAATTGATTATACGTGCCGTACGGAATAGGGGCTGTCGTTTCGTCGTTTGCGACGGGAGGCTTGTGATCTTAGGATATTGAATGCGACTACGGCGGCACAGATGCCGGTATGGAGATTGCAATCTAGGTCTGTTGAATTAATCGATTTGAATTGATTTTCTCATTTGTGCTGGGCAACCCTTTTCGATCATCTCAGTGCATCATGTGTATTTTGTTTTGCTTTTTACCGCCGGGTGAATTGTCATATTACGCTCTCATGTGCTGATGGACTGGGTAACATCCAAAGGCATATGAAATGTATTAAAATCCTCAAATTTTTCGTTACAAAACAGAAATTCTCAAAATGTACAATGTGAGCACGCAGTACCGGCGGTTGTTTGCCGTACGCTTGCGTCAGTGGCATACGGCATAGCCCCGTAACAGTCCTGTACTCTAACAGCCGGCCACGAAGTCTGTCGATAAAGAAGGGTCAAGTCAGCCTTCTGAACCGATACCGTCATCCGGGGATACTTGCAACACCGGGGTTACTTGCAACACTTTTGCGCATCGCGCTTTTGACAGCTCAAACGCATTTGTTTATTAACATAACCATTTGTAGTCAATGGGGTTTTAAAGAAGGGACGTTTACCTCTTGTTTAGTTAAGTTTAATCCATTATATCATTGATTTGCTTGTTTTTATACGACTGGAAAGTAATTTCATTTTCAGAGTCGGAAAAATGGATGCGCAAAGTTGCGTCAGTGCATTGACATGAAATTATTTTTTATCGTTTGGTTCCTGTACACAATTAGTACATCATATAAGCTAACAAATAGCAACTTTGAGCTTTATTTATATTCTGAACTTGGGGAAGTGACGATGAAGTCGTGTTGTTATTTCCAATATGGCGCGGTTTGCAGCACTTGTAAAATAGATAATTAGAGTAATAGACAGTATGTAAACAGTATGTTTGCATCTGTACGCTGTTATTTTGTCTACTGCCATGTCCAGAAAAATTAAAATTGTGAAAAATTCCACGTGTCTTGAAACGGCAATTTGAAGTTCGCCGACATGTTGAATTTTCACCGAATATCTTTAAAAAAGCGATAAACAAAATTGGAAAACAAAAAACTTGACCAAACTCGTGACTTTAGTCATGACCTTGAAATGCGGTCAGGCATATATAAATATTTATTTTGAAACGATGATTCTACAATTGATGAAGGGACGGTAAGGGAAAGTAATGAAGAAGGATTTTTTTCGGGAATGAAGGGGAAGGGTGGAAAGGAAGGGGGGGGGGGGGGTAATAGGTAGCTATGGTTAACAAGTTGTCGTTGTGACTCCAGCGCCTCTGTGGTTCAAAGGTACACGGGTACCAGTGAGCGACACGCCCTGGCAGGTGTTGTGGGTTCAAATCCGGTTATAATCTCTGATTACAGCTTGGTTCGACCCATGCACCTTCCAGCATTGGACAAAAGATAGGAGTCACAACGACAACTTGTTAACCATAGCTACCTATTACCCCCCCCCTTCCCCTTCATTCCCGAAAAAAATCCTTCTTCATTACTTTCCCTTACCGTCCCTTCATCAATTGTAGAATCATCGTTTCAAAATAAATATTTATATATGCCTGACCGCATTTCAAGGTCATGACTAAAGTCACGAGTTTGGTCAATTTTCATAGGAACGGAGCCTTTCTCCGAATAACCGCGCTGAGAAACGCGGACTAACACGCTTTCGGACGAACAGCGTCACACGCAGTACCTTGCAAGTCGTAAGGGCCTGCATAGTGTCGTCGTCCTGAAAGTAAAAAGACGTTAGACTAAAACTTCTCGGTCGGTGGTTTCTACAGTAGGTGTAGGAAGAGGCACATTGTGTGTCTAAAAATAGAACAACCCATGTCGCGCTATGGTTAATAAGGGGGGTTGTGCAGACTTCTTTTGTCCAGCGCCTCTGTGGTTCAAAGGTACACGGGTACCAGTGAGCGACACGCCCTGGCAGGTGTTGTGGGTTCAAATCCGGTTATAATCTCTGATTACAGCTTGGTTCGACCCATGCACCTTCCAGCATTGGACAAAAGATAGGAGTCACAACGACAACTTGTTAACCATAGCTACCTATTACCCCCCCCCCCCTTCCTCTCCACCCTTCCCCTTCATTCCCGGAAAAATCCTTCTTCATTACTTTCCCTTACCGTCCCTTCATCAATTGTAGAATCATCGTTTCAAAATAAACAAAAAACGCCTCCAGTAACTCTTGTTTTACTACAAATACATTCAAAATTTCTAAAAATAGTCATTCGCGATTTGAAATCAGATTTAAAATCATAAGAAACGCAAAAATCAGAAAGTGTTGCAAGTAACCCCGTTTACTGGGTAACTTGCAACACTCCTATTTTCGATTCATTCTACAGGCTCATTTAGTTGATAATTTTTCTCATAATGATGAATCAAAAGTACTGACCACTATACAAGTTTTGACTACTAACACTTGGATTTAAACGGTACACTTTGAAAGTTATACCAAGTCAAAGTTCAAAAGTGTTGCAAGTATCCCCGGATGACGGTATGATTAGCGTTTTGTACATCGACATTTTTGTGCGGCGGCGTATGCTCGTTGATCGAAGCGTCTTGCGGTGAGAAAAGTAAGCTAGATTTCCAGCTTGAATGCGTCGTTGGATCTCCTTGCTCGTATTATTGTCGGCGGTGACCAGAAATACCAAATATACGAACTCATCAACCACTTCCAGTTCATCGCCGTCAATAGTCACTGTCCGTGGGAGACAAACGTTGCTTTCACTGGAGCCTCTTCCTACCATGTATTTGGGTTCAATTGATTTGTAACCCTATCCTCCTAGCCTCCGTTTTTAGTCTGGCGTAGATTGCCTCCATCGTTACAAGGTTTCTAGTAATGATGTCGAGCAGGGATGGCTCGATCACTTTGACTCAATTGGATTCATTTGACAGTACTGTCTCAACGGGGCCAAATATGACAAAGTTATGTATGGGACATTTGTAGAACAGGTTATTATAATTTTGCTGAAAAAAGTATTGCTGTATCTTTTGTAGTAATGGCGCTACAATGCTAGTATCTTAGTAGTGACTAAATGAACGTTCATTTAGCCACTGATTAGTTACTAGCGTTGTAGAACCGTAGCTACAAACGATACAGCAAAACTTTGTTTAGAAAAATTGTAGATTAGAACTAGTTCTACAAATGTCATATTTGGCTCGGCTGAGACGGTACTGTCAAATGAATCGAAATTGAGTCAAAGTGATCGAACCATCCTTGATGTCCAGGTCGTTTGCGAAGGTTAGAAGTTGGCTATTCTTACTGAAGATCGTTCCTCTCGTTTCGATTCCCGCTCGCTGGAGAGTCCATCCGCTTGCCGCAACCCTCTGCGCGATTAGAAAGGACTCGAGAGTGTCCCCGAAACGCGCACGTAGCACATCACTCGCTCTTGGGTAGCTTTGATCAGCCGCATCAGTTTGTCCGGAAAACCGTACTCGCGCATTATCTGCCATAGCTGTTCGCGTTCAACTGTATCGTATGCTGCTCTGAAATCCACGAAAATATGATGCGTGGGCACGTTGTACTCTCGACATTACTGGAGGACGTTAATAAGACTAATGAGAACGGTGTACGGAGCAGAAGGATGAAAAACGAGCTGGCGCAGCTCTTCGGCGATCCCAGTATCCAGAACGTTGCTAAAGCTGGAAGGGTACAATGGACGGGGCATGTTGTGAGAATGCCGGACAACAACCCCGCAAAAATGGGTTTCGCCTCCAATTCGGTTGGTACCAATTGCAGAGTTGCGCAGCGTGCTCTATGGTTGTTCAAGTGGAGCATGATGTGGAAAGTGTAGGACAGTTGAAGAAATTGCAGTCGCACAACCATGGAGCGAGTTAGCTGGCTGAACATTATATTCAAATCCTGAGGGACAGCGAGCCAGGATAAGTAAGTAAGTAAGTAAGAGTTTGCTAATACATCAGCACACTTATTAAATACGACAGCGATTATTATTTCATCAGGATACATTCATCTGTCATAAAGGAGAGGCAACGAGTATTAGGCAACTAGACAACTCTTCAGGGAAGGTAAGAGCTTTACCTCTAGAAGACGTTTGGTCAACGCTTATCGTTCATCGGGGAGGCTGCCACTGCACTACTTAGTAAACAGCTCTGGCATTTACGTAGCTGTTGGTTTGATGGAGAATGCCAAACTTTTACGATTAGATAACCAGCAAATTGCCGAGAACTACCCGATGGACCTGATGGACGAAACTCTACTTTCCCCTAGGGAGTAAGGAGCTTTGACCCTCGGTGACGGATAGACCATGGTACACTTAGCCGCCAAAGAGACCTAGCATCTGCGGTGCTAGGCAAACAGACTTCGAGTACAAGAAATGACTAATTTGATAAGGAATGTCAACAAGCGATGGCAAGAGAAAAAAGAGCTTGGCAAAAGTGTTTAAGCATTGCATCGAGGAAGAATTCGGTCAAGTAGCGATGAGCACAGATTGAGTTGACCATGATGACCATGATGAGCGCTATAACGAAAATAGATATCGTGTAGAGCTAGAACTACTATTGCCGGCTAGATGTAGCCACAACGGAAGGGAGTAGAACTGAAGTAAACCTAGGAGTTACCACAAACGATAACAGCGTCCCGGCTCCCGATCACACACGAATTCGGCAATAAAACGGAAAGCTGAAGACTAACTGAGCCGCCTAAGAAGAACCGACTCCCAGCAGAACGTTACCAAAATGGTAAGGAATGACTAGTAATGGCATTTCCTTGGATAATTACCGAGATTTGGGAGGAGGAGAAATTACTGCATAGGCGTTAATCTCAAATTTTTGTAATTTCTGTGGAATTTCGCTAATCAACAGCGCCCACCAGGTGCTTTCTCAGAGCTTGCTACGTCGTCTACCTTCGATTACAAGAGAGTAGGGCGTTGAACAGTGTCAGGTAGGCTTTATGGGATCGCGTGGTCGAATTCACATTTTCCTTCAAATCCTCCAGAACTGTCAATAATACAACGTGTCCACAAATTACATTTTCGTGGATTTCATGGCAGCATATGATACAGTCGAGCACGAACAGTTAAGGCAGATAACGAACTAAAAACCTTGGGACGGCGATGGCAATCTACACCAGACTTAAAACGGAACGGGCTTAAACGGAATGTGTAGAAATTGATATTCCACCATTATTAGAACATCTTCTACTATTACAGGATCTTTACCACTAATACTGGAGCAAGGCATGTTTCTAAACTTTCCTATATTTCATATATTTTCTTTATTGGGACGCAGAATTTTTTTAGGTAAATAGGAAAAAATGGTTTTATTGTCCTATGAAAATAACATTTGTATTCTTCCTAAACAATCGAATCAATTATTTATTGTTCCTGCTTATCATCAAATCATGATTTTTCTTATCCTCTGCCATATTTTTGACAAGTGAGCTATATTATGTTGCCTGAAACGAACACTGTTGATAGAGGGAAAAGCGGAAAATGCCAGATTCGAAATCTTAGTCGAGCGCTATTTATTCCATTCTATTACATTGATGAAAATCTAGAAAATTCAAATCTTGAAAATAAGCCACTTGTAGTCGTAATAAACTATACAGTTGTATGTCTGTAAATAGGAAATTAATCATCATCGAGATCATCGAGATTACAACTAAAACATCTGAAATGACGAGATAAACCAGCCCACGGTTTTTTCACTCGATCCCGTTTCTAGCTCAAAAGTATTTCTCTGTTGACTACTTACCATTTATAACTTTTTCTGTGAATCCTGTGAGTATGATTTGAGCTGCTCTATAAATGAATTTCAATTTATTATAAATAATTATATGTAATATTTCTGAATCACTATAGAAAATCCAACTCAAACAAACTTTTGTCATTAAATTTTCAATCCAACATTAGAATACTATAATTTTTGTATGAATGAAAGAAAATAAATATCAATAGTAAATTTCCAAGGTTTGGCACCCCTTGGGACACGAAAATGCTAATGAGTTCACATAGAGAAATAATTTCTTCCCTCCGAACAATTCAATTATCACCCTGTGCGCTATCCCACGCAAAGGAAATAATTTAAAGCACGGTTACATCCTTCCGTCGCGTCGTCAGCTCAGGAGGGGAAAGTGCGTTTTCCCTTTAGCACAGGTATGATTTTATCTGTTTTTTTTTATGATTTAGCTTTGGTGAACAACATAGTTGCGCCTGCAAGCGGTGGTCTGTGAGGGTCCTAGCCAGCGCCAGCGCAACGCTGCGCTGGTGGATTATATCACATAAACAACATAAAATTTGCGATCTTCGATGCCATATCTTCCCTGCGCTTGCCTGCCAACCCCACGGGTCATTCAACATAGTTTAATATTGCCAAAGCGCACAAGAAGTGTGGTTACTGGCCAACCTCTCGTATACAGCAGACGGATATCATAATAAATACAACAGCGCATTGTGTCCGTTGGGCAAGAAAAGTAAGAATTCCAAACGATATGTATGATTGTTCGAGTAAATCGACGTAGACTGGCCGGGAGATCAGGTTTACCGCACATTCAGATGCTTTACGAAATCTGCGCTTTCTGGTCACCCTAGCAAACATATGTGAGTACAATTGGCATCAGTTGGCGGCTGGAAGACTCTCGATGTGAGGAGGAGTAGGATACATGCATGTAATGCCACCTCGACAGGACACTGGCTTGAAAACTCACCAGCGCACAATCGCCGACCACTTGGAGCATAAAATACCGGTAAAATACGACAGCCGTTGTCACCGAGGGACTATTTAACCTATGCAGTGACCCGCTTATTAGTGTTGGGTAAACTAGCGAAGGCATTGCTCCCCCCTCGTAATGCAGTGTCGTTAGTCAAAGTCGACCCAACCGTATGTTGATAAGTTTCGGTATTATAAAAACGAGTCTCTATCGTAGGCAGACTTTCGGTTATCAAACGGCTCTGGGCTGAGAAGACCACCCGAACGGACGTGGGAACGACAGTTCAATAAGTGTTCGCCAAAAAGCCGTCCGAACTCTTATCTAGTGTCGAAATCACGCGAATGCTTTTAAGACCCATTTCCCAGACATACCTTGATGGAATGCTTAAAACATGTCAAACAGCACGTCCCGTAAACAAAATATAATCCCATCATTTTGGAGTAGCTCGACTTGGCGACGTATAACCGCATAATCACCATCAGCTGTGGACAGTTTGGGCAGTCTCACACGTGATTGCTCTGGCTCTGGCCACAGCCAGCCACCGGGCTTGGGTGGCGGGCGGTAATAAGTGTCTGGCAGCGCGAGCATGGAAGACTGCGCTGCTCGCTGGGGGAGCAACGACGTAAATTGTCGCCCAGTCAGCACAGTCCATCATCACGCGTCAAAGCGCGTAAGCCGTTGCGTACGGAAGAGTACCATACCATAGGATGATGGTGAGAAGTTTATCGGAAAGTTTCAAATCTGGCGTGTTATTTCGTTCGGGAAACAACATTTTTGCTAGTATCGAAAGGTGAATCCGGGAGTTTACACTTGAGCCTGAATTATTTAGGGCAGAAGACCTATTTTCACTTTATTAAGCAGCATTCGGTACAACAATCATGAATTATGATGAAAATCTATTTATTCAATACCCACCAGTTTTTATACCAATTCGCATGCTAACGTTCACAGAATATCTGAGTACATTATGAATAATGAAACGCTTTTCAATGTGAGTTATAGGCACGATAACGTATGCATTAAAAATGGACTTTTTTCGAATGGTGACAAAATAACTGAAACAGCTAATTGAATTTGATGAATTTCCCATGGAAGGTAATTATATTAGCTTCCTTGCAAAAAAATTCTACATCCTTGCGAGCGGCTTTCCGGTAGTTAACCGAAACATTCAACATGGTGGACGAAAACATGTAGGCATGTTTTCGAGTTCTTTCTTCGTTTTATTTATCAATTCCTCCTCAGTTTTAGCGACAAAATTGTTGGAGTACGCTTCACCTTGCTCTATTGGCTCATGGCGAAAACGGCGATTTATTAATGAAATCCAACATGGCGGCCAAAGTCAAGATGGTCGCCAAACATTTTTTTACTTCAATTGAAATCCCAACTCTTCTTTTTTACAGAACCGGGCCGTTTGTTGGTTGTTTCACTGCAAATTTAGGAAATATTACATGACATAGATCTCAAGGTTTGCTAAAAATTCATTTTTTTGAAACTGTCAGGCCCCTGGCGAACGAGGGGTCCACTGTTTTGAGGTTTGAGTTAAATATAAAAGTTCCTATATTTGAAGACCTCGTGTCAGGAGTGGCCCCGTTTCACCGAGAATTACTCTTTTCAAAAAATATTAAACTGGAACCATGTTAACAATGTTTTTGTGATGTTGAAAGCTTTTAAACTGGTGAATGACTCTCTGGGTTTAAATTACATAAAAGAAAACCTTTGAGCATCAGTCTAACATTTTTCTTGAAAACCTTATAAAAGTGCTATTCTTTTGGTATCAAGAAATCAGTGGTTTGAAAGTTATGAATTTTTAAAGAAAGAAAGGGTAGGCAAAAATAATGGTTTCTGGAACCACCTGAACTCTGAAATGGGTACCCTAAGCGGTAAATTAAATAATATGGACTTTAAATTGGAAAATACGGAATGGAAATACGAAATGGATCATTCGGTATAGGTCAGAGAACAAGGAAACGATTAATGGATAACGATTGGAAACTTGCTACCTGGAATGTCCGAACTGTAAATGCACCGGCACGAGCTGGCTTACTTGCTCGAAAGTTACATGGACTCGGAGTGGAGATCGTTGCTATTCAGGAAGTACGGTGGCCAAATTAAGAAGGAAGGAAGTTCCGTTCAGTAGACCCTACTGCAGGCACTTCCTTCAAGTACCATATCTACTTCAGTGGTGGTAGAATGGCAGAACAAGGAGTCGGTTTCGTAGTTTAGGGAATCCTAAAGCAACGAGTTATCCGATGGAGACCCATAGATGACCGCCCAAGCAGCACACATTTGGCACTTTTAGTTTCAGCAACTCATTTATGACTAAGATTAATCACATATCAGTTGCCACAACTAATTTGTAACAACCGTGATACTAGGGCTACTATCAAGTTCTGAATTACAGCCTAACCAATGTATAGGCACCAACAAAAGATAAATCCAACGACGCTAAGGACGAGCTCTACGACACGCTCCACAGTGGTCAAATTTTGAAAAAACGCGGACATTAGTAATTGGGTTAAACATGTGTAATTTTTCAAGGGTGGTGTCTTCGGAGAAGTTTAATAATAAAATATACCGCATCTTTCTGCACTATTAGGGTGACCGTGAATTCACCATTAGCGTGATACGAACTTTTGTTTTTTTAAATTAAGGTCATTACAAATATTTTATAAAATTTCTGTCTTTCCGGTGTAAGGCCACTGAAGGGGGGGCGGCGAAAAAAAAACAAAGAGATTTTTTTCATCGAGCAAAAAAAAATATTGATTTCAGGCATTTTTACTTAAAGTTTAAACGCGAAAACCAAATCTTTTCCATGCAAAAATCATCGAAAAAAGGCAAAAACGAAAGAAAAATTTTTCGGCCGATTTTCGGCAATTTCGTTGTTCGAATTTCTATTTCTGTTTCGTGCTAGAAGCATTAACTCAACTCGTACACTCATTTTTAGAGTTTTTGAGGCTGTAGAACTCATAGACAATTGATTTTATGAAAAAAATTAACTTATATCCTTATTAAATTATTTTTTCGCCCCCCGATTTTTCAAGTCAATTTCCAAGGGGGGGGGGGGGGGGAGGTGCGTGACAAAAACTTTTGAAATTATTTGCAATGGCCTAATTTCAAAACAAAATTTTTTCTTCAAAAAGTTGCAGAACATGCTAAAATAAGCAACTTTGCTGAACGCATTAACTATCTATCTCTTACCGGTTGCGAAATATAGTGATGTGTTAAAAAGGTGCGCTTAAGAATTAATTGTGCTCAATAACTTCGCACACGATTTTTTTACTCCTTTTGAGTGTTCTATAAAGTAGTTATTCAGTATGCTAAAATACACATTTTCTCTGAAGACTGTTTGTCGCTAGGACGCATGTTTAATAAGTTATAAAATAAATGGAAAAAAATTGCAATATTAAAAAAAATTCAATTTCGGGCAGCTTCGTACAACCATTAGGTGAAAGTACTATATTTTATCTATAAAAAAAATATTTCCATCAGAAGCTCTCCAAAGGAATCTCAGAAAAATTTATTGACAAATGTGTTATTTTTTGATAGAAAATTTTATAGCTCGTTAAGCGAAAGAGATAAAGAGTTACAGTATTTAACAAAGTTGCTTATTTTAATGTGTTCTACAACTTTTCTGAAGACACCATATTTTGGAACGCATTTAAATAAACGAAAATTTGTATCACTAATGAATCCACCAAAATCACAATAGCTTGCAATACCGCAAAAATGAGTTATTTTTGAGGCAGAGTGTCTTTGGAGAAGTTTAATAATTTTTGTTTTGTTTTTGTTTTTTTAAATAATTAAAAAAAATTCTCCAAAAAGTTACAGAGCATACTAAAATAAGTAATTTTGCTGAATATAGTAACTATCTATCTCTTACCGGTTGTGAAATATAATGATGTGCCAAAAAGGAGCACTTAAAAATCAATTAAGCTCAATAACTTTGCGCACAATTTTTTTATCGCTTTCAAATGTTCTACAAAGTTATTCAGTATGCTAAAATACACATTTTCTCTGAAGACTGTTTTTCACGAAGATGCATATTTAATGACTTATGAAAAATTTTATCACAAAATAACACATTTTTCAATTGATTTTTCTGAGATTCCTTTGGAAAGTTCCTGATGGAAATACATTTTTTACAGATAAAATATAGTACTTTCGCCTAATGGTTGTCTGGTTTGTGCGAAGCTACCCGAAACTGAATTGATGTACGGTGTTTTCGGGGACCAAATATCGACTCTGATCACTATCTTGTCGTACGGAAGATTCGCATAAGGTTGTCGAACGCGGCGAAGGATCGCACCGAAACGACGCTACGTTTCAATGTCCCGCAATTGACGGCAGATGGCGTAGCAGCGGAAAACGCCAGAAAACTAGATCAACGAATCGCAGAACAGCAGAAACCTTCATAGTGCCATTGAAACAACTGCGAGAGAGGTGGTAGGCACAATGCGTGAAAGACAGCGTAGCAGCCGGTCTAATGCCGAGTCCCATTCCCACCGTCCAGAAAAACGTGAGCATGAGGAGCACGGGCTCGTTGGCGCAGTGGAGGAGCGCTTCCAGACGCTGTGGAATGGAAAGATAAATACGGAAGCAAACAGTTAGCTGGAAAGGACGGTATTTATCCCGACTAAATATCTAAAAGCAGGCAGCAAACGGTTGTACGAAGTAATCCACCGGATCATTGTTAGAATCTAGGAGGTAGAACAAATGCCGGAGAATTTTGCTCAATTCTGCCTATAAGGTACTCTCCCGTATCCTGTTCTATAGACTGCGACCATTAGTGGAATTCTTTGTCGGCAAGTACCAAACTGGTTTTCGACAAGTTCCGGGAGAATAACTAACAGACTCATCATCTGTCTGTGGACTTTAAGGCGGCATACGATTCAGTCAAACGAAATGAGCTGTGGCAGATAATGCTATAATATCACAGAACAGAAGTGGAAGTATGAATCCAAACACGTACATGCTACTTTCTACAGATACTAGCGAACCTGGCGGTAGTGAGTCACTTTTTCCACGAAAACACAAGAATGCATACGAATGCATACGAAAGCATGTGAAAGCTGCTATGCGATTGGCAGCGAGCGTTCTGCTTATATTGCTGTTATTCGCTTCTATGCGAAAACCTTCCCAAAGAAAAATAAATATAAAAAGACTCTGTTACCAGTTTTGATCGCCGAATCGTTCGGACTTCGACTTCTGTTCTGTGATAATATAGTTCTACGACAAAACTAGTTACGGTGATGGACGCTGGATGGGTCAAAATTATGGGAAGAAACGAGATTGGGACTTACCATTTACACTGCCATAAAGAAGTACATGGTTACTGGACGAGAACGTGGGCATCTAAATGGTATTGTTGCCGAGGTGATACTAGATGGAGAACGTTATGAAGCAGTAAAGGAAATCATAAACCTTGGTAGGTACGGTTACGTAAGCCGCGAAGTGAAACAACGAATTGCAACTGCGAACCGGGTTTTCTACGGATTACATAGCCAACTGAAGTCCCATAGTCCTCAAATTCGCACAGAACTAGCGTTCTATAGAACACTTATCCTGCCGGTGGTGGTCCTTTACGGACATAAATCATTGACGCTAAAGGAAGCTGATCGGTGAGTACTTGGGGTTTTTAAGCGTAAAATTTTGCGATCAACACTTGGTGGCAAAATCTGAAGTGGAGAGTGGCGCAGATACATAAACGACGAGCTGTATCAAGTATACAAATATGTTGATATAATGAAGGTAGTAGAATGTGGCAGGATGCGGGGCTGGGCACGTGGTCAGAATATAGAATGAAAGAATAGCTCTAAACTGTTTTTAGCAGAAGGCCAGAAACAGGCCGTAGACTTCGGGGCTGATCTCTTATCCGATGGAATGGGAGAACAGCAGCCCAAGACCGAGAGTACTGGAAAACCCTACTTCGTTCTGCGCAGGATCGATAACGAACTGTTGCCACTAAAGTAAAGTAAAGCAGGACCTCAAATTTCGGTTTCACAACTGGGGCAGACGTCAGTTTGTAAAAATTTATATTATATTTTTCGAGTCCATTATTTCACTTTAAATTTGTCTGTGTGATGAAGTAAAGATCCAAAACTAAGTTTACATGCATTTTATTGCCTTTTTCTGTACTATTTGGTACACAAAAAATCAATTGAAAAACATTAAAAAAAACCTTTTCGAGTATTTTTTTCGAACATATTTTCTACAAAACTCCCAATAAGCTCTATTTTGATTGTTGTTTTCTCGAAAGCTAGAGTACGATCAGATGAGACGTTGGTAGTCACTTGGTAGTGCTAGTTTCATAAATACGTCAAAAATGGTGGGTGTTTCACAGTCACAGGGGACAATTTTACAGTATTTTTTCATGGAATTGCTGTATGAGACATGGTCTTAAATTGTGGTAATGTACTTCCAAGAAAAGTGTAGTACTCACTTTTTATCGATGTGAATCACCTTCATGTCCATCGAGTGGATCGTAGTGAAGACGTTGGTCGCTCCCTGAACTACACACTCCCGTGTTTCGGGCATGGCTATTGGAGTACAGGTCGCTATGAACACCGGTTCATTTCGACTGCACAGCGGTAGGTAGGAGAGATAATGTCCTTGCACCAGAACAACCTGTTTTGGGAAGAAGCAAACCAATCAATCAGAATCTCCGAGTCGAAACGTTCGGTGAAAGTTTAGTTACCTTTTGATCGCCGAACCGCATCTGGCGACGAGCGTTACGACTGACATTCATACGACACAGGAATATTCGCTGTTCGCCATCCAGCTGGCTGGATGCCGCATGATGACCGTGATGATGCGAGGCACTGGTCTGATGCTGTGGAACTCCACGACCCAGTTCGGCCTGGATGGCACCGTGGTCCTGCTTATCGATGATATCGTACACCGAATCACCGTGTATTAATAGGTCTTCCTAAGATGAAAAGAAATAAGTGATTTCAGTTAATATAAAGTACGGCCAAAACAGGAAGATAAAAAACAATCACATTAGAACATTTTGCGTCATCTCGCTTGACAGACAGATCATTCGCGTGGTTTACGAACGGCTCTAATGGCCACGTTCAGTCTTTTAATTTATCTGCGATAAAATCATGCTCCAGTCAATTTGATAAGCATCAAACGGCTGACTCCTCTGGGGCGTAAAGTGTGTCAGACCATAAAATACGTCCAGATGAGTACCCGCAACGATAACCATCGGAGTGCATTGCAAACGGCCGACCTCTGGGCTGTCCAACCGTCGCCGTTGCTGTTACTGTTGCTGCTGCTGTTGCTTTTGCTGTTGCTGTTGCTGCTATTACCACTGCCATGATGGCTAAAACAAACACTCGGTCCACGGCGGGCAGTAATTACAGCGCAAACATGTTCATTTTGCACTAAATTCACCGCGGTCATCTCGTGCTTCAAGAGTCATTCCACCCGACGCGGGCTGCAGCAGCTCACTCACTCGGCAGCGGTTCCTCCCTTTTCCGCCAGAGTGAGCTTTATGACAGCGGACGCTAAACAGGTTGAAAAGAAGCGAAATCAAAAACCACCGTCACCACTCCCCGTCCGCCAACCATTGACCAACCGGCGGCTGACGGTCCGCGCGAGCTCGGTGTGATGGCTGACTGATCTCCACTTTCGCAAACCCAGACGGTGCGCGGTGCGGGATCGGATGGGGTTAATTAATGCATATCAAACAACAAAAAAGCAAAGCTCTCGCTGTTGATTTACGCGCATTGCTTATCCGAAGTAAAGGGGGGGATCAACGATCATAAAAAAAAACATTGAAAACAAGGTGGAGTTCGTACGTACGTCAATGCTCCGTGCAATTTCTCTGTGGAAGGGAGGAAAATGGCATTGCTGATGACTTTTTTCTCTACTCGTTGATGCTTTCGCTTAGAGTTCTCCGGTAGGAGATGGGTCGTTCATCTTCTGCCAAATGAGCTTTAACGGTTTAAAATTGCATCGAAAAAATTAACTGAGTTTTGGGTTACGAGGTTTATGAGAACGTTGAAGATACAAGAAAATTTCGGTTATCAAGATGCGTTCGGTGCCGTACACTCTTCTCTATCGGGAAGACTTTATTTATGTCTGGCCCGACCGGCTACGCTTGATTAGCACGGTGCAGTTCTGTGCAGTGATGAGTTGTTGGGACCACCCCGAAAGGGGTGGGTCTTACTGCTGATCTAATGTGATGGGTTTTCTTTAATTTCCCATGACGGCTGTTTACTCGATTGAAATGCGGATTTAACTCCGGAGTAACGATCTGCAATCTGGTGGATTGCCAGTTTTTGCATTGTTTTACTTCAAAATTACTTTTAGAGTATCATCGTGCTTCAAATGGAATTTTTTAAATCAAAAATCAATGCAATGATGCAAAATTTTATCCAATTCATAAATCGTGTTATTTCGAGAAACCGTGTAAAAAAAAATCCGTGTTATTTCGAGAAACCGTGCAAAAAAAGTCATGCAAAAAAATTCCGCATATAAAAATCCGTGTAAAAAAATCAGAGGGGTTGTGTATAAGACACGACCGCATATTCAACGTAGGACTACGCAAAGTTAATGTAAAGGTGCGTTTAGAATGGGCAATTTTGGCTACGTTGAGAATGCGATATGTTGCTAGTTTTTGCTCAATGTTGCTTCTGTCGCTACCTGCACATTTGTGGTACGTCGCCATAGTTACTTGGAAACATCAGTAACTGTTAGGAACAATTGCATACCACTAGTTGCCAATCTAGACACACCTTACTAAAAATACTTATGAGAAAATTGATTGCTAATGGAAATCATAATACTCTTCATTGACAGTTATGATGGTTCTGAAAAGAACCATTTTGAAAGTTTGAAATTGACTGAAATGATTGGATTGGCTACTTTGTGCTGTAGAGAAAAAGCATAGTGTTAGCATTACAAAAGCATTACATTACATTGCATATTGCAGAACTTCTCATCGTGTAAATTATAAGCAATCTGGCACATGCTAAACCGTTATTTAGAGCAGCGTGGGGTCGAAATCAGACATCTTGCTGATGCTGCTGATAATTTAAGTTTTCTGTTTGACACTGTGAATTAAAGTAATGTATGGTATAATTATAAATGACGTTCTTTTTCTTACATCTGATTTCCAGTGGCAACATTATCGAGTTGATGTCGCTTGTCCGAATATTTCAACTGGATTGTTTAAAGGGTTCAAGAGAAGAAATCACATTGTCTCTGGTTAAGATAGTGGAGAATTAACACTACAGAGTAACAATTATTAAAAAAATTGATTTGGTTAATCAGAAACTTACTAGCCGTTAAAATCAGGTACATGGTGTCATCTCCTTACCGGTTGGTAACGAAAAGCTCCTGGCACTAATGTCGATATGGAAATAACTTCATTACTGTCCATCCATGTTTCGCTGAGCGCAAGGATATCTGCCTATCTGAGTGCGTGCGTTTAGACTCTGTACATTCAGGCTCAGCAGTACAGCAAAATGGCTTACGTTAGATATAAATTCTAGAAGTTCAGTACCTAAAGTAATTAATTTGTGGTTTTCCAGGCGCCTAAGTTCCGTCCGTAATTCCTGGATTCTCGGTGATGCAGTTCCCTGCAGGCATGGTAAAACTTAAATATGCCTCTGTTAGTCGTCAAGTACAATCCTTCAATCAATGTAACTCTTGACATTCCCACGTACACCAACTGCTGTTCCTGTCCCTTGCCATACTCGTACGCGATTTCAGAAAATGTGCCGCCTTGACTCTGGTGTACAGTAAGAGCATTCGCACCTACTAAAGGAAATTGTAAACGTTTGCACTTAATGCTACTACTTAGCTTAATATTTGCAGATCGCTTTTCAATAGGTGTCCAATCGGGCTGAAGAACGTCATGCTTAGGGTACACAGCGGGCCTCGATTTGACCCGCAAGACCTTTCCAATGGAGTCGTTTTCAAATTTGAGCAATGATAATAAAGCACAGGTTGCGAGTATTTCACATATTAATATTTTGAACCTACATTATTGTTTATAATATTCTATCCGGCAAGTTGAAAGCATGGAATGGTATATCCATAAACAAGCCGAAAATGTTTGATGACTTATCCCGTACCCTACATTTTTACATCTTTTCGGCTTATATAGGACTTACCTGTTACGTTAGGCGATACGCTGGCCTCTACGTGCGCCGGAGCGGTCACCTCACACAACACTTCAACGTTGGAGGGACCAGATATTTCGTGCGATGCACCATCTAACGATGTATTGCCCGCTTCAGAATACATTGAATCACTACGATTTCCTTTTCTTCTCAAATGGTAGAATTTACAGTGCTCTGCCACCGTCAACGCTGGCCTCTTGCTGGTCCAGTTAATAATTCCTGCTCACGAACTCGCTTGCAGTATTAACGCATATATTTTGCTTGAAGCAATTGAGACATTGTAGAATCAGATGCACAAAATCACTCACTTCTCACTTAAATTAATTGTATGTTATTAATAACAATTTGATATGGTAACTATGGCGACGATTGAACGAATACTGCAGGGAATTTGGAAAAATTGTTCAACTTTATGTGGAAATTCCAGACGTTACATACAAAATACAATCTTGTAATAAAAACTATACAAAAGGCTGATATTTTGTGATTCGAATGGTATGCAAACCATAAAAATATATTCAGAATTGGCTGAGCTATAAGCGTTCAAAATCTATCACTTTGTCGTGTCGCGGTCATTCTTGCTTCTCCAACGTGCCACCCTATTAAAGTAAGACGTAGTCCTACGTCAAAAGAATTGTGTGTACAACTGTTGTTGGCGAAATTTTAGAAAAACCGTGTTATTTCGAGAAACCGTGCAAAAAAAGTCGTGTAAAAAAATCCGTGCAAAAAAAGAATTGGGTGTATTATAATGATTGCATTTTAAACTTGCGTGATGACTTTTTTTATAAACGAACGTACTGTTAAACCCTAGCTTTTTGTTTCTTCAAAATAACGCTAGAAAAATCATTAAAGCTCGTATCTTTCGTTCCATTTCATACGGTCACTTTTATAATACAGAAAAAATTTTGTCGAAAAATGTAACCAATAGTATTGTGCAGTGCAATAATATTGCAGCTGCTGCCTCAACTACCAGTTACAGTTACAGTTACCAGTTACAGAACTAGGCAGTTACAGTCGGATAACAAAATTATTTTCAATTTATTTCACTAATTTACAGAACTCACTTATGCTGCCAACTGTCCTGAATTGCATCCAATCAAAAGATCTTGACGTGAGCGCTTTCCGGAAGAAGCAGGAAGTTAAAAATGGTTTTGATATATCTATACCTATAAAAATTGATTTCTGTCTGTCTGTCGGTCCGTATATTCCTTATAGACTCAGAAACTACTAAACCGATCGGCGTGAAAATTTGAATGCAGGGGCTTTTGAAGCCAGGCAAGGTTCTTATGATGGTTAGAGATCACTCCTCTCCCTAAGAGGGGGGCTCCCATACAAATGGAACACAAATTTCTGCATAACTAGAGAACTAATCAAGCAAATGGAACCAAGTTTGGCATGTGGGTGTTTTGGAGGCAAGAATTTTTTCCATGGTGAATTGAGACTCCTCCCCTCTTTAGGAAGGGAATTATGACCCCTCCGCCCTTTTAAGAGGGGGGATCCAAACAAATGAAACAAAAATTTCCTCTTATCTCGAGAACTACTCAAGCAAATGGGACCAAATTTGGCATGTGGGAGTTTTTGGAGGCAAGAATTTTATTTTGATGAATTAGGGCCCTTTCTCTGTTTAGGAGGGGGACTCTCATACAAATGAAATACAAATTCTCTCATAACTTGAAAACTAATCAAGCAAATGGAACCAAATTTGACATGTGGGGGATTTTAGAGGTTTGGATTTATTTTATGACGGTTTGAGAGTGAGGGGTCTCTCTCTTGTCGAATCTTATTCTACTAAGATTCGAACCAAACGTCCATTCGCCTGTCAAAGCAGACTCGGTAACCTTGAAACTTCATTATTTGATATTTCTCTAAAACGTACGGAAATATTTTTTTTTTTATTTTGATGATAGCTTACCCAGCTTAACATTGAGCTTAAAACATTATTTTATCAATATTATTCGAGAAAATAATTTTTACAGTTTCAACCAAGATTTGGCCTTTCGTGAATCGACCAAATAGAAGCTCGCGCTTTCGTGATTCGGCCAAATGCAATTTCGGCCTTCTGTGACAGTTGTTGAAACTCGACCATTTGGATTTAAGCCATTTGATATTCGGCTATTCCTGACAGGACGTCATGCTTTCGTAGCACTGGGTTGTATTCTTACTGGTCGACTGCTGGACTGCTCGATTGCTTAACTGATTGACTAGACTGCTCGACTGGACTGGTCGATTGGACTGCTCGATTTGATTGCTCGACTGGACTGCTTAACTGAACTGCTTGACTGAACAGTTCGATTTAACTGCTCGACTGGACTGCTTGACTGGACAGCATGATTCATCTGCTCGACTGAACTGCTTGACTAAACTGTTCGATTCGTGTGCTCGACTCAACTGCTCGACTAGACTACTCGATTCAACTGCTCGAGTGGACTTCTCGACTTAACTGCTCTATTAAATTGCTCGACTGGACTGCTCGACTCAACTGCTCGACTTGACTGCTCGACTCGACCACTCGATTCAACTGTTCTACTCAACTGCTCGACCGGACTGCTTGACTGAACAGCTTGATTTTGCTGATCGACTACACTGCTCGACTTGACTGTTCGACTAGACCGCTTGACCCAACTGCTTGACTCGATTGCTTGATTCGACTGCTCGACTCGCGTGCTCAACTCGATTGCTTGTCGTGATATCATATGGTCGGTATTAAATCAGACGATCAAGCATTTTCTAAATGCAATTTCTCCGAGAGTGTGTCTTTTAGCGTCCCACTCAGGAAATAAACTAAGCAATATATTTTTGGCCCCACAATGAAGTTTCGCAATATCATCCAGTTCACCATTCTTCCTCACGAAACGCTCCTCCACCTTTAAAAAAAATTGTTTACATTGGACCGCGACAGAGTCAAAGACAAGTGAAACAGTAAAAGCCGAATGTCAAGAGCCAATAGTTGAAAGCGAATTGTCAAAATTTGCAAATTTGCAAAAGTTGAACGTCAGAATTGAAATATCAAAAATCATAATTTTACTCAAAAGTAAAAACTCAAACCTCAAAAGGTAAAAGTGAAAAACTCTTAGGTTGAAAATCAAAAGGCAAAAACCATACTTTAAAAGCCATCAAAAATAAAAGCTCGAATCGAAATTCTACATTTAAAAATCAAAAGACAGAGATCAACATTGAACATCGGAATACAATTGAAATTGAAGTTGGACTTCAAACTAGAGTTGAAATTGAACATGAAAGTAGGCAAAGAAATTTCGGACTTTGAATAAAATTTGAAGTTTGACATGCCACTGGACTAGTAATTGGACTTATAATTAGACTAGGACAGTGACACTTCAAATTGCACTTGAAAGAGGAGAAATTGCACTTAAAATTGGTCATGATGGTGTGCTTGAAATTAGACTGAAGTATCACTTGAATCAATTTCACCTAGATTGAATTTAGAATAATTTGAGTTTAAAGCTATATTCCGATTTGAACTGGAAATTGGACTTGAAATCAAATTTGACAATTGGACTTCAATTAGATTCAAACAGATATTGAAAGCGGGGTTGAAATTTTATATAATCTTTTATTTGAAATTACGCAATTTATTCTACTAAGCACGGCAATATTATTATCCCTCGATCCTCCATGAACTTCATTAAGACGCTTCAAAATGTGATATTTATAATTATATATCTACAATTTTTAGATGTTTACAAAGCAACTTATTTTTAGAACTAACTGAATAAACCCACAGAAATTCTTTAGTAGATTTATCCTACATATCAAGTGTAAAAAGGTTACGAAAGAAAGCAAAATGTTCAAACCTCATTCTATGTTTCCCATAAGCTTCAAACAGCGAGACGCGTTAGTCCACTGCGTCCTCGGCTCTACTTTTCAGTACAGTTCATACAAACATATTGCCATTCAATAGATTCATAGATGCATTTTAGGCTCCACAGCCGCCGCCGCGCCGCCATGGTGACAACGAACGATTCGTGTTTGGTGCGACGACGCGGCGGCTAGAAGGAGGAAATCGCGCACATGTTCACATGTTTCGTTCACATATTATCATATCCCATTATTGAGGTTAGGTGCCAGCCGGTCGTTGCTCACCATTCGCATATAGGCACCTATTTAAAGTTCACTAAATCTATTAGAGTGTCACATAAATTATGCCCGCCGAGCAAGAGTGGTTTGAAACTTTGAGCTTTTTGGTGTTTGCTATCTACTCTGATCACAGATAAACATCTCTCAGCTTTTGTTTTATTAGTTTACACTTGTAGCACGATTTGACACTTAATTTGCAACTTTTTTCAACAAAAGGAAACTGTTAACATTTCCCTGGTTTGTAAGTTATAATAATCTGTTCAGTCTGATTATCTGTGGTCTAATACTCCTTGCTTCATGCCACAGCTTAGCGAGTAGTCAGTCGTTAGGGGACAAAGTTTGCGAACACATGTTCTGTGCGCTTACCAACCTGCAACTATTACCCAAGGAGCCTCCAACTATCAGAGCGATCAGGAAAGCGAAATCTATTTTGCATACCTTTACGGTCACATAAAAACATCTGACAATTATGACAGGTCCTGTTGGTAGTTTATGACTTATTGCCTCGAATTTATTGCCATATCGGACAAGTGCAGCGTCAGGGCAGGTTTGAAAAATTTGTACAATTAAGGGTACAGCCGACTTCGGGCAGCACCTCAGTTTGTCATGTTGCATTCGGTGACAGCTTCATGTACCATATGCATGATGCCCCCTGCGCATTAGGAGCATACGGTGCGAACTCCAAAGTAGGGTGGGATTTCTCGACTCCACACGGGGTGTTGTGGTTAGTTTTTCGTACGGTGATTTGACGCTGACCGGTCAGCTCAAGGTGGACTGCGCTTATCGTCCGGCTTCGGTTAGTTCCTTGGAACACCAAAACCACCACATCTGGATCCCTTCAGAGCGGTACGCGATGAAAATCAATTAAAGTGCGCTTTATTTATTTGCTCATTAACGACGTGACATGAATGAAACTCCGCCACGCTGCTGACTGGCACAGTCACCGCACCGGCCGGTCGTCTCTGGTTAGGGAATCAACCTTACCAGCCAACCGAGCCTAGCCGATGATGTTCAGCATAGCACGGGCAAGGGTCTCTAAGGTAATCGGTTAGGTTCTCGTTAGAGGGTTTTTTTCTCGCTTCATACGACCGGTTCACAACTGATAAAATCTTTCAACAAATAATTGCATAAATAAAGTTAATAATCCGTCGGTGTGATATTCCCTGTCTAAACGGATGCATCCATGTCCAGGTGTAGTTGTGGGAAAGTGTGCCATCGGTGCGAGATATTACGCGAATGTCTTTTTAATGATTTTGCTTGCTTCTAAAACGGTTCCGTTTCTTGAATAAGTAATCTGAGCATAAGAAAGCATCAACATTATACAATATTTACTGCTTTTTAAATCATACCCAGTTGAAAATTACTTGTTGTTTCCAATTCTCTTAATGAGTGGGGTAAATAAATAATTACGATATTATTATGACTTACCATTGAGTGTCCCAAATACTCGGCTGCATTATCCGAGATGTACAGCAGTTTGCCATTCTGTGTGAGCATCATCAAGAAGCCGGACATTGCCTGAAAGTAGCACAGAAGCAGAAAAAGAAACGATATAAACAAAACCCACAAAACTTCGCTGACTGTCTAAGCTCGGATCAATGAAATGGGATAATTTAATTACGTGTAGCAGCTACCCTCGCTCGGTGACCCTCCCCGTCCCTGTTTTCTCACTGACGGTGTGCTTTTGGCCAGGCGCGTCAGATCAATCTCGAAACAAACGAGTATTAAATCGCGCATGTCGCCCCCGTTTCGAACGCGCGGCTCCGAAACGGTATGGCGGCATTTTAAGGATTTAAGATTTCTGATGAAAGTGATGTTCACACGAACTGTCGGCCCTCGTCGACGGTGGAGCCCAGCGCTAAATATAGTAGGTATGTAATGATTCGGGTTGAATCGATTTGACGACGATGAGAAACACGTATTATTAGCTTTTGGATCCGCAGATATGATGATTGAAATTTTATGCGACGTCCATTGAGGACTCTGATCGATTACTGGGAAAGCAATTCAGTTCCCATCGAATTGGGTTGGCGCTGTCTTAACCCTCTGTGGGTCCACTTGGCTACTAGCTTGCACAAATTATTTTTGTTTGAAAAAATAACTATAAATTGAAATTTTATTTTCCAAATTAAAAACAAGAAGTATTGTAACCATTATTTAAAACTCACGTTTAGTTTCCATGTAAATGTTGAATATTTCCATCATCTTGGTTCCAAAAGGGTTAAGTCCGATGCGATCCGATGAAACAATTCAGGTAGGACGGAGCATGCCAACCGAACCAAGAGAGAGAGAGAAACAAATCAGTGGAATCGCAAACGGCAATCATCACATTCGCGGCTCGATAATCGATTATTGTTTATTTTTCCTTGTTTCCATGCTCATCTTTTTTCCTCATTCACAATTACGGGTCGATTCATTTATTTGCAGCTAGCGCAGTAACTGAACCTCGCCGGCCTATTGCAACGGGACTTGTTATTGGGTGTAAGTCTTCTGACATTCCACATTTGCATACCTTTGGTAACGTCCATTCACTCCCAATCACCTATATTGAGATGAACTCACGGGGATATTGCGATAAAGGTAATGATTCGCACCATCAAATCACAAACATAAAGCATTAACGAAAGCTACTGAGGCCGCAGGTAGAATTTTTAGCTGCATAAACTAGCATCAATCAATTTAAATTGAATGCTTGCCTGAACACGACATGGGTACGATCTTCAACAAATCTAACCGATTTATCCGTTTCGCTGACGACGTGGATTTTGTTGGAAGGACGCTCTGAGCAGTATATCAAACTGAAACGTGAAGCAGTAAAGGTTGGATAAGTGGTGAATACGTTCAAAACCAAGTATCTGTTAGCACGAGGAACCGAGCGCAATACAGTTCGCATAGGCAATAGTGTGGTAGTCGACGGGGACGAGTTCGAGGTGGTGGATGAATTTGGCAGTTGATTACGTCGGATAATAACTGCAGCAGAGAAATACGCAGACGTATTCTTACCGAAAGTTGTGCTTCCTACGAACTCTACAAGACCCTAAGGTCTGGTGAGTTTTACCTCAGTACCAAATGTACCATGTACAAAACGCTATTAAGACCGGCAGCCCTCCAAAGGCACAAAACGTGGACAATGATCGACGGGGACTTAAAAGCACTGGCCATTTTTGAACGTCGTGTGCTTAGAGCCATCTTTGGCGGTGTATGTGAGAATGATGTATATAGGAGACGGAAGAGTTGCAGCAAGGAGATGGACGGTCATGTATGTTATTCAACATCGCCATTGAAGGTGTGATCCGGCGAGCGGGCATCGAAACGAGAGGAACGGTCTTCAGCAAGGGTAGCCAACTCCTAGCTTTTGCAGACGACCTCGATATCTTTACTAGAAACCTTGCGACGTTGGAGGCAATCTACGCTTGACTAAAAACGGAAGCTAGGAGGATTGGGTTACAAATCAATGGGTCGCAACCCAAATATATGGTAGGAAGACACACCAGAGAAAACAACGTTTGATTCCTACGGACAGTGACTATTGACGGCGATGAACTGGAAGTGGTTGAAGAGTTCGTTTACTTGGGATTGGGATCTCTGGTCACCGCCGACAATAATACAGGTAAGGAGATTCAACGACGCATCCAAGCTGAAAGTCGAGCCTGCTTTTCCCTCCGCAAGACGCTGATGGAGCATACGTCACCGCTCAAAGCTGACGATGTACAAAATGCTCATCAGACCGGTAGTCCTCAACGGACTTGAGACTGTAACTTTGCTTACGGAGGATATTTGTGGACTTTGCGTATTTTTGGTGGAGTACAAACGAATAGCGGAGAGTAGCGTAGGGATATTAACTATGAGTTGCAGACACTACTTGGAGACTATCATGGTATACCTGGCGAAAGTTGGGAGACTACGTTGGGCTGGCCATGTCGCAAGGACCGGACCGGACGACTGTGCAGTGAAATCCGTGCTCTTCAAGAACCCCATCGGCACCAAGAATAGAAGGGCGCAACGTGCAAGATGGCTGGACATTGTTTGTGTGGATCACCAATATGAGAAGCTAGTAAATAGGGAGCTGATACCAGTGATGTTAAAAACTCGAAATCTCAAAACTCGTCAAAAATCAAAATCAACTGTGAATCATGTCAACTTGACCCTATGCAGAAAAAACTCACGCGTGAGTTTTTCGGTTTTCATAGCAAGAAGCACAAAACTCACACATATTTCTTACCGCTTGATCATATTCTGCTTTGCTTCAACTGCTACCCAGAGCTATACACTTATACATACAAATTCGTTGTTAAACAGCATATGCATTCTCTCGTGCGATACGTAACTGTGACTGAGCGTAAGAGAATGAATCTCTAAATAAATCGTAAAGCTAAACTAAAACACACATTTAAACTACATGTTTATCTAATTCTTAATAGGCTTTTTACTTTCCAGTTAAGAAAATGTCGATTCCCGCGAAGGAAAAATGTAAATTCTGCCAATTTGTTTGCCATCTTAATTCATGAATGTGTGCTAGCTTTTTTCGCAGCTGGTGTTTTCTCTGACGGTTAATTCTCTTTCGCTCTCTGGTTCGTAGTATGAAATGCCAGCTGTGGGAGAAGTAAGCAAAATGCTCACAGCTGAATTTGGTTCACAACGCATAGCAACAGAGACATCGCATATAATAGCGAGAGAAATCCATATGTGAGTTCGGCGCTTCTGATCA
The DNA here is from genome assembly GCF_943734655.1 of Sabethes cyaneus. Taxonomy (NCBI): domain Eukaryota; kingdom Metazoa; phylum Arthropoda; class Insecta; order Diptera; family Culicidae; genus Sabethes; species Sabethes cyaneus. The sequence goes on from NC_071355.1 coordinate 60,726,966, forward strand.
AGGTTGAAATTTCATGGTGCTTGAAATCTCATTGAGTTTTCTGCTGAAATGAATTTTTCAACACTGGCTGATACAGTCATTTAAGTAGGATCTAAGAAAGAAGTTAAGGCACACTTGCCTAGTCAACAACGCAAAACCGCTGTAGGAACACTACTCTTCTGGAGACACCACGACAATAAATGAAGGAGAAATGCAAAATGTATCCGTGACTGTGATCCGTGACGTGCAAAATACAACCACTAGAATCATTTTCAATCTATACCTATAAAAATGGATTTCTGTCTGTCTGTCTGTCTGTCTGTCTGTCCGTCCGTATGTTCCTTATAGAATCGAAAGTACTTGGGGCCAGGGAAGGTTCTCTCGATGACAAAAACCCCTCCCTCCACTCAGCCTCCTCTTAGTGGGAGCCCCCCTGGCTTCCATAAAAATCTATGCCTATAAAAATGGATTTCTGTCCGCTCTATGTTCCATATAGAATCGAAAACTACTGAACCGATCGGAATGAAAATGTGCGTGTAGGAGTTTTTGGTGCCAGGGAAGGTTCTTATGATGGTTAGAGATCCCTCCCCCAGCTAAGAGGGGGGGGGGCTCTCATACAAATGAAACACAAATATCTGCATAACTCGAGAACTAATCAAGCAAATGGAACCATATTTGGCATGTGGGTGTTTTTGGAGGCATGAATTTTTTCTATTATGAATTGAGACCTCTTACCTTTTTAGGAGGGGGCCTCCCATACAAATGAAATACAAATTTCCTCATAAGTCGAAAACTAATCAAGCAAATGGAACCAAATTTAGCATGTGGGTGTGCAGGCATATTTTTCTATGGTGAATTGATACCCCTTCCCTCTTTAGGAGGGGAATAATGACCCCTCTCCCTTTTAAGAGGGGGGGGGGCTTCCATACAAATGAAATACAAATTTCCTCATAATTCGAGAAGCAATCAAGCAAATGGAACCAAATTTGACATGTGGGTGTTTTTGGAGACAAGAATTTTCTCTATGGTGAATTGAAACCTCTCCCCACTTTAGGAGGGGGGGGGGGGGGCTCTTATACAAATTTCCTCATAATTCGACTCTCATAGAAATAAAACAGAAATTTTTGCGTAACTCAAAAACTAATCGAACTCGAGAAATTTTAGACTCTTTCATAAAACATTAATCAATAACAAGACCACCAAAAACTATCAATAGTAGTAACATTAGATAATTCAGCGCGAGACGGCCACAGGCCGCGAGTATTGCCAGCGACCTGCCATCGGAAGCGCCGGCATCTGCTGGGGGACTGCCCCCCGTAGAGATCACCTCTATCTAGGTATATTTATTTTCCTAGATCTACTGACCTCTATTACTTTCCTTCAGTTGGGTCACCCCTGCGAAATGGTACTTTCTACGAAAAGATTCTGCGAAACTCTATATTCAGCGTTATGGTCAACCGAGAATTGGTGTTGCGCAAAATGGTATTCGGCGAAAAGTTTTGTAGTGATGGCGAATGTTTAAATGCTATCCGCTTTATTTTATCAGGCTAAGGGAGGGAGTTATTTTCTATTTTACTGTGAGGAAAATTTGTATATTAAAACACCCATGAACTCCTCAGAAACTTGCAAAACTCGAGATTGTGATAAAGGTGATCCGAGATTAAGGATTTATGCACTACACAGTTTAATTTGTGGCAATACGAAGGTTGTCGGGTCAGCTAGTCATATATAATAATATATTAATGTTGAAGCTATCCATTAACGGGTGTCAACTAAAATTTTGGAATTTATTTCTCAGGCTGTCAAAAAAGACAAAGATATCTGAAGAAAATCTGATTTACCGAAATTAAAGATACATTGTCTATTGTTGAAAAAAAAAATTAGTGAACATTTGGAAACGGTTCGTAATTGGCTGTTCGGCGAAGCTTCCGTTTGATGTCGGAACAGGAGCATTGTACGGCCGTCATATCAACTATGCGAACGCATCTTTTGATTCTACCAACCAACTGTTTGCAATTCGTGGCTCTCTAGTTATTATTGCACACCAAGGAACTCAAAATCCCGAAGAAATCTTCGATTGGCGGCACTGAGTCAGACTTGTCGGGTCGTGGTTTTTGGGTACAAATGGGATCGAATGGGTATTCAGGAACGATTGTGGTTTTATGGTGTAACGCGTTGATGCTTTATCCGGCCAAAACACGTAATGTCCATCTGCATGACGTTTTTGCAGAAACGGGATCAAAATTTTCTTCAAACATTCGTTCTGGTCCACATCTTGATTGATAACCAAACCAGAGGGCTTGTACCATGGCTTAGAAATATCTCTCTCGGAAATGGCAATATACAGCATTACTTTTTGTTCAAACTTATGTTCAAACTTGTATTTTATGTTCGGAGATGTAGTAGAACTATCCTTGGAATAGTATCGATCATTTGCGGGAATGTGCGACTTCGAAAGAGGGAAGTATCTTTTGTCGTCCAAAACAAAGCATTTTCCGGAATAATTTTTTATCAATCAGTGACATTGGGATTTTAGCGTCGAAATCTGTCCCTCAGGGTATTCCAGGGTTCTTGTCTTCTTTCGGCACTTTATTCGGTCTTTTTTCAATGTTTTGCAGAACTTTTATGCTGCACCCCGTTGGCTCACGGATTCGTTGTTGTTGAAGGAACGCGAAAGAGACTGAAGTTGTTCTGCGTCCGTTAGAGTGTCCCAAAATAGCACTATGTCATAAAATCCGAGGGCTCACCTCTCAAATGATAGCTATCTACGAAGTCTACCGAATAAAAATAGAAGGTAAAGCTTCGAAAACGGGGCACCTAGGCTTTGCTTTGCTTTGAAAAAGAAACTGCTTAACAGAAACACTCGCTGGAATGTGCTTGGAATATGTAGAATATCTACCCCCTGCCACGAACAACACCGGATTGAACTTTTTTTTAACATTAGTTAACAGGATTCAATGAAAATCAAAAACCAGTTCAGCAACTACGATCAGAGACTGAAAAAGTCATAGTCGACTTCCGGCATCACACTACCGTAAAAAAAAGTTGAACTTTTGGAAATTTTCTAAATTTGCAAAATATAACCAAATTGACTGAAAGTTGGTCTATAAACTATAAACTCTTACCCATGTTAGAACCATTTTACAAACAGATATCTTTGAAAATTTGTTCTTCCGAAGAGTTTTAAACCGATAACCACTGGTTTAAGTTTAACTAAAATTAGTTACCGGCTTGACAACTAGGATTAGGGGCTTCTAAAATACCACTCTACATTCGGCATTGTGCTGTCGTGGAGAGTAATGACGCAGTAACATTCGTTACGTTAATTTTATCGAACATACACTGTCGATCCGTCGGTTATCAGACGAAATCCACACTCTACCGTGTGTATAAATGAACTAATAAATCACAGCTGCATTTAATCTATTTAATTGGGGACTTGATCAAACAGTCATGCTACACATAAAACAAAAGTACATCGTTATTGTTTGGGCCCAGTATCGAGAAAGTCATTAATACGTGAGTATACTCAAGTCGCTTTTTACGCGAAGGATACGTCCCGCGCAAGACTTATTAGTGCTTACGGAGTCCATTGCTTTGATTTTTTCCACACCACCACACAGTATCGCCTGAGGGCCAACGTAGCTCGAAGGAGCCCTCCTCCCCTGTCAGCACACGACCTTGGTTTCCACCGGGGTTGGTTACCCGATCTCCACCGAGGTTGCTCGGTACCACGAGGAGGTAGGGGTATGTGTTGCTGGGTAAGAGGCTGTGGACCGCTGTGGGGTCTATGTTATGCCCAGTGCACAAGGCACCGATGGTATGCATTACCCAGCCGTTTATCAGCCGTGCGATTAAAAGACGTATTATCAGCGGAAGTCGGGTCTACTACGGACTCTACAAACACTTGCGGTTGAACAATCTGAGCCCCCGTACAAAGTGCACACTGTACAAAACTCTAATTAGACCGGTTGTCCTCCATGGGCACGAAACGTGGACACTGCTAGAAGAGGACCTACGAGCACTCGGAGTTTTCGAGCGGCGGGTGCTGAGAACCATCTTTGGCGGAATGCAAGAGAACGGTGTATGGAGGCGAAGAATGAACCACGAGTTCGCGCGACTCTACGGCGAATCAAGTATTCAGAAAGTGGTTAAAGCTGGACGGATACGTTGGGCAGAGGGGCACAACGAGCGAGGTGGCAAGACCTGGTGGAGCGACATCTGGCGAGCACTGGGTGCCCACGAACTGGAGACCAGCTGCCATCAGTTGGACCGAAATAGATGGAGACTTATGGACTGCGTAGGCCTTGTCGTAAGACGTTAGGCCAATTAAGTAAGTAAGAACGTTCCGCGCAAATTCAAAACCGCGCAAATTCCGAAAATCGCGAAAAGCGACTTTAGTGTACTGTTAAGCTATATGTGGTTGTGTGTTGGTGTCAGGTGGGTGTATCTTACATAATAATTCTAGAACACGATTTCAAACAGTAAAGCATTGCCAAACTGAATATTGTTTTTTTTTTAAAGAAATTTACTCTAGAAGAGTAGGGGGAAGTCCCACAGTACCGTACACTTAAGGATTTTGACCTATATAAAATCAACACTTAGCATTACTTCAGTTTTAATTAACTGGAAAAGTAATTTAGAAGACTATTTTCCAATAAAAATGGGTTACACGTACTTGCACGTATCATTTTAGAGAACCATTTTAGAAGCCAAATTAGAAATCGATAAAAATCATTACTTAAAAATTGTGTCTCCCAGTACCGGACACGGGATAGAAATCATAAAATAAACCAAAATTCAGGACTTATATTTCTAAAAAATACATGTCAAAATGTTTAAAATCTGTTCCTGCTTGCATGCTTGTTGACTAAAGATGTTTGAAACATTGCTTTGGTTAAAAATCAATAGTTTTTTGCGCACTACGTCGAAACCCTTCTGTTGTCTTTGAAAAATTGTTCATCAACTAGTTTCCTTGTTTTTTTCATATTTAAGATAACCGGTTCGGTATAAGTGATGCTTTCTTCTAACCAATCTCTTTTTTGCAAAATCTTGATTTCATTCAAGAATAAGGTACACCATTTCAACATTTAAGCAATTCTTGAAAGATTTTTATTGGTAAGTGTGTTGTAGATTTTATCGTATCATATAACGTTGTTAGCCTTATTAGCAGAAAATTATTTTCCAGTCAAAAAAAAAAGTAAAATAAAGAAATCTCGTTATTCTGCAGTGTTTTTATAGAAATCTTTCTATAACAACATGAATTGGCGGTACAAACCATTCAATTAGTATCATTTAATTCGCTGGAAACAAAAACTACACTCCGTCCTATAATACATTGGTGTAATTGTAAAAACAGTTCCACCGAAGTGGAGCGCACGCCGGACCGTACGAGCTGAAGCAGAGCTGCTGATGGTTTCAACTGTAAATATTAATAAATTTCTGTCGTTTTACGTAATTTTGTTCTAACAGTAACGGAACGGGACGATGGCAACAGCTCGGGTCTCGGGAAAAGTACCGACAATCATAGGGTGGAACCAGGGAAAAAACGGTAATTTATACGTCTATTTCCAGAGTTACATCGATCCCGGTTGCAGGCAAACCCTTTGCCCTTCCCTGGATATTGTTTTATTGCGATTCGAATTTATTTGTTCGTCTGATTGTTCACGGTTGAGTTATTGGTGTTTGTTGTGTTTGTTGTTGCATTTCAGTAGCGCGCAAAGATGCACCGTACGGCATCCTGGACGGACGATGCCCGATAAGGCACAGGCCTGCTGTGGTTTGGCGAGGTGATTCGCGGAGAGCGATTATCGTACTTTTTATTGCATTTCGATGATTCATAGATCGAGATTAACGATAGGAGGATCGACTGATGCTGGGATCTCATACCGGGTTAGCGGTTATTATCGGATAATAAAAAAACGGTAAATGTCGGCGATGTGAGGTCATGGTGGATCGCGAAATTTAATCGCGAGCTATTATCGACTGTATATACCTATTAGTGACTTATCGGTGTCATTGGGATGGAAGAATGTCTCCCTCTCGCAACGCAGATTCGTAGTTCTCCGAAGCGAACTATGTATGTTTCAAATTAAAATTGAACAATATGAATAATAAAATTAAATTAAATTAATTCAGCACGCTAGGTTGTTGATTTTGATGGGTTATAATAGTTGTATCATTTTACAGTTTCTAATTCCAATTAAATCACTACGGTCAACCGTGCATCAAGCAATCGAAGATAAACGCCTTTTGAAGGCTTTTCAGGCCGGTAATTTGTACCGAAGCATCTCATTCGTAATTGCCCTATTCGAGACTGATCGCTCTATCCGATAGATCTGCTTAGAATAGCGCAATTGCTGCCATTCAGCATAATGAAGGTGTTGAGAACAGTCGCAAACACACTTTCAAATAATTGTACGTATAAAACTATAATGAGCACTAATAGTTTCACAAGGACGAGCTGTACCAGCAAGTTGCTCAAGTGCTAGTTATAATGAGTTCTTACGCTAACAAATATAAAAGGTGACAATAATTCTGAGAACCAAAGCGTAGGGCATCCTGAACTGGTATAAAAGAAAATTTCTTTTTTTATTACCTATTTTATTATATTATTTACTTGATTTTTTTAATTTCATTTACCTAATTCAATACAGTACGCCATACAAGCTAGAGTATGACCATCAGATTTTATAAACATCAAAAAACGATTTGTTAATTCTTAGCAAGTAAAAACTAGTTTTAAGGAACTTTTAGGGAATTTTTTTTAAGGAAATGATAGAGATAGAAATGTTTAACATAGTTGCTTGTATCTACATTTTCTACCACTTCGCGGAAGAAGCCATATATGCAAGTCAGTTTTTTTTATAGTTGGCTTAACTTTCAAATCTTTAGGTATTCATACACACGTAAATAGTAAGCATGATAGCAAAAAGTTTGCGAATAAGATTGAGCAGTTGAAACTCTATTCAAAACCTTTCTGGAATTTGTCAAAAAATCTGAAGAAACCTTCAAAGCCTATTCCAGCAATAAAAGATGGCGATCATATTCTTTTAACAAATGAACAAAAGGCTCAAAGACTTGTTCAGCAGTTTGGAAATGGTCATAATTTTAATGTGGTGAGCTCAGTTGAAAACTATGTCACCCAAAAATATGATCAAGCTTCTACTCATAACGTCTCACCTAATGAAGTATTTGATACTGACTTGGATGAGGTTCGTTCAAGTATCAACAAATTCATGAATATGAAAGCACCTGGTGATGATGGGATATTTTACATTTTAATTAAAAAAAAACTCCCTGAAATCACTTATCAATTTTAGGTGAAAATATTTAATAACTGTTTCAAATAAGCATATTTTCCTTATTTATGGAAAACTGCTAAGATTACACCTATTTTGAAGCGAGATAAAAATCCAGCGGAGGCTTCAAGCTATAGGCCAATAAGTTTATTTCCTTCCATAAGTAAATTATTTGAGAGAATAATTCCTAACAGAATGATGTCACACATTACTGAACATTCAATTTCTGCAGATGAACAAATTGGTTACTAATATGATAGAGTCTTTTTCTAATTCCCGTCGTAATAAGGAAAGCCATTCTAATTTTCATCATTTGCTGGATGGATTTAGTGAATACTCCAAAAGTTCTTGTACTGATTTGACTAAAACACACTTACCTTCCGATCCGTGAACTTTGAAATCACTGAAAAGCGACTATTAAAGCATAATATTGAAATTACGCAACTGACTTTATTGCTAAAATTCGTCGTACCGTTTTAAAATCCGTCCAACAAAATTTTTCATCGTCCGAACTAAAAATCACAATAATGTTTACGAAGCTAACGCGCATGTATTTGTGTAGGACAGCATGACAAACGTTATTCTACAAAATTTCTGCAGGTCAGGCAAGTTTTTCTGGCTGTAGAATAACGACAATGCCTTGCGTGAGTTATTTTCATTTATGAATGACGGAAATTAGCACGATTAGTCGACATTGTCTTCTTCGTCGCACGAAAAAACGTAGGAAATTTGGCTGGGAGGACTTCTTTAATGATAAAAAGCATTTAAATAGATCTCAGCTCACTTTGATTGATTGCGTATGATAGACAACTAACTAAAATATTAGGGAATACCTAGTTTTGCATTGTGTGTCATAAAAATGCTGATATTTTTAATAATTTGTGTTGGATAGGACGGGAATAGGCAATTACGACGATGTAGCAACATACCCTACGAGCAAATAAAGCCGACGGCAATTCTACTGGAGTAGCTCTTCTAGACATAGAAAAAGCATTCGACAGTGTTTGGCATAAAGGTTTAATCATGAAATTTGAATTTTCCAATTTAAATTGTAAAAATTTTACAAAATTATTTAACTAATCGATTTTTACAATTCGATTTTTAGAAATCTAAATCTGAAAAGTTTCTTGTTAAAGCAGGTGTGCCTCAAGGCTCGATCCTGGGCCCAATTCTGTATAACATATACGCATCTGATCTTCCTGAATTACCGGTTGGCTACACTAAGTCGTTATTCTGCGACGATACAAGCATTTCCGTAAAAGAAAACAGTCTTCGTGTGATATGTGGTCGACTGCAGAAAAGTTTGAATATTTTCTCCAAATACTTACAAAAGTGGAAAATTTCTCCCAATGCTTCTAAAACTTACTTACTTACTTATGTGTCCATGTCCGCCGGTCCGGCAGAACAAAGGGATGAAATCAGAGATCTCCACTGCTGACGGTTACCCGCCATGGCTTTTACCTGTCGCCAGGACAGGTTCTCGTCTACAGCCCGGATGTCGTTGGCTAAGCTCCGTCGTCATTAGCCTCTGGGTCTGCGTCTTCTACGCTGTCCTTGTGGATTCCAGTCGAGTGCTGCTCTGCAAACCTCGTTCGCTCATTTCCTCAAGGTGTGTCCGATCCACTTCCACCTACGTTCACGAATTTCTGTGGCTATCGGCCGTTGATGACACCGACGATGGAGTTCCTCATTGGATATCCAATTATCAGGCCACCAGGCACGAATGATGTATCGCAGGCACCGGTTAATGAATACCTGCAGTTTTTGCGTTGTCTCCGCTGAGACGCACCACGTTTCGCAGGCATACAGCAGTACGGATTTAACGTTTGAATTAAAGATTCGGGTTTTCGTACGTAGAGTGATCTGGTTTGAGCGCCAAATGTTTCGCAGACCTGCAAAGGCACCCCTGGCCTTCCTGATCCGTGTGGCTATATCAGTCTTGGTACCACCATCGGGCGTTGTTTGGCTACCAAGATATTGAAAGGCGTCTACCTGCTCAACTTGTTGTCCCACTACTGTGAAGTTGGTGGCATTGTCAGTGTTCACTACCATAGACTTAGTTTTCGGTACATTGACTGTGAGATCTGCTGCTTGGGAGCTCTCGGAGAGGTCATCTAACTTGCTCTGCGTTTCGGCGTTGTGCGAGTAAGACAATGTCGTCGGCTAGGTCGAGGTCATTTAGCTGCTCCATCGTTAGAGGATTCCAAGGCAATCCTCGATTTGGTCTACTGTCAATTGCTCCAACTAATATCTCATCCATAACGATGAGAAACAGAAGCGGTGATAAAATGCAGCCCTGTCTCACGCCAGCAGTAACCCTTATGGGGTCGGACAAGACGCCATCGTGCAAAACCTTGCACGAGAACGCCTCGTACTGAGCCTCGATGAGATGGACTAGCTTATCTGGAACTCCTCTACGCCTAAGTGCGCCCCAGATGTTTTCGTGATTGAGTCGGTCGAACGCCTTTTCGAAGTCAATGAACACTAGCAGAAGAGAGTCCTGGAACTCGTTGATCTGCTCCAATATAATGCGGAGCATTGTGATATGGTCTACACATCATCGGCCAACACGGAATCCAGCTTGCTGCCGCCGGAGAGTAGCGCCGATCTTCTCCTGGATCCGGTTGAGGATTACCTTACAGAGTACTTTGAGAGTAATACAGAGCAACGAGATGCCACGCCAGTTACCGCATTCCGTTAGGTCTCCTTTCTTAGGGACTTTGACCAATATGCCCTGCATCCAGTCTACCGGAAAAGTTGCGGTTTCCCAAATATTGCTGAAAAGCTGATGCATCATCTGGGCTGACAAAGATGGGTCAGCTTTGAGCATTTCGGCTGAAATACGATCTATCCCTGACGCTCTATTGGATTTCATACTCTTGATGGCTGCTACAATTTCATCCAGCGATGGCGCCTCCGAGTTCACGCGATTTATTCGACGAACTGTAGGCGTCGTACGTTGCTGGTTTTGTTGGTCTCTGACATTTGAAACTCGGAAGAGTTGTTCAAAATGTGCAGTCCATCGCTTAAGCTGTTCTGTATGGTCAGTCAATATCTGACCAGCTCTGTCCTTTAGCAGCATCTTTGTATTCCTCCTGGCACCACTAAGGCGGCGAGAAATATCGTACAACAAACGGATATCACCATTGGAAGCGGCGGTTTCTCCTTGCTCGGCTAGGGAGTTAGTCCAGGCTCTCTTGTCCCTCCTACAAGCACGTTTAACAGCCCTCTCCAGTTCGGCGTATCGTTGACGGGCAGCTGTCTTAGCCGATCTGGTCCGCGCTCGCTCAATGCCGGCTTTCACCGGCTTCCTCACTGCTTCTAAAACTCAATTTTTTTTTATAAGCCAAGGGCTTCTTCCCTCAGGCCAAATAATAATCGCATTATCAAGATGAATAGAATTGCTTTGAGTTAGTCTGACCAAGGTAAATATTTGGGATTAATCAATCTATATACATAAAAGTGAGCGTGAGTATGTTTGTATGTTTGTATGTTTATATGTTCCACTATAACTCCAAAATGCCTTGATCGTCCTCCACCAAACTTTGATATAAGAGAATCAGCACTCGGGGGTTGACAAAAGGGGGGGCGAAACCCTAGCTCCGAAATACCTGGACGGTTCTTCTTCAAACTTGGCACACATATTTTTTGATGTAAGGGAATCAAAACTGAAGGGGTTGACAAAAAGGGGGGGAGGGGTTCATAACAGTGGGGAGGGCATAACTCCGAAATGCCTGGACGGTTATTCATCAAATTTGGCACACAAGTACCTTGAAACCAGTGAATCAGCACCAAGGGGTTGACAAAAAGGGAGCTAATAAGGGGGGAAACCATAACTCTGAAACGTCTTGACCATTGTATATCAAACTTGGTATGTTTCTTGGAATTAAATAAAAAGAAAACTTATCCAATTTAATAGAATTAGTTTGGATAAGTTTTCTTTTTATTTAATTCCAGATTTCGTATTCTTCTTAGACGCTCCAAAAACTTCAGTCTACATGTTCCTTGCCATAAGAGAATCAGAACTGAAGGGGGTGATAAAAGAGGAGAAGGTTGATAACAGGGGGGGGGGGGGGGGTGGGGGGTCTTTCGAAATGTTTGAACGGCTCTCCCATAAGTGACGGTAGGACAAAAGGTGGGGCTGATGACCGGGGGTTGCTGATTGGAAGGGGAGACTAACGCCCTTATTAACAATTTATCCACACAACAGAAAAAATCAGAATACTAAACACTAAACTGCAATGCTCGTAGCTGTAGATTTTTCAACTGTAATTATGCACCAAATCAAAGTGACCCGTATAAAAAGTGTTCGATTATTAGTGCTAAGTGTTGTTGGCCGACTCTATTTGAGTCACACGGGCAATCATTCAAACAGGGTGGAGTTGATTTGGGAACACCATGTTTTTCCCATGGTCCACCTTATGTGGCATGTTCTAGAGTGGACTTAGCCAATTATTCATGCATACTTGCTCCTGGTGGTGAAATTAAAGACATGGTTTATAAACAAGTTTCGTCTTAAATTGAGATGAAACGAATGACAGGTTTGTTGTATCCATGGAAGAAACACTCTTGCAACTTCTACATTTTGTATTAGAATTGCATATAGTACTAAACTAATAAATAAATAAAAAGCTGTGTTTAGAAAAGTACAATAACAAAACTATTCATTTTCTATGGGTGGGGTGGCCATTTCTAGCCCAGTTAGCTACGGGGTACGATGCTGGTCTAACAAACCAGTCGTCGTATGTACGAATCTCGGCTGGGAGGTGCTGCTATAGAGTCAGTAGAATGCGAAATCTGTCGATAAAGAAGGGTTAAGTTCTCGTTTATACCCATGGCTTTTCTTTTTTGGGGTGGCCATTGTTACAAGCGGAAACTGCAAATAGGAAAAATTTCTTTGTTTCTCTTTCTTTATAAGGATTTCCGTAAAGAAAACAGATGTGCAAGTGGTCGGGTAGACAAAAGAGGGGGAGCTGACAAGAGGGGAGGCACGTCCAAAAGAGAAACAAGCGTTATTTTTTTGCATTATAACTATTTCGGTTACAATAACTGATGTACGCGTGGCTGTGAGACAAAGGCGCCCCGAGTAACATTAGGCACTCAGCTAATTTATTCTTATTCTTATTCTTATTCTTCTTCTTATTGATACCATCACAGCCACAATTAAGGATTCCTGGAAATAATTTTAAATATTGCTAATCATATTTCAAATTATTTTCTAGTCTGTATCAACATTTGCATAATATTCGAGATATATTGCAAATGTTTAATCGGCCAGGCCAACTGTGAAGTATTGCCGCGAAGACGATTATGCGAAATGAATCTTGTGTGAATAAGTTATTCACTCATAGATACATTTCAAATCAACAGGGGAAGAAGAAACGGGGACGTCTCGTACCAACCGTTCCTATATTTATAAGTGTAAATTGTAAACGTTGGGAGTATCATTGCTAATAAAAGTTAAGTAATACTCCGGACCCTCGGGGATGAACTTATGGCATTAACCACAAGCCAAGCTGCAATAGGCCAAGGATATAGCGCCTTCTTTCGCTCTCTGAAAATAGATATAGGATAGCAGCTACCATGCTACTAAAGATATGTTAGTATAGATTAATTACTTATTAAAGCAACAAAAATTAAAAAATATTAAGGAAATTATTCTCTCTTTAATTCCTAAACTTATTTGACAGTAATATTCTTTTATAAACTTTGTAGCATTTTAAATCAGTTTCAGGATCAAAATATTAATTTAAGATTTGTGAAAATAAATGTTTTTGAGCAATAGAAACTGCAATTCGCCAATGGTTTAACGGAAAATAATAAACAATAAAGAACTTCAGCACAACATCATGACTACCAACGCCATGTAGTTGCTATGACCACGAGAGTCAACCTCTTCACTTCTGGTCACTCAAGGAAGCGCTTAGTAACCTAATAAAATAAATATTTAAAACTCACGTCATATTGGTTTCTGTATTCCGTTTTCTTTAAACTATCCTTTGCTTCCGCTTTCACAAAATTTTACCAAGCAACTCTAATTACTTCATACATACCAGAAACGTTAGATTCCAATCACTTACAAAATACTAATTTAAATGGCAATCCGTTCCCATTCGCAATCGTCGACAGCAGATTTCATTTTTCACCTTTTCTCTGACCAAAACACAATCGTTCTTTCTTCCTATAAATTCACTTTTTTGCCTTTCTACTATATAAATATATAGTATAAAGGTATAGAAATCACTTGGAAAACCGGAAATGGAAAGAAGGTCCTACGGGCCGAATGTTATATACCATTCGACTCAGTTTCGAAAACTGAGCATTTTCTGTGTGTGTGTATGTATGTGTGTGTGTGTGTGTGTGTGTGTGTGTATGTGTGTGTGTGTGTGTGTGTATGTGACGCTTTTAATCTCACTCACTTTTCTCGGAGACGGCTGGACCGATTTTAATGTTCTTAGTGTCAAATGAAAGGTCTAGGTGTCCCATTGGTTGCTATTGAATTTCATACTGATCGGACTTTTAGTTCAAAAGTTATGTATAAAAATACGAAAAATATGGGACTTCATTATCTCATAGGTCTCTTAACCGATTTGAACAAAATTGATTGCATATGAAAGAGGAGCCTTGCAAACCCTTAACTTTCAAATTTCATGACGATTGGACTTGTAGTTTGAAAGTTACATAAAGAAATGTGAAAAAATAGTATTTAAAACATATTTATGTAACATATAAGCATTAATTTAATGAAAAACATCACACATTTTATGATTATTTGAAAATTACTGCTGAGATCTATCAAACGAAACCGAGTTATTTAAAATCGGACGCTTCATTCAAAAGTTATTCAAACTTTAACACTTAAGCACCGTATATTAAACCGTTAAAACGTGTGAAATCAAAACATATCAATCAAATGTTGATTGTATTCAATGTATGAGATGTGTGTGATGTATGTGTGTATGTATGTATGTATGTATGTATGTATGTATGTATGTATGTATGTATGTATGTATGTATATATGTATGTATGCATGTATGTATGTGTGTATGTATGTATGTATGTGATGACAATTTGCAATTTTAAAATTTGCAATGAAATTCAAGAAAAGTGAGAAACAAGTCAATTGTCTGAAGTTTTTGAAGCCTCTTAGTGGAATACGAACTCTGAAATTAAAGAAAAGAAAAAAACTTTTACCGACTAAATTCCACTATTTAATATTTATTCGCGACAGATACGTATACGCTTTGAAATAAGACACTGATGAAGCCTGCACGTCGTAGGTGAACTACGTATCTGTTGCAAATAAATATTAAATAGTGGGATTCAATCGAAAAGTTTTTTCTTTTCTTTGATTTCAGATTTCAATTGTCATTTTCTTCACTTGCCGTTACTCACAATTGTACAAAAAAGCAAAAAGCGAAGAAAAGTAGCTTATTTAAGCATGTAGTGTATAGAATCAAAAATACTAGTGAGTTGATTTTTCCAAATAAATTTGTACAAATTCCAAACAAATTCTGCGCATCAATAGATGCTCTTTTCAATCAATAGATATTAGAGCTTAGAAATGTTATATGAAAAATAGGAAGTAAACGTTGCACGGTAGAAATTTTGTAAGTGATAAGTTAGTGATATTTTAAAGGACAGATGTCTTATGTCATGTATCATGTTTTAATAAACAAATCAAAAAAAGACAAGCACTGGGAATCATATCGATCGTATTTCCCATTCTCAAGCATGTTTATGGCGCAGCTTTGGCACTATTTTTCGACCTCATCTTGTTTTCCTAACCCTCTAACATTGTAAAAACGATGCGATCAAGCTAATGACTATCTTTTCATGAAAGTACATTCAAAAGAAGTTTAAGTTTTGATTTTCATGCAAAAATAATTATCTGAAGAAGCGCTAGCTAAGAAATAGTTCCATTTCTCGTTTTCATATTTAATGCTCTATTCAGTAATTTTTTTCTAATTCAGATATATTGCAAAATTGAAGCCAAGCAAACCAATAGTAAAATTTTGAGATCAATCATTTTGTTGTA
The DNA here is from genome assembly GCF_943734655.1 of Sabethes cyaneus. Taxonomy (NCBI): domain Eukaryota; kingdom Metazoa; phylum Arthropoda; class Insecta; order Diptera; family Culicidae; genus Sabethes; species Sabethes cyaneus. The sequence goes on from NC_071355.1 coordinate 60,742,285, forward strand.
GATATCCTTTTTCTTCAAAAGCGAAATATAATAATAATTTTTCTGAACTCTTGTTTTTCAAAGATGCTAACTTTTGAATGCATGATATTAATATCAAAATATCAAAAAATCTGCTATGAACAAATACTTCATATTGTCAATTCAAAACAAGTTTCGTATGTGGCTCTGAAGCCCGAAAGTTAAGGCCGTCTGTAGACCCGTTAGAGGGTTAATTTCTAATTTTCTATACATATTCATTCAAGTCTGTAAAAATTATCTTTTGTGTTCACATTATTTTTTTATAAATATTATAAAACTAAATAAGGTGTTCATCAAGTAACATAAATGACGCTTGCATGTATTTACGCACCCAAGGAAAGAAAATATAATTATTCTACACAATACGTTGTGAATTTAACTGGCAAATAAGGATTTTGAGGAATACGGAACGGATATTTAAAAATATAGTCTAATATAACATCTATACATCTACAATTAAGTTCCTGAGAAATTAAATAATGATTATTGTGGCAGTAGAAAGGCTAGGTCACGCCGCTAGGTGGATTAATTCGGGTTTTTCATACTACTATTACTACTTACACTTCATGTACAGTAGATATTTAATTCTAAGTGTAATTTTCTTCTTTTTCCCATAAAATAATTATAAATTTAAGAAAAACTTGAGACACAACAATGTTTGCGTCCATTCACGGCCGCAGTTTGCTTCGATCTCCCATTGGGCACTCAGCTAATTTATGATAACAAATTTACTTTTAAAGACCACATTGAAAGTATACAAGACCTCATAAACAGAAATTCTAGACATTGTATGAAAAATAAACTATTGATTTATAAACAAATTTTTAGACTGACAATGTTATACGCCGTTCAGATTTGGTCAAGTTGTTGTACCTACAAGGAAGAAGAGTCATTAGAGGATTCAAAAAAAATTGAAAATGATTTTGAAGCATCCTCCTTGGCTTAGTATATTAGAATTGCATAGACTTACTGGTGTTGAAACTCTAGAAGTTATGTCAAACAAAATTATTTCAAATTTCCGACAAACATCGTTGCAATCCTCTATTGCGATGCTTAGGGCTCTTTATAGATCACTAGCTGACCCGACAAACTTCGTATTGCCACAAATTAAACTGTGTTGTATATAAATCGTAAATCTCGGATGACCTTTGTCACAATCTCGAGTTTCGCAAGTTTCTGAGGAGCTCAACCTTAGATGATTCATTTTGGCAGTTACGTAACTATGAAAGCATGGGTAGTTTAATATACACATTTGGAATTTTTTCTCACAGTAAAGTAGCAAACAACCCCCCTCCACTTAAATATTCGCCGTGATTGAATAACATTTCGCCGAATACCATTTCACGAAAAACTTTTTCGTGGACAGTACCATTTCGCAGGGGTGATCCTCTCCTTCCTCGCTGTCACTTGTTCGGACCTAACTAAAAGAAAGTAATAGAGGCCTAGGAAAACGAATAAACTTCCCACTACCACAGGGGTGTGGGGTTTCATTTGTATAGTAGCCCTCCTCTTAAAGGGAGAGGGGTCATAATTCACCATAGAAAAAATTCTTGCCTCCGAAAATCCCCATATGCCAAATTTGGTTCCATTTGCTTGATTAGTTCTTAAGTTATGAAGAAATTTGTATTTCATATGGGAGTCCCCCCTCCTAAATAGAAGAGGGGTCCTAATTCATCATAGAAAAATGTTTTGCTTCCAAAAATCCCCACATGCCAAATTTGGTTCCATTTGCTTGATTATTTCTCGAGTTATGAGGAAATTTGTATTTCAGTTGTATGGGAGCCCCCCCCTCCTAAAAGGGGGAGGGGTCAAAATAATTCACCATAGAAAAAATTTCTGCTCCCTAAAAGTCCCACATGCCAAATTTGGTTCCATTTGCTTGATTAGTTCTCAAGTTATGAAAAAATTTAAATTTCATTTGTATGGAAGCCCCCCTCCTAAACAGAATAGGGGTCCTAATCCATTAGGAAAAAAATTCTTGCCTCCGAAAACCCCCACATGCCAAATTTGGTTCCATTTGCTTGATTAGTTCTCGAGATAAGAGGAAATTTGTATTTCAGTTGTATGGAAGCCCTCTCTCTTATAAGGGGGAGGGGTCATAATTCACCATAAAAAAATTCTGCCCACAAAAAGCCCCACATGCCAAATTTGGTTCCATTTGCTTGATTAGCTCCCGTTATGAGGAAATTTGTTTTTCATTTGTATGGAAGCCCCCCCTCCTAAACGGAATAGGGGTCCTAATTCATTAGAAAAAAATCTTGCCTCCGAAAACCCCCACATGCCAAATTTGGTTCCATTTACTTGATTAGTTCTCGAGATAAGAGGAAATTTGTATTTCACTTGTATGGAAGCTCTCCCCCCCCCCACTCTTAAAGGGAAGAGGGGTCATAGTTCCCTTCCTAAAGAGTGTAGGGGTCTCAAATCACCATAGAAAAAATTCTTGCCTCCAAAAACATCTAAATGCCAAATTATTTGATAAGTTCTCTTGTTAAGCAGAAATTTGTGTTTCATTTGTATGGGAGCCCCCCTCTTAGGGAGAGGAGGGGTCTCTAACTATCATAAGAACCTTCCCCGGCCCCAAAAACCCGTACATGCAAATATTCACGTCGATCGGTTTAGTAGTTTTCGATTCTATAAGGAACATACCGACAGACAGACAGAAATCCATTTTTATAGGTATAGATAAATTGGCTAGGTTAGAGGTTAGGTTAAGATTTTATATTTTTCCTTTTTTTCCTTACATGTAGGTTCTAATCCCTACTATTAAATAATCTTAATTGTCGTAACAAATCGTAAGAAATCATAATAATAGTAAGTAATGCAATTCTAATAGTGTTGAAAAGTCACCACTTTTGATTGAATTCACAATATGTTATAGGATAGTTACTCTTAAGGTGAAGGTCGTCAGAGTCCAGCTGATTTTCTACTGATTTCAGTACTTGTTGCCACTATCGTTTTGTTTATGCTAAGTTCATGCTGAGTTGCTAGTAGTAGGTAATAATCTGTTATAAACAATTGTGAAACGTAGAATCGCGTAGCTATTTTTGCTGTTGAACTAGATCCGACAGTAATTCTATCAATAAAATGTTGTTTACAGTGAATTTTATTATCAGCGAATTTTATATTAGTGTATTATGGACGCACTACGACCCTTAATTTAATAAGGAAAATAATTGGTAAATTTCATGCTCAAATGTTTACGTTGGCATCACTCCATATATACGTCCGTTTCCTTGGTAACGTATAACAACAACGGTCGTGGATTCGAAATTGCAATCTAAACGAAGTGAAGTTTTTCCTATTAATTGAAGTGAACAGATTGGACGAAATCATTAGAATGTCTTACTAAATAACTGTGCGAGCGGTAAATTTAAGGTTTTTGTGCCTCAAGTTAAGTTTCGCGAGTGATGTGGCGAATGGAACGGCCGAAAATACTTAATGAAAAATCGACGGCGAAAAAGCGAAAATAAAGTGATGAATTTTAATTGGGCAGAAATCACAGTGTTTAGTGTAATTTATGCCCCAAAAAGTGATAGAACCTGTGGAATGCAATGTTTAGTGCTTCGAGTTGCAAGATATTATTACGGCTTGCAGGTTAGTTGAACTAATTTTATTTTTTGTGATGGTTTTCCTAGTCTATGGGGGCATGTTGGTACACTGAAGAAGGGAAGGGAAGGGTGATATTCGGTGCCATAGTGACTGCCATAATTGAACTCTGACGACCCTATCGTTAAGTATTTTATGTAATCAAACATTTACCCCAATAAAAAGAAGCATGATAGCAAAAGACGCTAGTAGAAAAGTTATATTTTTGTCCTCTTGGACCACAGTGCGACATACAGTCCAACAAATTTTCAAACGTGTACAAATAATTGTTAATTTGTAATGATTTGGAGTATGTTTTTGCTTACTGAGACATGTATGTATTTTTAATGAAAGCTGTGCTGTGAATTGTGAAAGAAAAGCCTTGAACATTATTTTTAGTGAAATCATTTGCCAATGTTTGGTTATAAGCTTATCTACTTTATCTAGCTCAACTTCAATTGAATTACCCATCATAGCCTTTGAAAGTTATAATATTAAAAAAAATGCATTCACTATATATTTTACGCACAGTAATTTTGCATGTTTCGCAACTAAAATGATAAAAAATGTAGCAAAATCGTCCCTATCTCGCATTGGCTATATTCACCTAACCTGGTAAAGTACTTACCTTAGAAAATCCTATATTTGGTGTGGGAGCTGTATGCATACCGATGTCGATGGAGCGCTTGAACACTGAAAAGATAGTCGGAAAACACGAGAAAAAATAGGTTAAAAACCGTGACCAATCGGGCAGCATAGCACAGAACATCCGTTGTAGCCCGCAACATTGTTGCAAACAACTCTGTCGCAGAGCGATAGATTTGATCAAATTAGTCCACACCGGAAACATTCGCTTCAAAGCGGTTGTGCAAATTATACGCATGAATAGGCAAATGAATTTGTTGCATTTACCGACCACTGGAAGGAAGGATTGAAGCAAAGCCAGAGTGTTGGTAAGAAAAATTACTCCACTGACCTCGAAAGCGCGATTCTCTGACTGACGTGCCTGAGAAACGCCTCCTTCGTGCGGCTTTCAACGACTCGTTTGCTGTGGCTCGCTGTTTACTAGATGTTGATGTTGATAAATGGAACCGAAGAGTAACTAGGATTTATGCACAAGTTTACAAATTGGCGTCGTCGCTTGTTTCCATTAGAGACCTTTTGATACAATGTGTCATGTGTTGATTTATTAGACAAATTCTGGCGAAGATGGTTGAATGTTAACCTATCAAACAACCATTCAATAGGCCGTATGAATAAAAGAGTTGGAGCAAACCCATAAGATTTACACGGGAAAAGCAAAATAAACTGTTTTTTTCATATGGCCTAACATTTCACAAGAAAAATACTCAACTGCCAAATTTTTTTTCGCGGTTCCATATGGTTAAATTCGAAAGCTGCTCCACCCTTCGGCTGCCACAACATGTCTTGACAGCGGCTACAGAAGGTGTGTACACCGCAACAATACCGAACTGATCGAATGATCGGCGCAATAATACCGGTACCATCATGAGTTCACATGAAGTTTTTATTAGTTTTCAGCCCCCGCTCACTTGGACCCGCTACGAACTGGGTGGCCCACTCTTTCCATCGCATCGCATCGGTAGCTTTCCACACGTACCTCGACATTCCAACGAGACATCGTCCGTCGCCGCGCCGCACCGCATGTGTTCGCCATCAATTTTTCGCGCTAAATGCTTCTGACAGGTCACAATTACCTGCTACAGTATGTCAATTGAATCCTCCAGCGCTTCACCTGGCTGCGTTCGTTACTATACTTTGTGGCGGCTGCTGCTGCTGCCGCGGTTGCGGCTGTCGTATTAGCTGTCGCTGGGGAATCCTCTGCTCTCCGGTGTGGTGGGCGTATTTTCACGAGACTCACGATGTGTATGTGAGCCAAACGGTACGGATGATCTGTTGATGTTGCCTACCTGAGATTCGTTCCCAACGACGCGACGGCTACGACGATGACGATCGGAAAATGTTTGAAATGTGTCCAATGAAATGGTACGAGTAAAAGTGACTGCGGGTAGCTGGCTGTCTAATGAAGTCAGTTTTATTTTCTCGTTATGACCTTAGCAAGCGTGTAAACCCAACGAGATGAGCGTTTCATCGAGGTCGGCAAAATGTCAAACGATTATCGGAAATTTACAAACAGTTTTTCGAGAGCATTTGGCATTTCAGTACAAAATTGGGATCGTAAGGTAGACAGGAACATAAGAGGCCCAAGGCGGCTGCCTTGTGCAACTTCAGACCTGATATCGAAGTAAGCAGTAGTCAATCTCCGACTTTCGCTGGCATTCTACGTCCTATGAAATAAGAATTGAGCCAATTTAGGAATGGTGCTTGGAATCCCAGAGATTAACTTAATTAATTGTGCGTAGAGCACCACTTCCAGCAAGTATGTATTTTAGTTTGACCTGACTGTGTGCAGCCGTATGCTTCCATACAAACTCGGATTGAAAATGCACAGTTCCCATGCTAATATAATGGGCACAAAAAATTTAAATATGATTCAGATGTGCAACTCGGTACCTTTAGGTTGAACCTCAATTGTTGTGTCCGTCACAGCACACGTGCGCTGTACGAACGAATGACTGGCGACACCGTCTTGTGTCGCCAACAACGTCGTTGCTCGCAAATAACCCGACCGAACACAACGATTAATTATGTAAACATGCGATGTCTGTATAAATACTAGAATCTGTCGGATTGAACCAACGATATCCACACCTGCAGGATAGATAACATGTGCATGATAGAACACAGTCAGTGTAACATCAAAAGGTGCTGAAGCTGATATACCTAGTGCTAATCGTAGGAAATCGCAAGCTTGCCAAGAAATGATGTCGCAAAACAAGATAAAATTGTGCAATGGCCGCAGTTTCATTAAAAAAATCAAAATATGACACAGTTAAAAAGTACATTTAGTGGAACTTTATCTAGAAAGAAAAAAATAATTCTACCATCGATATTGCGCCAATATATTCGACAGCATTTAACTTATCAACGACTAATAGAGACAGCCGACATGCCTACTAGCGACAAAATGTAAACAGGAATAAATTTAATTAAAACTCCATTTGAATCGCACATTTTCATACCCATAGCACGGAATGCTGTTGCGATTGAGGTATCTCAACCTTGTGCAGTTTACAATCGATTGTTTTCTCACGCTATAGGTGCTAAGATGCCAGTAGCATACAAGCAATTGCAAGCTGCACTTGCAAGGGTGACCGAATGTCGTCCGTTGAGGGTCCTGCGGTGGGCTTGCCAGGGCTCAGCACTCAACAGTGTAGATGGAATAAGTTATAACTTTTATACTTTTTGGGAGGACTGTGGAAGCAATACTATCACGATGCTATTTGAATCATGAAATAAATTATTGTACAAAACCAATCAAACGTTATGTTCATCTGGAGGAAATACTTAAAGCATTATGTGCAAATCAAACCGCTGCTGCTAGCACAGCCTTCATGCTCATTAGTTTCGTACAGATAATCACCGATGACATTTCGGTGAGGCCACTAGCTGCTGCTGCTGCTGCTACTGCCACTGAATTGAAGAAATTGCAGTTGGCAATTTAATCCTACCTCAGTACCTGGATTCGGTGAAGCTTGCGTGCAGAGCATAGTCGCTAAGTATGCCACACCTGCTGCAAACCCTTCGAGGCTATGTCAGTATAAACAGCTAATTGCCAATAGTTATTGTCTGTTATGACTATCCATTTAATTCGTTAGCATTCAGTTGCCGCTAATTGGATCGATCGGTAACGAACATGCGGCAGCGCGGGAAGTTCAACACATCATATGTCACTATTTGATGCCGGATTAACCTGCACAGTAGGTACTGAAAGAGCGCTGCAAGCCAATGAACCAGCAGTGCCTGGGGAGCAGTTTGGGTGCCCATTATCAAGTCATAAAAATATTTCATTCCATTCATATTTGTTTATGAATAATCGGTTCCTTATAATTCTGTATAAGTTAAATAACCATAATTTACCACTTGTCTGTAAAACAGACCGTTCACTATTGTTCACACATTTATTGCTATTTAGATTTAAAATTTAGAAAAAAGGTCGTGATTTCATTCTTTATAATGTGTTTGTTATTTGTAGTTATTGGTTGAACCTTGATAATTCAACAATTCTGGAAAATGCTGATTCACATCTGATACATGTACATGACTAACAAAATCATTTCTAGTTGAATCGGAACGTGATTATAGTTAATATCAAATCATTTTGGAGTCCAATAGCAAGCAATAGTCTATGTAATGGCCTACCGGCTTGTTAATAGAAGAAAGATTCTGTAGAGTTGCTTATTTGGATGGATATCGGAAGGTATTTGTCGACAAAATAATATTTACCTAGACATAAATACATGAACGTAAGCAATAGCCACAAAACACCATTACAATTAGTTTTTCTTATCTAAATTATAACAGTTGCATTATACAGAAACACATTGTTTTAGGCAATTATCGAAACACTTAAAACACGCGTTTTTACAGAAGGTTTGTTGTCCCATAAATTTTTGTTTTCCTGTTGGGTACAATGGGGCCAGTGGAGACATGAATTCAGAATTTCACCTTGAAGCTTATGCCAAGTACTACCTACTTGTACAGGTGGCTACCGTTTCTAAAGCCCCAGCGGCAAGCATACGTTTTAATAGTTTTTTTTAATTGTTTGACCTTTTATAAAGCTTTCTGTGAACGAATTGCTTTTCTTTCGTCTTCAAAGCTTACAACCAGACTTGGTGAGGAAAAAATCCGTAATTTTAAAATCAATTTAGGCCATTACAAATATTTTATAAAGTTTTTGTCCTTCCGGTGTTCGGCCGCTGAATGGGGGGGGGGGGGGCGAAAAAAAAACAAAGTGAATTTTTTAATCGAGCAAAAAAAACTGGGTTTAAGCATTTTTATTTAAAGTATAAACGTGAAAACCAAATCCATTCTTGCTTATAATATATACGTTATTATTTTCTATGCAAAAATCTACGAAAAAAGACAAAAACGAAGGAAATTTTTTTTACGATTTTCGGAAATTCCATTGTTCGAATTTCCATTTTTGTTTCGTGCTGGAAGCGTTAACTCAACTTGTACACTCATTTTTCGAGTTTTTCAGACTGTAGAGCCCACAGACAATTGATTTTATAAAAACAATTTTGACTCATATCCTGCAAATTATTTTTCTGCCCGCCGATTTTTCAAGCCAATTTCCCGTGAGGGGGGTGACAAAAACTTTGAAAATGATTTGCAATGGCCTTATTTGCAAAGTTTAATCAAATTTTAATTTAAATAAAAATTTAACCGACATTTGTGCTTAGGGATGCTTTATCGGTTTTACCGAAACCGGTTTTACCGGTATTACCGGGCTATTTTCCAATACCGAATTACCGGTTTTTCCACGATTGAAAACCGGTATTTTTTGTATGATCAAAAAACAACTCAAGAAACTTGAAACGCTGGTAAAACTTTTAAATTATAGGGCGAACTAAATTTCATGACGGAAGGTTCTGCAAATAATAACACAATAATGTAATTCTTCCAAAGGGAAAGCCCCGAAATACCCCACCGCTGTCAGCATAGAGCCGGAGTGCCTTGCGCTTTTTAAGCAATCGTCTCCATTTAACTCGGTCAACTCCATGGGCCACTTGTCGCCAATTTCCCAGAAGTCACAAGTCGCTATTGATCTGGTCGAGCCATCTTGCCCGTCGATCCCACCGGGTGCCGGAGGGCTTGTTGAGAACCGCTTTTGTCGCACTGTCATTCGGCATCCTTACGATATGTCCGACCCACCGTAGCCTACTGACTTTAGCCAGCTTACGATAGCAATCTCTCAAAGAAGTGTTTGCAGCTCGTGATTCATAAAACGTTTCCACCACTCTCCGCTTTCAGTTTGTACTCCGCCAAATATCATCCGCAGCATCTTCTGGTCAAACACGACAAGGGCGCATATTTCCACCGTGAGCGACATCACAGCTTCAACTCCGTAAACAACTATCGGTTAAATAAGGGTTTTGTACATCGAACGGCGGTGTATGCTTCTTGATCGTAGCGTTTTGCAAAGGGCAAAGTAGGTCCGATTTCATGCTTAAATGCGCCAATTATTTAAGAATATTGCGCAATACAAGAAATGTGCGATATACAGTGAAGCTGTTCAGAAAATCTTTAGAGAAAATTAACGGATTACTCTAGAGAAATGTCAGAACACACCACGGAAGAAGAATTGGTTCGGTTTCTATTACAAACTGGAATAAAAATTTGCTTAGTTGGAATAGCCTGTTGGCAGGGCCAAGCCAATTATACGGGCGCTAATCATCGCTTCGAACGTCTCTGTCCGATCTAAGAAACAAGCATACGCTTTACTTAAGCTGACTGGGCTTTCAGTATTAATCTACCCCGTAACAAAGTGACAGTTATTAACAGTTTCCCATAACACCCGCCAGTGTCAAAAATGTCGCGACGATCGTTTTTACGTGCCGGTCAAAATTGACGCACCTTCGATTTCCAAAGGAAATGTTAATTTCTGTTACGTTAAATGTGAACGCAAAAAGCTGTCTGGCCAACGATTTGAAAAGTGCGTATTGATTATTTCAGCATTGTTTCATGTTTTCGGTAAAACTGTTTGAATTCTTGGTGGGTTGTTTGATTGATTTGTCTACAAGATAAAAAGCGGTATTTATTACAAGATTGTCACTCTTGTGAACGAGTTGTCTGCTCTAAAGTATTTAAATATTGCGTGTTTCATTGAAAGTTATCCGCTGCGCAATTCAAAATGAAATGCTCTTTCATGATTGCCGGATCGATTTTGTCGTTAAAAGAACAAGTTAAGCAAAATTCAAGTGTAAATCCAAGCAATAAAGATCGTTGCAGTTGTACAAAAAACGCTCTGTTACATGACAGAACCAAATAGAGCATGTTATTATGACAGAAGAACCAGTTATGCTGCTATTGTCATTACCACGGAAACGTTTTGGTACTTGACGTAATATTGTCAGTTCGTAAAATACTCTATTGAAATAATAAACCAATTCTGATCTTATATGCACAAGGGATTTTTTGCCAAAACAAATGATAATAAACTCTTTCTTCGATATTTACGCCGCTTTCAAACATCTGTCGTGAACCATGAACCAGCAGTTTTAGGTACGTTTGATTAGTATGGGAGCTGTCACATTGTTACCGGGTTGGTATTAATTTACTTGATAAATAAATACCAAAGACGCGTATTGAAAGTTCTTGAATAAGAGTTTTCCTACGCCACACATCCAATTTACCGCTGGGAATTGCACTTTCTTTTTCTGTGGACACCGAATTCTCTACCTCCGGAAATTTTTTCTTTAAAATTTAAGGTGACACAATAAATTCTCTTCGCGTTCTTAAATACAGTAGACTCTCGGAAAAGTTAACCCTCTAAAAAGTTAATTGTTCGGAAAAGTTAAGCGAATATCATCTTTCATGCAACGCTCTAAAAAGTTAATTTTTACCTTAACTTTTCTGGGAGTTTGAATTTATTGGTTGTCCAAGCGTTCGTACACACCTTCTATCTTTATTTCCCATTTTTCGGTTTATTGTCGCCTTTCCATAGTCATACAGAGTCGCATCATAACTGGGATTAAATTAAATTATTGTACCGGATAGTTGCAACAATAGCGTATTGAACTATTTGCTAGTTACACATAGTTACTTCAGGATTATTGTTAACATACTGGAAAAGCGCAAACTCAGATTGAATTTTAAATGCAAAAGAAGGAACAGCAAGAAACAAAAATAAGCGCGAACATTATCAAAACGTAGTCGCAGACTATACGAAAAAAAAAAACAAAATTAAACTAGTGTAACTATTTTAAACTTACTGGAAGGAACTAAGTATCCTTACTGTATATAGTTTCCTTGTGTCTGACTGTAACGCTAGATCCAAGCAAGCTGTTAAATAAAAAAAATTCTAGACTCCACCACGCGTAGTGAAGGTAACAATGAAATCGGCAATTCGATGGGTTGCCACACAATGCGATACTGATTCCAGCAAATTTTCATAACCAGTCTCATGTTTTATCAAGGACACATTCAAAATTTGATGATAAAAACAGCCAGAATTAATCAAAATATAGTTTAAGTGGAATTTTGTTGTTCCATGATTTTGACGTGAAGTTTATTTACGAACGCGATCTGAAATATCGCAATATAAAGTAAAATAAATATTGAACTCTTAAAATTCAGGTTCTTGAAAAATGTAGTAGAAGTAGCTTTAGACATTCTCTGTAAAGTATTTTATTTAAAGTATTTCAAAAGTATTCTAATTTTTTCGCGGGACCGGGTCGTCGAAATCTCCAATATCCAAAGATTTTGTATTGCATTGGTTCGATTTCAAACAAATAGCTAATCTCAGAGTTTGTGCGATTTACTAAAACAAAGGATGTTTTTGCAGTTGTGGTCTAACGAGTGGCAGTGGATTAGAAAGCGAATGTCTGCCCGGTATAATACAATCACTATTTTCTGCAATCATACTTTTGGCGATACCGAATTAAAATTTTGTCTCGGTTCTAAAATTGAGTACTTCCCTCGATCAGCACGCTCTTTACAAATGGTAGATTTTTACCCTTTTATCTAAGCCCCGTTTGCTTCGTTTGTAGATTACCCGTGTTTTAACTAATGGAAGGTTGCCAATTTTAAAGCTGTTTCACTAATAAATTTTACGTGCTGTAGAATTGTAAACCATATTACATTTTCAAAGCTTTTAGTATCGTGGCTAGCCACGACGGGTCAACCTAGTTATATAATAAAGATCTTGCTACATATTTCTTTTCATTACAATTTCAAAATATATAAAAATATGTATCCTATATCTCGGAGTGCATTTTTCGCTTTTGTATTTATCATTTTCAATGATTTTTAGGACTACTCGGAAAAGTTAATCGACCCAATCCCCAATCGATTAACTTTTCCGAGAGTCCACTGTATTATTTTTTTAATGAACTAATCAATTAGTTAAGTCAAAAGAAATTGAGTACCATTGATTATAGGGAGATTTTCTTCAAATTATATAATTCGTAAATGTTGTTTTTAAGTATTAACTTTTACCGATTTTTTACCGGTTTTACCGGTATTGCATTTATCAATACCGAAAAACCGGTTTTCGAAATACCCCCCGGTATTGGCATCTCTATTTGTGCTTCATTTGCAGGTTTGCTAGCGTTGTTCGTTCCTTTTGTTGTTTTCTAATATACTACATAATAAGGCCATTACAAATATTTCAAAAAGTTTTTGTCCCTCCGGTGTTGGGCCACTGAAGGGGGGGCGAAAAAAAACAAAGAGAATTTTTTAATCGACCAAAAAAAAATGGGTTTTAAGCATTTTTACTTAAAGTTTTAACGTGAAAAGCAAATCTATTCTTGCTTTTAATATATACGTTACTAGCTGACCCGACAAACTTCGTATTGCCACAAATTAAACCGTAAAACAGAAAACAATTCCCCCTATTGCTTAGCCTGATAAAATCAAGCGGATAGCATTTAAATATTCGCCATCATTACAAACCATTTCGCCGAATACCATTTTGCGGAACACCAATTCTCGGTTGACCATAACGCGGAATATAGAGTTTCGCAGAATACCATTTCACGGAAAATCTTTTCGTAGAAAGTATCATTTCGCAGGGGTGACCTAACTGAAGGAAAGTAATAGAGGTCAGTAGATCTAGGGAAATAAATAAACCTAGATAGAGGTGATCTCTACGGGGGGCTGCCCCCTCCCCCCCGCAGTGGCCGGCGCTTCCGACGGCAGGTCGCCGGCAACATTCGCGACTGTGTCCGTCTCACCCTGAATCATCTAAGGTTACTATTGATAGTTTGTGGTGGTCTTGTAATTGACTAATGTTTTATGAAAGAGTTTTAAATTTCTCGAGTTTTTGAATTACGCAAAAATTTCTGTTTGATTTGTATGAGAATCCTTATCCCACAGATAATCCTCCTACCACAGGGGTGAGGGGTCTCAAACCAACATAAAAAAAAATCCTGCCTCCAAAACCCCCCACATGCCAAATTTGGTTCCATTTGCTTGATTAGTTCTCTACCTATGAGAATATTTGTAATTCATTTCAATAAGAGCCCCCCCACTATTGAAGGGGCAAGGGGTCATAATTCCCCTCTTAAAGTGGGGAAGGATCTCAATTCAACATAGAAAAAAAATTTGCCTACGAAAACTCCGTTCCATTTGCTTGATTAGTTCTAAAGTTATGAGGAAATTTGTATTTCGTTTGTATGGGAGCCCTCCCTCCTAAAAAGGTAAGGTAATTCATCATAGAAAAAATTCTTGCCTCCAAAAACCTTCACATGCCAAATTTGGTTCCATTTGCTTGATTAGTTCTCGTGTTATGAAGAAATTTGTATTTCATTTGTATGCAAACCCATCTCTTAAAGGGGAGAGGGGTCATAATTCCCCACCTGAAGAGGGGAGGGGTCTCAATCCACCATAAAAAAAATTTGCCTACACAAAAACCCACATGGTAAATTCGGTTCCATTTGCTTGATTAGTTCTGGAGTTATGAGGAAGTTTGTATTTCATTTGTAAGCGAGCCCCCCCCCCCCTCTTAAAAGGGAGAGGGGTCATAATTCCCCTTCTAAAAAGGGGATGGGTCTCAATTCACCATAGAAAAAATTCTTGTTTCCAAACACACCCACATGTCAAATTTTTCCAGCCAATTTCCAAGGGGGGGGGGGATGACAAAAACTTTAAAAATAATTTGCAATGGCCTAACTAAAAGATAACTAATATACTAATATACTTAGCACGGACAGACTCCGCTTCATTTCTCCTAAATGTCTATTCACTCTTTATCACATTTGTTTTGACGTAGGACTACGTCTTACGGCAAGTTTTGAGATAGGGTATCATTAAAAAAAATCGAAAAATGCGAGCATCACGAAAAATGAAAGGTTTTGAGCGCTAATAGCTCAGCGGTTTTCCGATAGATTTTCAATATTCTTACACCAATCGATCGGAAAATCTTCTAAGAATTGACCCAAATGAAGAAAAGTATGGATTCTTGATGTTGAACTATTGAAAAATTGAAAATAATGAACCTATGTTTTACCAGAATTCTCGCTTCGTGATTGGTTGGAAGTTTCTTTACGATGATCTAAACCTATACCAATTTGATATCTGTGCTTGAGAAGTAAGCTAAAACAAGTGACCAAGTTACCACGTTTCAACAAGATTTCTTAACACCGCGATGAAACCTAGACCATTCTGATGTCCTTGCTTGGGAAGTACGCCAGAAAGAGTGACATAACCCCCTCGTGCCAACAGATTTCTTACGAACGCGATCAAACGTAGTCCAATTTGATGTCTGTGTGCCAGAAAAAATAACACAAGTTCGTTATCCCAACAGATCGCAAATTCTTTACTGCGAGACGATTAAACCTAGGTTAATTTGATATCTGTGTTGGAAAAATGTGCTATAGCTGTAGTGTTCGGTTATAATATGACTCTGTATGAATATGCATGCTTGTCGTTTCATTAGAAGTGTAACGAAAAGATGTTCATAAAATACGATTGAATTGGTAAAATCACTTCAACGTGGGGAACCACGGGTAATAAAAACAATCTTTAATTTCTGTAAGGTAGCAGGAAAGCAATAGTTTGTGTTGTTGATTTTGTTAAATTGTTTCCAAATGTACATAGAAATAACTCTGAAATCTTTTGAGGCTTGAACGTATGTAATGATACTACTTTGATAAATGTTACATACAACGTATGTAGCATGTATATATGTTGCATATAGCATGTATACATGAAGAATCGAATGATTACATGCATGGATACATGCTACTATCACTACAAAGAGACTTACGTAGTCCTGCGTCACCTATATATGCGGTCGTGTCCTGTACACAACCCCTCTGATTTTTTTGGGATTGTTATTTGAAAGAAATTAGTACATTTTCGAATGGTTCATTCTAGTTAACATCTGCCTTTCTGGCATCTTTACATAGTCTGTTTGTATTTTTCCAGTGACTTTTTGTTATTTTTTATTGTATGTTATTTGGTGTCGTTTTGTCCTCAGTTGTAGTCTGTTTTGGTCTCTCTGGCCAATTTGTGTCACTTCTTCGACGTTTTTACGACTTTCGACGTTTTTTCATTGTATATTTGTTATATTTTTGCCATATTTTCGACGCCTCTTCGTCGTCTTTTTGATGTTTATATGCAGCATTTTCGTCGTTCTTATATGGTATTTTCGTTATCTCTTTGTTTTTTTTTGACGCGTTTACGTCGTCTCTTTGTCAACTGCCTATTGTATTTTTGTCTATTGTATTTTTTCATGGTCTGTTCAACATTTTTACATCACATTTTCGTCGTCTGTTCGTCATTCGTTGATCTCTGTTTTGCTTTTTTCACCGCTATTTTCAACGACTGGTAACCATTTTTGTCGTCTTTTTAGTTATTGTTTTTGTACCTTCATTTTGACATCGTCATTTTGTCGATTTTTTCCGTTTTTTTGTCATTTTTCATCGTCGTTTGTTGTCGTTTTGTCGCTTTTGTGATCTTCTTATCACCTTTTTGCCACCTCTTGTTGTCGTGCAGTTTGTTGTCAAGACAACTAAAACAAAAGAGGATCTTTAAGACTGTCGCTATGGCCTTTAACCCAATGCCCTTCTGAGTTATAAAAAGATATAAAAAATGTGGTTTTAGCATCGTCCATTCTATATTCGACTTTTTTTACTTATTTTGTCGCCTTTTTGACACTTTTTAAATAATTTTTTGTAACAATTTGCAAATAATTTTGTTGGTTTTTGACGACTTTTTTGCCATTGTGGTCGTCTATTTTGTCGCTGTTTAGGTGTTTTTTCGTCGTCTTCATCGTACTTTGATGTTATTTCCGTCACCAGTTAGTCGTTTTTGATATTTTTAAACGAAACATGTTTTTTGTTTTCTTTGTCGTTTTTTGCCACGTTTTTTGGCATTTCTTTGTCATCTTATTGTTGTCTTTCGCCTTTCTGCCTATTTTTATCTTATTTTCAATGTTTTTTTGTATTCGTTGTCTTTTAATCGTAGTTGTAGTTGTCAACACGACGAGCGTTTTTTCGGTTCTTTTGTTGTTTTGGCGTCTTTTTATCGTATTTTCACCATCTTCACATCGTTCCTTTGTTGCGCTTTGTCAGCGATTTGTTGTCATATTTGTTCGTCTTTTATGGCGTATTTAGTTGATCGCTTTTTTGGTGTTGTTCGGTAGGTTTTCATCGTATTTTTGTCGTCTTCGGGCTTCTTTCACTGGACTTTTCATCTATTTGGCATTACATCTTCGTCATGTTTCCATCCTCTTCTTGCTTCCTTTAAGCCGTTCTTTCGTCGTCTCTTTGTCGCCTTTTTGGTGTGTTTTTACCGTTCTTTCGTTGGTTTTTTGTCATCTATTTGTTAAACCAACCTCGTGTTTTAGTCTTGACCTTGAAATGAGGTCAGGCATGTAAATTAATATTTTTTTGAAACGGTAGTTCTTTTACAATTGACGAAGAGACGGTACAAGAAAGTAACGGAATTTTTCAGAGTGATGGAAAAAGAGCGGAAAAGTGAGAGGGAGGGGGGATGTTATTGATAGCTACGCTTAACAAGTAGTCGTTCTGGAAAGTGCATGGGTCGAACCAAGCTATCATCTAAGATTATAACCGGATTCGAACCCACAACACCCTCCAGGGCTCACTGTCTCTTGCACCGAGAAAGGTTTCACTAGTTTTACTTTCATAGCATACTTTCATGCTTGATACATAGCAGAAAATATGGCACATACGCAAAATTTTCTGTTTTATTTGTATGAGAGTCCTTATCCTGGGTAGGAGTGAGAGGTCTAAAACCATCATAAAATAAATTCATGCCTCCAAAAAACCCCACATGCCAAATTTGGTGCTATTTGCTTAATTAGTTCTTGAGTTATGAGGAAATCTGTGTTTCATTTGTATAGGGATCCCCGTCCCCTGTTAAAAGATGGATGGGTTTCAGCACATCATAGAAAAAATTCCTGCCTCCAAAAACTCCCATATACCAAATTTGATTCCATTTGTTTGATCAGTTCTAGAGTTATGAGGAAATTTGTAATTCATTTGTATGGGAGACCCTCCTCTTAGAAGAGGAAGGGATCTCAGTATACCATAGAAAAAAATTCTTACCTCCAAAAATTTTCACATGACAAATATGGTTCCATTTGCTTGATTAGTTCTCGAGTTTTGCAGAAATTTGTATTTTATTTGTATGGGAGCACCCCGTTGCGGAGGGGGAGGGGTCTCGAAGCATCATAAGAACCTTTTCCAGCCACAAAAACCCCAGCATACAAGGTTGCACGCCCGAACCGTTTAGTAGTTTCCGAGTTTATAAGGGTCATACATACCGATATTTTGAGTATCAACTGATAATTTTAAGCACTACTCGTAACACTCGTAGCCCATAGTACACTCAAGTCTTTTTTTACAGGGTGTATTTTTACGATATTTGAAGTAGTACGATTTATTTTTACAAGTATTTTTGAATTAACACAGTTTTTCTACGCGGTAACTTTTAACGCGCTACATATCCCCCGTCTAAAAATAAACTTGATTGTACGTACATATAATTCAATTCAATGAAATGTCAAATGGCATAAAATTTAAAAGCTATCAAACCTAGTTCCAAGCCGCAACAGCTGCATGGAGTAAGTTTCATAATCAAACAATAAAAATAGAGTTTGCATTTTCCTCACAACAATGTATATTGCAACGTTACATTTAATGCTAAACAATGTTGCATTTCGCAGTCTCTTCTCGTTGTTGCAAAGTTGAACTTTCTTCCTTAGATCCGTGCATTGCTAATATATGCAGTCCCCCACGGCGATGAAACTAATTTACTTTACACCAGAAAAAGATCTCTTATCTCCTGTTTGATCGTGTTTTCCCATCTTTCCGTGTGCTTGTAAACGAGACCTGCGCCTGCGGCCCTAAGCTATTGGCACATTTTAGGTACCGGAGCCGGATCAGAAGCTAACGTCTATTGGCTGTAAAATTTCATCCATGCATGGTTTTCATTCTCAGGTTTTGATGTAGGACTACATCTACTGGCTACGCTTACATGCTGTTTTCGATTTTCAAGGCAACTAAACATCGAAATGAGCTAATCAGAAATCAGGTCAAAAATGGCCAAATGTTTTGGTTCCTTCAGTAATGATTTAAGAGTGGTCTGCAGCAATGCATTAATAAAACTATCCAGTGTTGTATTAAAAAGGTAAGTACTGCAGAGGTTTATAATATTTGATTTGACAATGATTACAGTTTCGGCCGGAATGTCAGTCGTAAACAGTTGAGTAACAGACCAGCCAATTTTTCTACGTATACGTTCGTTTAAGTTGATGGAGTGTCAATGAATTAATCACTCATCAAACAAGACCAAACTCTCGGGATCAAACCCCAAAAATTAGCAAATCGAAACAATCACACTCACCTTGCTGGAAATAGTTCGCCTTCCTCACGTAGACACAAACCAGTGCCATTAGCTGCAGCTGGGAAAGCCGTTGCCGGGTGGACTGTGGCAGCGGCAGCAGATCCCGTAGGTTGGCAATCTCTGAGTTGATGAGATCACGGCGCAATTTGGAAGCTCCTTTGGTTGATTTGTTAGCGTCGAATCTGCGAATGGTGATAAGTGGAACAGACATATTTACGGTTAGTGCTTGAGCGAAACAAAACCTGACGTTTGTAAATGACTTCAATCGATAACTTTGTCAAGCGAACTAGTGAAGCAATCATACTGAAAATTTTAAACTCTTCCAAGTTCATTGACTTTGTCCACAATTTTTGGTAATCATTTCTATACGCATCGACTAATTGCATTGACGCACTGTCACGTAACATCGCAACCGTTCCAAAGCGGTTCCCTTCCAGGAACAGCTAGAACAAATCAAATAAAAGCATCTACCTGGCCCATGTGAATACCAATGAGTTCATTCACAAGTTTAATTGATATTTTTTCGGCAACAGCACGTGGCCGGATTTATGGCAACTACCGGTTAGGCTCCACTAATGACTACTATCAGTCGTCGTTATTTGCTTCGTCGCCGATGGCGTCTACGAGCTGCGCATAATCACTTCTGGGCGGTCTCACCCGATTGTTCTATTGTATTATTGAAATCACCGGAATATCAACAGTAAATTTGTGATCATTATGCTAGTCTATGCTTCATCAAACATCAACTTTACGTGTCTATTTTATTGACCATTTTGAAACTACTCTTGAATGCTGAATAAATGTTAGCTTTTTTTCCCTCTTCGGTTGGAAAAAATTAGTGCTAAACCAAACAGCAAGCGTCATAAACCGTTCGAATGTAGCCCGCTGTTGGCCTGCTCCAAATGCCACTATGTTTGCTCGAACATTTATCACCTTTTACGTACCGGCGAGCATGACTTAGCCCCGGTGATGATACTGGTATCGAGCTTTCTGTGGACCCCGACGGGATTTTCTGCAGACACCGGCGGCAGACCGAAGACGACGACGACGACGGCGCGCGGGCCGACTTTCAGCTTGCTGACCAGTAAAATAAACTCCGGGCCGGGCGCAGCGAGAATCCCGCGGGACCCGAGCTCTCGGTCTGACGCGCCGAGCGACCTCCTTCACGTCACGCGCAGGTACGCAAATCGTGGTGTTGCCCCCCTCCGGGCGTACTGCTGCGGGTGTAAAACATCTGTTTTCGATGGTCATTTTTAGGAGCTATCATCACCTATCAAGATGAAATGTGTGTTGTTGCCGTTATTATTATTATTATTATTATTATTTTTATTATTTATTATTTTTGCCCTGCTAATCTGTGTTTGATCCACCAGATATTCGTCATTCCATCAAGCAGCGGAATCGTAATCGGTGAAATATAAATTTTGGATTCATCACTTGGGATCGGTTCACAGTGGAAGAAAGTGGTGTAAAATATATTTATTGTTGGTTCTTTACATAATACATTTTCCGATATGTTGACGATATGTGATTTTGTTTATTTTTGTATTTTCTTTCGAATTGATATATTTGTTTATTTTTAACAAGCATATACCAAGTTATTATAAGTCTGTCATATAAAAAAACAGAAGGTCAAATTTCGATAACGGAATTAGCACCCAGGCTTTGGCTTTGCTTTATATACCTAGTTATAGTATTCTTTTAATTCTTCGAATCAGGAAGATAAGAAAGATAGATTTTGCGATCTCACAAAAGGTTAACCCACTAGGAAATGGTGGTGTGTAATTTGTTTCAGAAGCATAAAACTAACATAACATATTTTACTTACATTGGAATTGAATAATGAGTTTCAAAACCGAATGCAATTGAATGTACTTTCAAATTTGAGATCAAGTTTTTTGATATGAAACTTGATTGATATCAGTACGGATTAACTGAGCCCAAACGAGATGTAATCCTGATCCCAAAAATGTAAAAATTGATGCCTCGCCCGCCGTATGAGAACGGTTGTAGCCCAAAACCATACTGCACCTGGCAACTTTGCAGTTACAGAAAATGAAGAGAAGAACCGGTATGGATTTTTGGCAACGACCTTTAGCATAGAAAAACCAGACATCGGGCCGGAATTTTTAGAGATTTGTTTTTCTGTACCAAATCTTACATAAGAAATGATAAACCCTCTCTTCCTAGAATGGGATTTTGTAAGATTTTGCGAAACCCCCCTTTTCCCTTCCGTAATCAGTTTAGGTCGCCAACTCAATAAATCCAGCAGCGCGTGACGCCCACAGTGCGTCATATCAACCGCGTCATCACTAATCGTTGTTAGTTGAAATTGTGTTGTTGCTGGTGAGAGATAGAGAGAGAGAGAAATAGAGAGAAGCCTACATTTTTACAGCCTGTATGGACATTATCACTGTGGCCAGTATTTTGTTCTGTTGTGATATCGCCCAGACGGTTTTTGGTATATTCCGCACTTTCTTCGGAGAGTGTCATCACAAATAAAGGTAACTCTGCGTTATGATCCAAAATTAGCGATTTTTGAGTGCCTGGTCGCATCCGTTGCTGCCTTGTCGACCGGTGGTTCATCTCACCGCCTTTCACCTCCTTTTCCGGAGTCCCACAAGGTAGCCACCTCGGACCGTTAGTTTTCGTTATTCGACATCAACGACATCAACTTAATGTGCAAAGGTCCACGGTATGTGTTCGCCGACGACTTTAAAATGTTCTCGAAAATCAACATCTTATCAGACACTCTTGCACTCCAGGACCAGGAGCGACTGTTGATATTCGCTGGATGGTGCAAACACAATCCTTTGATACTAAACCTCGACCAATGTGAAGTGATTACGTCCTCGAGAAAGCTGAATCCTAGAATATTGGATTACCGACTATCAACTGTATCGTCGAAGATCGACTTCAAATTGATTTTCAAACAGCATGTTTCGTTCGTTGTCGACAAGACAGCAACTTGGGATTCGTTATGCGTATCGCCAAAAATTCAATAATATTTTGACGTAGGACTACGTCTTACGGCAAGCTTTGAAATAGGGTGTCATTCCAAAAAATCTAAAAATGCAAGCGTCACGAAAAATGATGGTTTTGAGCGCTAATAGCTCACCGGTTTTCCGATCGATTTTCAATATTCTTACATCAATCGATCGAAAAATCTTCTAAGAATTGATCCAAATGAAGAAAAGTATGGATTCTTGATGTTGAACTATTGAAAACTTGAAAATAATGAACTTATGTTTTACCAGAATTCTCGCTTCGTGATTGGTTGTTGGAAATGACGTCATCAAAGTAGATACGCGTTTGCATGCTTCAGCTTATAATTCAGTCAATTTTCAATAGATTTACAAGATATTTACACCAAATGATCGGAAAATCGAATTGGAAAATATTGAAAATATAGAAAACTATTGATTTTCAATGCGCGTCATTGAAAAATTGAAAATAACTCTAACTTGGTCGTACTAGAAATTGTCGCTTTGTGATTGGTTGGAATAATTTCCAATTATTATCGAACAAGTCTTGGTACAATTCAGGAATCACCGAGAAAATTGATGGAAAGTTCCATTTAATTCTACTATAACAAAGTTACAAGAGAATTAAATGGAATCCTACCCTTTCTCGTTGATTGCTAATAGGCTTGAAAATTCCTTATTGAGATGTACCACCAACAGCCATACGAGCGGTGACGCAGTCGTGCACGTTCCCGGTCGGTCGTATTCATCGGCTGCTGAGGAAAGGAAAGTATGCTGAGCGTGTGTTGGAGATGGAGCACTCAAGCCGTGCCTGGTTAGCCCAATTTACCGAACAGAGAATTACGTTAAATGCGTTAGTGCAAGTTTATTGCAAGCTGGAGTTATGATAATCAAACAATCGGTCCTTTTAAGGGCCACACAACGATTGAAGAGTTTACTATATTTTCTTGCCCAGTTAATACCATAATAACACAGTCAACGAGGGAAAAGTTGAATTTTTCGCCATTGCGGACGAACAACAAATGACGGAAATAAGTTTTCTGGTCACGGGCGACATTTTCTGCGAATAGTGATGTCCGAAATATTCAATTATTCGATTACCGATTAATCGGTGAGCGTTGTCTCCACTAATCATTTAATTCAACTATTCGTGCTAGTGGTGTTCGATTAAAAATATTCGGATATTTCTTGAAATAATTCGATTAATCGAACGATTATGAACGGTTAACGAGCATTATTCGTACTCCCGTTGTTTGAATCACCGTGCGATTATAATTGAGGATTTTCTTGATATTTTTCGGTGAATAAATAACTCGTTTATGCTTTATGCGTAGCGCGTTTCAGCCTACTGTGTTTATTTCAGCCATCTTCGGACGCAAAAAGAACGCCTTAACACTGACGAGACGTTCACAGTTTTAAGACGTTCTTTTTGCGTCCAAAGATGGCTGAAATAAACACAGTAGGCTGAAACGCGTAACGTATAAAGCATAAACGAGTTATTTATTCACCGAAAAATATCAAGTAAATCCTCAATTATTATTCGTACTGATTGAACTATTCGATTAATTCAACTACTCGTGCTGGCAGTATTCGGTTAAAAATTTTCGCATATTCCTCGTGTTATTCGATTAGTTGAATTAATTGAACGATTAACGGACATCACTATCTGCGATGTTATCAATGTTCTTTTGTAAGCCGCAGAAAAGTTGCGCAAAATTTTCAACTTTTTGAAAACTCACGCGTACCGTCTACCGATTACCACAGGAAAAGCACTATTCAACGTAGAAACAGATCATAAAAATTTATTTACTGTTTGGTTTAGTGTGACTTGGTTTCGTTTTAATAAAATAGATTCAATCAATTCATGGATATAACTCCAAAATCGGTTGAGGATTGAATGTATACAATGCTACTACTTTGATAAACGTTACGTATGTAGCTTGTATACATGAAGAATTGTATTATTACATACATGGATACATCCTACTATCGCTACAAAGAGACTTACGTAGTCCTACGTTCCGTATGCGGTCGGGTCTTGTGCACAACCCCTCTGATTTTTTGTTTGAAATCACTCGTCTGTGCGTTGGGGTATGAAATGAGGAAGGCAGCTAGGAAAAAGCGCCTAACATAGCTCTAGCCATCCCAAACCTAGCGTCCCCACGTGGCCATGCCTGGAAATACTCTAACTGAGTAGCCAAACCAGGAGGTGCGAGGTCGTGTGGTTCGCAGTTCCTAACCTTACAAGTGTAGTTTTAGGCAACCATTCCACACGACTTTATTTTCAAGTGTTATATTATTTAAACTAAAGTTTTTGGTAGACTAATCTATTTTCAGAGAGCGAAACAAGGCGCTATATCCTTGGCCAATTGCAGCCTGGCTTCTGGTCTAAATGCCATTATTTCATCCCCGAGGGTCCGGAGTATCACTTAACCTTTCTTAGCAAAGAAACTTCCAATGACTGCAAATAAATCATTATCTATATAAGAAGCGTTTGGTACGGGAGGTCCACGCTTTCTTCCTTCCCCTTGATTTCAACGAGTTTAATGGAATTAGGTATTATTTCTGGTTCCACTTGATTCCTTGGAATTCCCTCCGCGGTACATGCTGCGCAGGTGGCCTGGCCGTTGACAAGAAAAATGATTGATTCAAGTAATCGTCATTTTTCAGGATGCTCTCAAGAATTGGCTGCGTTAGTGTGAGATTGGATTGGAGAGATTAGACGAAATCACTCCTTTGTGCGTTGGTTTGCACCAACCTCGAATACTTACTTACTTACTTATTTACTTTAGCAGCCGAGAGCCGGGTGGCTCTTGCCGTCTCAAGAATTCCTCTCCATTGTACTCGGTCCTGAGCTACTCGTCGCCAATTCGTTGCGCGTCTCGACACACGCAAGTCGGCTTCAACCTGGTCGAGCCATCTATCACGTTGGGCCCCTCTATTCCTGGTGCCGGTGGGGTTCTTGAAGAGAACGGATTTCACTGCACAGTCGTCCGGCATCCTGCGACGTGACCGGACCACCGTAGTCTCCCAACTGTTGCCTGATGTACGATGGGAATCTCACGAAGCAGTGCCTGTAGCTCGTGATTCATACTCTCCACTTTCCGTTTGTACTCCGTCAAAAATAGTTCGCAACACCTTTCGTTCAAATACGGCTAGTAAACGTATATCCTTCGTAAGCAAAGTTAATGTCTCAAGTCCGTAGAGGACTACCGGTCTGATTAGCGTTTTGTACATCGTCAGCTTTGTGCGGCGGCGCATACTCCCAGATTGAAGCATCTTGCGGAGGGAAAAGCAGGCGCGACTTCCAGCTTGAATGCGTCGTTGGATCTCCTTACTCGTATTATTGTTGGCGGTAACCAGAGATCCCAAATATACGAACTCATCAACCACTTTCAGTTCATCGCCATCAATAGTCACTGTCCGCGGGAAGCAAACGTTGCTTTCTCTGGAGCCTCCTCCTACCATATATTTGGTTTTCGACGCATTGATTTATAATCCTATCCTCCTAGCCTTCGTTTTTAGTCTGGCGTAGATTGCCTCCGCCGTCCCAAGGTATCTAGTAATGATGTCGAGCTCGTCTGCGAGGGCTAGGAGTTGGCTACTCTTGCTGAAGATCGTTCCTCTCGTTTCGATGCCCGCTCGCTGGATCACACCTTCAATAGCGATATTGAATAACATGCAGGACAACCATCCCCTTACCGCAACCCTCTGCGCGATTCGAAAGGACTCGAGAGAGTCTCCGAAATGCGCACGTAGCACAACACTCGCTCCAGTGTAGCTTTGATCAGCCGCCTCAGTTTGTCTGCAAAACCGTACTCGTGCATTATCTCTGTTCTACAACTGTATCCTATCCCAAGTAACAATCCAATAGCAAATTGGTCTTATTCATTTCTTATAGTAGTTTTATCAGAGCATTTCAAAGTCTGTTAGGTTTTATAATGTTTTTCCTCAAGTGAATTTTATCTTATTTGACTAACATTTTTGAAGTATGACTGAAGGAGACTTGAAGAATCACCCATAAAACTAAATTATCAATAAGTATAATTCACCTTATAACGGGTTTTAAAGGATACTTCATTTATGCTTAAAAACGACGCTCCTTAAAACTTAACAATAGTTTTGACAAAAACTTATGACATTCTTCTGCAAGATTCGTTTATCTTAACAATACTGTAATAAAACTCTCTTAAAATCGTATATTCTTGAAAGAGAAATTATACGCTTGAATAAGAATATTCTAACGTAAACAATTAATCTGTCAAAATGGGCGTCTGAACCTGGAGAAAATTGAAGAATACAGATCTTTTAAACGAAAATTGAGCGAAAATCTGTGTAATATTTTGAAAACTCTTTCATATGAACAGATAGCGAAGTCACAAAACAATAAAGATCTCAGGACTAACTGAACTGGGGAAGGACAGTGCCGGTAATGATGCATTTGCCAGAGGCGGTGCGGGTTTCCTCTAGAGCTTTTAGTATTTTTTAAACTAAATATAGAGTCAGATGTCTTTGTATGGAAAATGTTTGAAGGCACTGAAGCAGTTGAAGCATAATTTTTAAAAACAGTTGTACCGATTGTAAATTAAACGCTTGGAACTGACGTGCAGTCCAAACAGCACAAACAACACGTTACGTCGATATTTCGTTGATGTTTTCTTTGTTTATACTAGAATGGTTATCTTGCAAAAACTTGGTGCCCTCAAGTAATTCAAACAATTCTTATTCAAGCGCAACGTGTCTTCTTCAAGAATACAATAAGTATTGATGAACTTATCGCGCTCTTGGAAAAATTTTCTTTGTCTTGTGCAAGAAATGTTAGTCTAATAAGCGCTTTTGGGTTGATTTGGATAAAACCATTGAAAAAATGGCGAACAGGGCTATTTTGATTACTTTTGAAATTGCAGGCAATTGCATATGGGCGCTTATAAATATGGTATTATGCAATACCATTAGTGATCTTATCTTTTTAAATAAATGTTTAGACATATAAAAGCCTTTTTGCCACAATTAGTTAAAAATTTGGTAGTTATCAACTTCTTCATGAAATCATTAATTTTTTTTATTAATTTAATTTTTCAATAATCTAGCAAAAATAACTGGCGCGTTAAAATTTTCTAACTTTTATGCCACAAAATATCGACAAACCGAGCGTGGCATGAAAAATTTCTCATTTATGAGCAACAAAGCAGCTGCTTTTATCACCATTTTTATTTTCAATTTTCATTTATACCCATTTCGAAATAGCAATATCTGTGAATGGTTATAGCTTATAGCTCTTGGTCAATTTAAAACATTTAAGGCTGTGAAAAGTGTATGATGTCTTGCAAGTGTTCTTTGAAGAGGCAACCATAAAATCATCAACACTTGTGGCGGTTTTCTTTTTGTTTCAAGCGACTCTTGGAAGTCTTTATAAATAGATATCGATAAGAATTACAAGTTTTAAAAGGATCTTAGGAAATTTTCTTGAGAACCTTCTTTAGTGTGGGCCTCCCTCGCCTTAAAAGGGTTTTATGGCTGTTTTATCGCAGTTTTGTAGAATTACAAGTTTTGAGATTGGTTTTAAGCAGCAAATGCTGGAAACCTCTTCAAGTGCACCTTAAAATTGAAATTGTTACTTGGGATGCTACCCTGAAATCTACGAAAATGTGATGCGTGGGCACGTTGTACTCTCGACATTTCTGGAGCATTCATCGGGGAATAAAAATTTGATCCGTAGTAGCAGGATGATTCCTCCTCAGAATAAAAAAAGAGAAGGGAAAAATTCACACTTTACTCAGTCGCGAATTATTGTTCTCCGTTTTGTTTCACCTTTTCTCTTTTTTACTAACTGCGATTGCTCAGCAACCTGCACATTAATGTTCTACCTTCTACTCATTGAGGGAGTGAACTGAGCAACAAAATGTTAATACACTTTTTGGCTCCCAATGATATGGGACACAAAAAACTGTTTGGACTTCTCGCAACGGCAATAGTGCAAAAAATGCTGCATATGATGATAGTGGATAATAGTCATGGCAACATTGGAATTTCCGTGCAGTTGCTTTTTCGCTCAATGAGAAACTAAAGTTTGTTTATCTTTCTCTTCACTTTTGGCCTGTTTCACTTTGCGTGGATGGATTTCTCATTTGTGGCAGCAGTTCTGCTCATTGTATTGAGCAAAAAAAGATGCACTTTTTGCACAATGAATGAGGAAATGGCAAGCCTGCGTAGAAGCATGGGCCCGCATAAAGCCTGCCTGATACTGCCCTACGAATTCTCTTGCTATTGGGGATAGACGACCCAAAAGAATCTAGGAGAGCACCTTGTAGGCGGTGTTGATCAACGTGATGCTGCGATAATTACAGCAATCTAGCCGGTTGCCCTTTTTGTAGATGGGATAGACTACACCTTCCATCCACCCCACCGGTAGTGTCTCCTCTTCCTAAATCCTAGAAATTATCCAATGAAGTGCCGTTGCTAGCGGTTCTTGGCCATTTTTGTAGAGCTCTTCCGGGAGTCGGTCCTTTCCGGCGGCTCTATTATTCTTCAGCTGACGAATTTCTCGCCGAATCTCTTCGAGATTGGGAGCCGGCACGCTGTAGTCGTTTGTAGGCACTCCGAGGTTAACTTCCATTGCGTCTCCTGCTGCAATATCGCCGTTGAGGTGCTCATTGAAATACTGCTTCCACTTGTCGACCACCGCGCGCTCGTTTGTGACCTCGAATACTGCGTACCCGTAAAAAAAGCAAAGCAAAAGCCTAGGTGCTACATTCCGTTTTTGAAACTTGACCTTCTGTTTTTTATAGGACAGACTTCGCAGCCAGCTGTTAGAGTGCAGGACAATTGCAGGGCCAGTTGCGACGATCCTATTGACTCTAACAGCCTCTCCCAGTCGAGATTCGAACATACGATGACTGGCTTATTAGGCCGGCGTCATACCTCGAAGCCAGCTGGGAGGGGGCTGCGTACCCTACTAGCACGGTTGTTACAATTGTTGTGGTAACCGAAATATGACTAATTTCAGTCGTAATCCGGTTGCTTCAACAAAATTCACCTAAAGTATGTTACTTGAGTACCCGTATGGAGCCCGCATTACCAAAACGATGTCAGCCGAATCGAGTAGGTGCAACGGAAGTACATTCGCTTTGCCCTCCGTAAGTTACCATGGAGCGACCCGCTCCGGTTACTAAGCTACGAACAGCGCTCAAGATTAATCAACTTGGACACCCTGCCAACATGTCAGGCCGTAAATCTGAAATCCCGGATTGACTGTCTTTGGATTCTAGAAAAACTCGACATCCTCGGCTCCGCTTAACATTACGATTCCTCCTTGCAAATACCTCACCGGCGAACTAATTACCGCACCTTCGGTACTATAACCGATTTACAACGCAATTTCAACCATTTCGTACCCTACTTCAACCTTAACATCAGCCGCAACGTGCTGAAAACCCCGAAAGAATTCTAGTTATTAGTTCTTAAGTAGTCGGTAGGAAAGAGACATTTGTTGACTTTTAATCAATAAACAATAAACTCTCACTGAGGCGCAGTAGTCAAATGAACAGCAACAGCAACAGCAAATGAAGTCTGCTCTTGTTCTCCCTGCAAAGCAATCTTGACGATCTTTCTGACAGCTCCAAGGCAACAGTTCTCATAGCCAATGTCATAAAGACCAAGTCGGTAGGAGTGAATATTAACAATCCCTCTAATTTCACGGTAGTCGGACAATAGGTTGAAAAGAGATTTTTGTAATATCTTGGTAGTCAGATAACACCAACCGAGGATGACCAAGACTGATACAGAAGCGCTGATCGGGAAGGCCGGGACTGGTGCAGGATGCTTACAACAGCCAGGAACCCACGACGACGACACTGAGAATAGAGGTGCTGATGATCAGATGCAGCGGAGGTAAAAGGAAACTATTCCTCACAGAAATACCTCAATTTTAGAACAAGGAAAGACTTGACCAAGCAGAGATGATTTTGAGATGGAAGAAGCGCTAACAGGAGAATCGGAAACATGAGGAGTTGGAAGAGCTGTCCCAAGCTATCATTTAGCGGAAGTCCTAGGAGGAGGGTAACTAATCCCGCAGATGTTATACTGCTTAAGTGGAAGATATGCTGGGATGTGAAAGGAATCTTGCTTGATCACGAACAATGACAAACTGGTGAAGAATTTCGAATAGCGCTACATAGAGATGCAGTAAGCAAAAACGGAATCTCTATAGGCATGGTAGAGTTGCTTACTAAAGCAATGTATTGCACTATTTCCTGATTCTGGATGGAGCAAACCCCACCGGAAGAATTGATGGGTTAAGTCGTCCGTACCATCTACAAGAAAAGTGACAACCTGGGATGTAGAAACTATAGTTGGATTACTTGCGAGATCTATGAAATCTCTCAAATCTTATTTTGTCGTGACGGCTGTTAACCAAAAGGCTCGTGGGTCAGTGCCCTAATCTGTCCGCACGTCTTATTTATATCAACTTTAAGGCAGCGTATGATGCTGTCAATTGTGTACAGCTATGGTAGAACAACAACAACAACAACTCACTTCCTTGTAGATTTCAAAATAACACTATTATACAATAGTTAACTTTCTAGGATCGACAAACATGAATAATGAAATATATCATATAGGGTATGTTGCTACATCGTCGTAATTGCCTATTCCCGTCCTATCCAACACAAATTATTGAAAATATCAGCATTTTTATGACACACAATGCAAAACTAGTTATCCCCTAATATTTTAGTTAGTTGTCTATCATACGCGATCAATCAAAGTGAGCTGAGATCTATTTAAATGCTTTTTATCATTAAGGAAGTCCTACCAGCCAAATTTCCTGCGTTTTTTCGTGCGACGAAGAAAACAATGTCGACTAATCGTTTTAATTTCCGTCATTCATAAATGAAAATAGCTCACGCAAGCCATTTTCGTTATTCTACAGCCAGGAGAACTTGCCTGACCTGCAGAAATTTTGTAGAATAACATTTGTCATGCCGTCCTACACAAATGCATGTGCGTTAGCTTCGTAAACATTGTTCTGATTTTTAATTCGGACGATGAAAAAGTTTGATGGACAGATTTTAAAACGGTACGACGAATTTTAGCAATAAAGTCAGTTGCGTAATTTCAATAATATGCTTTAATAGTCGCTTTTCAGTGATTTCAAAGTTCACGAATCGGATGATAAGTATGTTTTAGTCATATCAGCACAAGAACTTTTGGAGTATTCATTAAAGCCATCCAACAAATGATGAAAATTAGAATGGCTTTACTTATTACGACGGGAAGAAAAAGGCCCTATATCAGTTAGTATTAGTTATAGAGGACGACGCAGTGAGAATAGATGTTTAAAGCGTAGTCAATGACTGAAGGATAGTAAGTCGAAACGTCCGCTGAAAGCATCATAGTTTTATTTTCACCGACTACAGCGATATATAAAATTTACGGTGACGAACTCTAACAGTACAATTGATTAATGAAAACCCGCATAAAACCACAAAACCGAAAGCGAATTCGTGAATGACTCTTAGTGTGGCAATGTATTTGCAAATGATACAAAACTGTTGACAAACTGGTTGGCAAAAGAGATAATTTTGTATTGTAAGAGCAAATAGCAGTGTCCTGTCTAGTAGATAGATTTAGCAGTTCTTACATTAGCACAAAAAATAGTAAAAATTCATTCAATTCGAATAGATTTTACGC
Organism: Sabethes cyaneus; assembly: GCF_943734655.1. Lineage (NCBI taxonomy): Eukaryota > Metazoa > Arthropoda > Insecta > Diptera > Culicidae > Sabethes > Sabethes cyaneus. Next base: position 60,774,027 of record NC_071355.1, read on the forward strand.
GCAATAACGGCAAAGTAAACTACTCGTCGGCTCGTTTTTCCAGATTTCTAGAAATTGCATTTGCAGCATTTATTCCTGTTCTATAAGTATTTAGGATTTTTTTTAATGGACTCATCACTGCGACCAGTATCGTTAGATCTATTGTGATATCGCCCGGGTGTTTGCTGTATGACCTGCACTGCATTTCTTTGCTATAATCGCTATTGAGTGAGCGATATGCTTATTGAATTTCATGCGTGCTTGTGTGTAATTGGGTTTTACCCTTCTATCAATGCTTTCTCTACTAGGTATTTAGGATGCTTGAGACAAAAAAAAACTTGTTTGCCATACCAACGTCTTTTTGCTGGTGCGAAAAATATGTTCCTTCAGATTTTTTTTCAAACAGGCAGTTCTGCTATAAATCTTGGCAACGTTAATCAACTGACTGTAGCGCCACCATCCGGTGAGACGGTTGACCAAAATTTGGCCACATATCCACTCGGCTCATCCCACCGTGAGCACCAGTTGCACCACTAACGATGGGAATCCTGAGAGCCGAGGTGCTCTATGCGGCAATCGCTTCGCAGCTCACGGCTCAGCAGGCCCCCACCGACCGACCGACCGGTCGATTGATTGTTTCCAAAAGTCCGCGCGTACCTAACATAAACATTTCAATAGATCGGCCCCCTTATCGCCGTCTAGAAATCAGCACCGAGCGAGACTGTCAATCCGATTCGTCCAACAGTTATTTGTTATTGTCATAATTTCTGTTTTGTTAATATTTCATTTTCGGACCTCACCTCGCATCATCATCGGCGCGGTGCGATTATTGGTACAGCACCGAACAAGCGAGGCAATTCATTGGAGCAATGATCTCTATTTGGACAACGATCATTGATCACCCGGCTGATTGGCCCATGTGCATAGTTTCGACAACGCGTGGAATTTCTTTTTCGGCGCTCAGCGTCTCCGCTAGACACTAGAGGATCTCTGTATTAATCCTGTTCGGTTCGGATACAATAGCGGTATTTGCGGCTATTTCCCGTACCCACCCTATACGCCTCCCTACGGGTATTGCTCTATTCTTGACATTTTGTTTACTTTTCGGGTTCGGTCCGATTTCTCCTCCACTCATTGCAGGCGGTGACCTTCTAGCGTTGCTTTCGGACCCCGATCCGACCAGAGTTATAATTGGGTAACCAAATCTACCAGAGATGACGACTCATCGTCGTTTTAGCCGTTTGATCGTTTCGGAATTCCAAGGCGAGCAAGCATAATGGGAACCGCGGTATGATTAGTACACAAAACGGTATCCTGTATCAGAACACCCCGGGAATCCGTCCAGGTACGTGGTACATGTTGCTCGGGTTCGGTTGCTTTGTTCTAGCGGGTTGTCGATATTGAGCTTTCAGAGAAAGTGATAGTCTGCTGATTGCTGTTGAGTCATTTCGGTTGACGGCAAGATAAATGCCTTTTGCCGGTTGGCTGAATAATTTATAGTTATAAGCTTATGAATTGACAACACAGTATGATGCATTCAATATCAATCGTTTTAGAAGGCTAATGAATCTAAAAGTTTATGATTGTTTTCGATTGATATATTAATACGAATGTAATATCCAATTTTCCTAGACTGTACATTATCCGCGTAAATAACAACGTAATCCTGCAAAAGCAACCAAATTAGCAAACACCGCATGAATATGGTCAAAATGAACTCCCATAACAAACAAAGAATTAGGACTCTCCACGGCTCGCCTGCCGCACTGATTATCACCCGTCAATTATCGCCTCGACAGATTCAAATCACGCTTGGGCGTTAGGCAGCGAAATTGCTGCGGGCATTTCCGCTTGGCTGAAAATTAGAATAGTTCTGCCACAGTTCGAAAACTAATCGAAACCTTTAGTCGATGTAAATCCGGTGATAATTTCCGACTTCGTTCCAAATGACTGGATCATGTTCCAGCTCAGCACCCCGAGCAGGCGTGGTGCGTGCGAGCTTTTAAGATGCCAAACACCGATCAACTTTCACCGTCAATTAATCGGCACCGTTTCAAAACCGTACGACCCAGGTCCTTCAAGTAGCCAAACGGTCCTATCAAAACATGACTATTTTTGCTTCAGGTCTAGCTTAAGCGAAATTGTTGCATTTCTAGGCAGCACACATCGGGAGGGAAGCCACTTCACTAGAGTACACCTGTGTGCAGGCTGATCCGCATTGAATTGTCCTTCAAATGGATCACCCATTCGCTACGGTACGGTCCCCATACAAAAGGCCGCGTGGCCGTATCTAACAGATACTGCTCTATGGGATCGGCTTAAAAGCATTTCTGAAAAGGTTTACCGAATTTGTTCACTATTGTTAGCTGTGAAGCTAAATTGATTTTTGATTGATCGGGCACTTTTTTCTCCGGTTCTTCCACTTACAGGCACAATGTGCCGAGTAATGGTGGCTCAAGGCAATATGTATGTGTGTTCGGCAATCACTTCGACAGGGTTCGACATTTGTCGTGGGGTTTTTGGTTAACTGGTCTGCTGGCTGTGCAAAGTATTTTGTTCTAAATTCCTTTTTTGAAAAAGGTTCAATCTTTTTCTTGCAATGTTTTAGATAACATTTACCTGGTTGAAAACTTAACCAAAAAAATTATTCGTTTCAAGGAATAGTGAAATTGTATCATTCATCACTCCAATTTTTATAATCAAAATAGCCTTCATTATTCATGGCCAGATTATCGAATTTTAACTCGACAATCCGGAAGTAACACCATCCCAAGTAACCATTGAAACCCGATTGGTTTTATTCTTGGTGAATTCTTTGAGGCAAGAATGCTTCGATCACTTTGACTCAATTTTGATTTATTTCACATTACCGTTTCAGCCGAGCACAATTTGACAAAGTTACGTATGGGACATTTGTAGAACTTGTTGTTATCTAAAATTTCGCTGAATCAAGTTTTGCTGTATCTTTTGTATTTGCGGTGCTAAAATGTCACTAGCTCATCAGTAGCTAATGAGAATTTTCGAAACGAAAACAGATGATCAATTGGCTAAAAGACAAAAGAGAGGTGGCCTATGGCAAGAGGGATGGTCCAAAATTTCTAAATATAGAGTAGAGCGGGGTAAAAGTGCGATGTTTGAAGTTGTCATCAATTTTCGTGAGATATGAAGAAGGACGACAACATAATATATTTTATAGTGATGCAGTAACTCAATGTCTTCACATTCAACTATAAATCATCTGCGGTAATAGTGTTTTGATAAATAAATTTTTCTCTCTTCTGATCAAATGCAGATTCGCACAATTACCCCACTAGCGGGGCAAAAGTGCGAATACCGCGGGGCAAAATTTCGAAGCTAGAATCCATGAAATTAGCCCAGCAGTGGCTAACAAAACCATATTATCTTTAATCTGCGTTATGTTTCGGTAAGGAATATTCTCAATTTGCACCTTTCCTATTTTGCGCTGGTGTATTGCAGCCTCCGTTAGATCGAAACTTTTCCAAACGTTTGTTTTTTGTTTCATCAGCGGAAACACATTGTTTTTCTTTGGCCAACATCTGTAGAGCACACATTTTTCTGCAGATCTTTTATTTCTAGTATCTGTAATATAGTGCCTAAAGCTGTATATAATTAGCTATACATTTTTGCCTCGTCCATGAAGCGCACTTTTGCCCCGTCCGTGAATCGAACTTTTACCCCGCTAGGCGCTTGACGGGGTTAGATTAAATTACGGAAAAGCGAATATATTTTGTAAATTCTTTTCACCGTATTTTCAAAACAAATATGTGAGTGATGTAAAACGATGCTACAAATTTTCAACAAGTAATATCCTCCTGTTGATATCGTATTTGCCGTATAACGAAAAATTACATCAATACCACCCTAAAATAACATTTGCACATAACTCAGCAACTATGCTTCGTAAGCAACCAAAGTTTACGGTAGATTCAAGCTGTCAAAGTAGTCACCCATCCATGCCAATGTAGAAAATTTACTCGGAATCTGCACCGATAAATCATTGAATCGTACTTTTACCCGCTTCGCACTTTTACCCCTCCTTACTCTATAATACACGGGTAGAAATTTGATCTCCAAAACGAGCAAAATGACTCATGATTCCCGGTTTCTAGCTCATGATTTATGAAAATACACCATGAATAAAAATCATGATCACGAGCTTCATGCAGTACAATACAACGCAAAATCATGAACTATTATTCATGATTTTGATCTGTCTGATATGGCAGTCCAGTCTTGATTTGACATGAACTCACATTTCATGATTTTATGATTTCATTCATGGCATCGGAATCAAATTTCTTTCCGTGTAGTGAATGTATGTTTTGCACCATCATAGCTCCTGAACGCTTGGACGGTTCTTCATCAAACTTAGTATACATGTTCCTTGGCATAAGGCAATCGTCACCCGGGGCTTGACCAAAAGAGGAAGTTCCCAAATAAGGAGAGAGTGGGAGGTGACCCAAATAAAGCAAATGGGGTTTTGTTTCTTGCCTTATGGTAATTTCCGTTACGATAATAGATTTACAAATTGCTGGGAGAGGCAGATATTATCAGATCAGATGGCTACAGAAAAGCAAAGCCATGGGTATGAACGTCCGTTAGTACTTGACCCTCCTTTATCGACAGACTTTACAGCCGGCTATTAGAGTACAGGACAATTGCCGGGCTAGTGCAACGATTCTACTGACTCTATAGAAACAGTGGTCCAAAAGAGCTGAAGAAATAAAATTTATATCTTTACGAGTGCTGAACTACAAGGCATATTCTTTAAAACTTCTTAAACAAGAATACAATGTTCTTGGCAATTATCGAAGCTCTCAAAATACACGTTTTTGTAGAAGACTGCAAATTTCTTGGACCTTTACTTGCTGAGTTATCGCTTATTCAAGTTTTCGGTCCTGACAAACTGCCACCACTCCTCTTCAGAAATTGTGCTACGACGCTTGCGATTCCAGCGAGGATCATTTTTAATTTATCCATGGCGGAGGGAATTTTTCCGAGTGCGTGGAAGACTGCCGCAATTACGCCCGTCCATAAAGCAGGAAGTACCCATGACGTCACCAACTACCGTGGTATTTCCATTCTGAGCTGCTTACCGAAGGTTTTCGAAAGTCTTATCCACGATTCGCTTTACCGGAAGGTTCATCATATCATTTCGGAATGGCAGCATGGGTTTGTGAAAAAACGTTCTACGATTACAAACTTGATGGCGTATGTCACTTCACTGACAAACGCACTTGAAAAGCGTCAGCAAGTCGATGCCGTTTATGTCGATTTTGCTAAAGCGTTCGACAGGGTGCCACATTTTCTGTTGGTATCGAAGCTAGAAAGGATGGGATTTCCTGAGTGGCTAACACGGTGGATACTGTCGTATCTTACCGATCGCAGTGCGTTTGTACGTATAGATGGAACTAGTTCGCAGCCATTTGAGATTCAATCCGGTCTGCCCCAAGGAAGTCACCTTGGCCCATTGCTGTTTATCCTTTTTGTAAATGATTTGTGTAGCATCATAAAATCTTCCAAGTATATGTACGCAGATGACCTGAAGTTCTTTCGTGTAGTAGCATCAAGAGTTGACTGCTGTGCTTTACAATCCGACATCGATTCCCTGCTAAGTTGGTGTATGCTTAATGGAATGGACGTGAACGTGCAGAAATGCAACATTATTTCATTCTGTAGGAGTAGGAATGTCATATCATTTGACTACACGATGGAAATGGACAGCATCAACCGTGTCGAAACTGTGAAAGACTTGGGCATCCTCTTGGACAGTAAATTATGTTTTGCTCAACACATTGCCGTTACTACTGATGCTATGCTAGGCTTCATCAAAAGGAATACGCAGCAGTTCAACGATATCTACTGTCTGAAATCGCTTTACTGTTCAATCGTGCGCAGTATTCTTGAATACGAGGTGCTTGTGTGGGCACCTTATTATGCTGTTCAAATCAACCGGATAGAACGAATCCAGCGTCAATTCGTTCGGTACGCTCTGCGCAGGTTACCCTGGGATGATCCTGTTCGTCTACCTCCGTACGAAAACAGATGCGTGCTTATACGTCTACCCACTCTGACAAATAGGAGAAGTATGTTGCAACGATTATTTATCTACGATCTTCTGGAAAATAACGTGGATAGCCCGGAGCTACTAGGTCAAATTCGGTTCAACGTACCTCCTAGGCTTACCCGTCGAGCGGATTTCTTCCGGCTTCCTTTACACCGTACTCTTTTCGCCCGAAATAACCCGATTGATGTGTGTTCCCGCGAATTTAATAGTGTATCTGACTGTTATGAGTTTAATGTAACTAGAACAACTTTTAAAAATAGAATAAGTTTACATTAAGAACTGTCTGTACGATATAATCGAAGACCAGGAAATAAATTAAAAAAAAAATTAAATTTCCATAGCTTCACGAGCCTATGGGGTAAAATGGGGCAAGTGGATTTATAAAATCAGTGCTTCATCTTAAAGCTTAAGTCGAGAACTTTAAACTTGTATGGATTCCGCTTGTCCCCAACTACCCAAATGAGAGTACGGCAAGCATACGTTTTATGTGTTTCGCGTTCGCTAAAGGCTCGATACACGTCCATTTTTTTGTGTTCGTAGATAGACACATAATTTCTTCGGAAAAGTTATAGAAAATATAAAGTTAAACAATTTTGCTAAAAAAATTACATTTCTATCTCTATCGAGTGCAGAGCTATAGAGCGTTTTCTTTGGAAATTCTTTAAAAATAAGTTTTTCGTATTTAGCGTACGTTGGTTACATTTTACAAGAGTACATGGTTCTAGGCGATTATTGAAAGACTCAAAACATATGTTTTTACAGAAGGTTGTAAATCTCTAGGACCTTTCCTTACAAAGCTATCGCTTTTGGCTCGTGAAGTTAAGGAAAAATAAAATTTAAATAAGCGGCTCGTAACGGTATGCGTATGTATTTTGGCCAGAGCGTTAAGTGTATATGTTATTGACCACTTCCATTTGATTTTGCCGTAGGTGGCCAATAACATATACCGCGTAACGTCCTGGCCAAAACATATACAATACCCTATCATTTGCATTTGAAGACAATGTACTTAAACTTGATTTGTTTTTACTGATCTGGCGTGTTTAATCTGTTTCACATTTCGTTTTCCCAACGATTCTGATAGAAATTTGGTCGGAGAATGAAATATTCGCTGCTTTTACAACTGCCAACTAAATGAAACTATTGAAACAATAACAAAGAACAGGGCACATTTAGGGTTGCCAGTTGCTCAAATTAAAAACTAACTCCGTTACTGCCCATGGATGCATAGTTGACGTAACGACCAACACCATCATTGTTGAGAAAACGCATTTTTTCGGGAAAAATGTTTAAGGACATGTAATCTTAACTGTATAGTTTTTCAATCAAATAATCTGTCAATTCAGTAGAGATTATTAGTCGAAAGAGGGCCGATGGGGTTTCGAGATTCATCTCTCGTTTATTGTATTCAAAAAATGCATACGCTAGTTTATGCGACTAAACAGACTGTTTATTCTCATAGCATGGCGTAAAGCGTAAAGAAGTTGGCGCTAGTGTGTCATCATGCGCCATGTGTGAGAGTATGCTTGAAACTATCAATGTTTCCCTGTTGAATACGACAGATGTCGGTACTTCGTAATGCATATTGTACATTTCGGAAACAGCTCAATTTTGCGCGACAATAAATTTACGCAGCGCAGCAACATTACTCTCTCATGCATCTCAGTTTCTTTTGTGCTTATCGCTAATCACAATAAAACGTTTGACACCTGAACCAATAAATAGTTGGTAAACATTGTTTTTATTTATCGCGTTCATGTTGCGAATATTGATTTCTTCGAATTGAAATGTCGTAAACATATTCTGATCCCGGCTCTCGTGCGGTATCAAAATCATTTTCCCGGACTTTCGGAAGAATGGTAGTAAGATGCTATGGAGAGGTATAGGAAAACTTTGTTTTATATCAAAATTAGACAGAAGTTATAAAAATTAGGCACAACAGAGTAACTCTACACCAATAAAATGTGAATATTGGTTGTTTTCAGGTAGATAAACATAGATAAGTGAGAAATTTCGATTTTACTGCCACTAGAAAAGCGCCATCTCTTGAAAAGCAACGGTTCATGCGGTGTCCTATTGAATGGTGTTTGGCAGTAGCGTGACATTCTCATTGTGCGACTTCTGCTGATTCAAAACTTTGAAAATTGACCAATAACAAAAAGAAGGAATAATAGTCCTGAGTCAAATATTAATGTAAATTACAATACTATTCAAAACTACTATTCAAAACTACTGGCTCAGATCTAAAACTGAGTAATTATCACGGTTTCGGAAAATGCCGGAGCGAAGAGCTAAATAATATCAAAATGTGTTATGGAAATATAATATCTCATATCAAAATTTGGTCTTATTTTGGCTGACATAGTTGGTAAAATAGCAAAAAATAATATCAAAATTTTGCTCCTTTAAGGGCAAAAGAATAACTACTTGTATTATTTGAATAACAAAGCAATAACATGGCCGTATTCAAAGTTTAGACTAACATATTTTAGTATTCTTAGGGTATTGAATAACAAATGTAGTAGCATTTGAGATATTAAAAAATCATTTTATAAAATATTTATAATCCAAAAATTTCTTTAATCATTAAAAAAAATTATGAAATATTTCGAATGTCATTTTAAGGTCAAAATAAGATATGATAACAAAATCAGTTATTAAACTCATCTTAACACTCCGTACACTCGTTTTTGGAGTTCTTTGGGCTGTAAATTCCGCAGATAATTGATTTTATTCAAAAAAATTTGACTCATGTCCAATAAATTAGGCCATTACAAATATTTTATAAAGTTTTTGTCCTTCCGGTGTTGGGCCACTGAAGGGGGGCGAAAAAAACAATGAGATTTTTGTAATCGAGCAAAAAAAAAATATTGATTTTAGGCATTTTTATTAAGTTTAAACGTGAAAACCAAATCTATTCTTGCTTTTAAAACATACGTTATTATTTTCCATGCAAAAATCTACAAAAAAAGACAAAAACGAAAGAAAAATTTTTCGGCCGATTTTCGGAAATTTCGTTGTTCGAATTTTCGTTTTTGTTTCGTGCTAGAAGCTTTAACTCAACTTGTACACTCATTTTTCGAGTTTTTCAGGCTGTAGAACCCACAGACAATTGATTTTATGAAAAAAAATTACTTCATACCCTACACATTATTTTTTTGCCCCCCGATTTTTCAAGCCAATTTCCAAGGGGGGGGGGTGACAAAAACTTTTGAAATGGCCTTATTGTTTTGTTCCCAACTTTAGGGGGGGGGGGGGGTCACCGAAAGTTTAAAAATAATTTACAATGGTCTAATTATTGCGAAACAATGTCAAATTCTTGGCGATTATAATGAAGACGTAGATATTCACACTTTGCAAACTAGCTCACAATACCTGACAGCTAAAACCAGAAACTTTGAAACCAATAGCATTGCTTGAAGTATTTGCTCCCGAAGTTGATAAGCATTTCAGGAAAATAAGAGGAGTTTAGAAAATGTGGAAAAATGGAAGAAAAAAGAGGAAAATGGAACAGAAAAAAGTAAATCAAATGCAAAAATCAGGACTGAAAAGGGTGTAATATGGGACAGACTAAAAATAAAAAAATAAAACCTAGACAATTAGAGGAAATATGTGACAAAAAAAACGAAATATAAATGGCGGAAAAACAGACAAGAAAAAGAGGAAAAGCAGAACAAAAAACAAAAGAACAAAAAACGAAAGGAAGAAAAGCAAGAGAGAGAGAGAGAGATAGAGAGAGAGGGAGAGAGATAGAGAGAGAAAAACCGATAGAGGATATGAATAGAACTGGAAAAAGACGTCAAATGCGTTGTAAGAAGAGAAAGATAGGACAATATGTAAATGGGATGGGAAAATGGGGCAGAAAAATAAGAATAAAAGAAAAACGGACAAAAGAAAAGGGTAAAACGCAAAACCAGGGTACCGTGACCGCTACTTATTCTGCGCAGCTCCTAATTCTGCGCATTTTTCTTTATATAAGTACTAGCTGACCCGACAAACTTCGTATTGCCACAAATTAACCTGTGTTGTACATAAATCATGAATCTCGGATGATCTTTGTCACTATCTCGAGTTTTGCAAGCCCCCCAGTGGGCGGCGCTTCCGACGGCGGGTCACCGGCAACACTCGCGACCGGCTCGTCCTGAATGATCTAGTGTTACTATAGATAGTTTTTGTGGTCTTGTTATTGATTAATGTTTTATGGAAGAGTCTCGAATTTCTCGAGTTGGATTAGTTTTTGAGTTTCGCAAAAATTTCTGTTTTATTTGTATGTGAGTCCATATCCCCCTACCACAGGGGTGAGAGGTCTCTAACTATCATAAAATAAATTCAAGACTCAAAAATCTCCTACATGCTAAATTTGGTTCCATTTGCTTGATTAGTACTCAAATTATAAGGAAATTTGTATTTCATTTGTATGGGAGCCCACCCTCTTAAAAGGGAAAGGGGTCGTAATACACCACAGAAAAAAAATTCTGCCATCTAAAACTCTCACATGCCAAATTTGGTTCCATTTGCTTGATTAGTTCTAAAGTTATGAGCAAATTTGTATTTCGTTTGAATGGGAGCCCCCCCTCCTAAAAAGGTAAGAAGTCCTAATTCATAATGGGAAAAATGGTTGCCTCCAAAAACACCCACATGCCAAATATGGTTCCATTTGCTTGATTAGTTCTCGAATTATGAGGAAATTTGTATTTCATTTGTGTAGAAGCCCCCCCTCTTGAAGTGTGGAAGGATCCTAATTCACCGTAGAAAATATTTTTGCCTCCAAAAACCTCCACATGCCGAATTTGGTTCTATTTGCTTGATTAGTTCTCGAGTTATGGGGAAATTTGTATTTCGTTTGTATAGGACCCCCCCTCCTAAAGTGGGGAGGGGTCCCAATTCATCATTGAAAAAAAAATTGTCTCCAAAAACACACATATGCCAAATTTGGTTCAATTCGCTTGATTAGTTCTCGAGTTATGAGGAAATTTGTATTTCATTTGTACAGGAGCCCCTCCTCTTAAAGTGGGGAGGGGTCCTAATTCACCATAGAAAATTTTCTTGCTCTCGAAAACCTTCACATGCCAAATTTGGTTCCATTTGCTTGATTAGTTCTCGAGTTAAGAGGAAATTTGTATTTCGTTTGTATAGGACCCCCCCTCCTAAAGTGGGGAGGGGTCCCAATTCATCATTGAAAAAAAAATTGTCTCCAAAAACACACATATGCCAAATTTGGTTCAATTCGCTTGATTAGTTCTCGAGTTATGAGGAAATTTGTATTTCATTTGTACAGGAGCCCCTCCTCTTAAAGTGAGGAGGGGTCCTAATTCACCATAGAAAATTTTCTTGCTCTCGAAAACCTTCACATGCCAAATTTGGTTCCATTTGCTTGATTAGTTCTCGAGTTATGAGGAAATTTGTATGGAAGCCCCCCCTCTTAAAGGGGAGAGGAGTTATAATTCCTCTTATAAAGAGGGGAGGGGTCTCAATTCACCATAGAATAAATTCTTGTCACCAAAAAAAACACCCACATGCCAAATGTTGTTCTATTTGCTTGATTAGTTCTCGAGTTAGGAGGAAATTTGTATTTCATTTGTACAGGAGCCCCCCCTCTTAGAGTGGGGAGGGGTCCTAATTCACCGTAGAAAATTTTCCTGCCCTCGAAAACCTTCACATGCCAAATTTGGTTCCATTTGCTTGATTAGTTCTCGAGGTATGAGGAAATTTGTATGGAAGCCCCCCCTCTTAAAGGGGAGAGGAGTTATAATTCCCCTTATAAAGAGGGAGGAGTCTCAATTTACCATAGAATAAATTCTTGTCACCGAAAACACCCACATGCCAAATTTGGTTCTATTTGCTTGATTAGTTCTCGAGTTATGCAGAAATTTGTGTTTCATTTGTATGGGAGCCCCCCCTCTTAGTGGGGGGAGGGGTCTCTAACCATCACTAAAACCTTTCCTGGCCCCAAAAACCTCTACATGCAAATTTTCACGCCGATTGGTTCAGTAGTTTTTGATTCTATAAGGAACACAGGACAGACAGACAGACAGACAGACAGACAGACAGACAGACAGACAGACAGACAGACAGACAGACAGACAGACAGACAGACAGACAGACAGACAGACAGACAGACAGACAGACAGACAGACAGACAGACAGACAGACAGACAGACAGACAGACAGACAGACAGACAGACAGACAGACAGACAGACAGACAGACAGACAGACAGACAGACAGACAGACAGACAGACAGACAGACAGACAGACAGACAGACAGACAGACAGACAGACAGACAGACAGACAGACAGACAGACAGACAGACAGACAGACAGACAGACAGACAGACAGACAGACAGACAGACAGACAGACAGACAGACAGACAGACAGACAGACAGACAGACAGACAGACAGACAGACAGACAGACAGACAGACAGACAGACAGACAGACAGACAGACAGACAGACAGACAGACAGACAGACAGACAGACAGACAGACAGACAGACAGACAGACAGACAGACAGACAGACAGACAGACAGACAGACAGACAGACAGACAGACAGACAGACAGACAGACAGACAGACAGACAGACAGACAGACAGACAGACAGACAGACAGACAGACAGACAGACAGACAGACAGACAGACAGACAGACAGACAGACAGACAGACAGACAGACAGACAGACAGACAGACAGACAGACAGACAGACAGACAGACAGACAGACAGACAGACAGACAGACAGACAGACAGACAGACAGACAGACAGACAGACAGACAGACAGACAGACAGACAGACAGACAGACAGACAGACAGACAGACAGACAGACAGACAGACAGACAGACAGACAGACAGACAGACAGACAGACAGACAGACAGACAGACAGACAGACAGACAGACAGACAGACAGACAGACAGACAGACAGACAGACAGACAGACAGACAGACAGACAGACAGACAGACAGACAGACAGACAGACAGACAGACAGACAGACAGACAGACAGACAGACAGACAGACAGACAGACAGACAGACAGACAGACAGACAGACAGACAGACAGACAGACAGACAGACAGACAGACAGACAGACAGACAGACAGACAGACAGACAGACAGACAGACAGACAGACAGACAGACAGACAGACAGACAGACAGACAGACAGACAGACAGACAGACAGACAGACAGACAGACAGACAGACAGACAGACAGACAGACAGACAGACAGACAGACAGACAGACAGACAGACAGACAGACAGACAGACAGACAGACAGACAGACAGACAGACAGACAGACAGACAGACAGACAGACAGACAGACAGACAGACAGACAGACAGACAGACAGACAGACAGACAGACAGACAGACAGACAGACAGACAGACAGACAGACAGACAGACAGACAGACAGACAGACAGACAGACAGACAGACAGACAGACAGACAGACAGACAGACAGACAGACAGACAGACAGACAGACAGACAGACAGACAGACAGACAGACAGACAGACAGACAGACAGACAGACAGACAGACAGACAGACAGACAGACAGACAGACAGACAGACAGACAGACAGACAGACAGACAGACAGACAGACAGACAGACAGACAGACAGACAGACAGACAGACAGACAGACAGACAGACAGACAGACAGACAGACAGACAGACAGACAGACAGACAGACAGACAGACAGACAGACAGACAGACAGACAGACAGACAGACAGACAGACAGACAGACAGACAGACAGACAGACAGACAGACAGACAGACAGACAGACAGACAGACAGACAGACAGACAGACAGACAGACAGACAGACAGACAGACAGACAGACAGACAGACAGACAGACAGACAGACAGACAGACAGACAGACAGACAGACAGACAGACAGACAGACAGACAGACAGACAGACAGACAGACAGACAGACAGACAGACAGACAGACAGACAGACAGACAGACAGACAGACAGACAGACAGACAGACAGACAGACAGACAGACAGACAGACAGACAGACAGACAGACAGACAGACAGACAGACAGACAGACAGACAGACAGACAGACAGACAGACAGACAGACAGACAGACAGACAGACAGACAGACAGACAGACAGACAGACAGACAGACAGACAGACAGACAGACAGACAGACAGACAGACAGACAGACAGACAGACAGACAGACAGACAGACAGACAGACAGACAGACAGACAGACAGACAGACAGACAGACAGACAGACAGACAGACAGACAGACAGACAGACAGACAGACAGACAGACAGACAGACAGACAGACAGACAGACAGACAGACAGACAGACAGACAGACAGACAGACAGACAGACAGACAGACAGACAGACAGACAGACAGACAGACAGACAGACAGACAGACAGACAGACAGACAGACAGACAGACAGACAGACAGACAGACAGACAGACAGACAGACAGACAGACAGACAGACAGACAGACAGACAGACAGACAGACAGACAGACAGACAGACAGACAGACAGACAGACAGACAGACAGACAGACAGACAGACAGACAGACAGACAGACAGACAGACAGACAGACAGACAGACAGACAGACAGACAGACAGACAGACAGACAGACAGACAGACAGACAGACAGACAGACAGACAGACAGACAGACAGACAGACAGACAGACAGACAGACAGACAGACAGACAGACAGACAGACAGACAGACAGACAGACAGACAGACAGACAGACAGACAGACAGACAGACAGACAGACAGACAGACAGACAGACAGACAGACAGACAGACAGACAGACAGACAGACAGACAGACAGACAGACAGACAGACAGACAGACAGACAGACAGACAGACAGACAGACAGACAGACAGACAGACAGACAGACAGACAGACAGACAGACAGACAGACAGACAGACAGACAGACAGACAGACAGACAGACAGACAGACAGACAGACAGACAGACAGACAGACAGACAGACAGACAGACAGACAGACAGACAGACAGACAGACAGACAGACAGACAGACAGACAGACAGACAGACAGACAGACAGACAGACAGACAGACAGACAGACAGACAGACAGACAGACAGACAGACAGACAGACAGACAGACAGACAGACAGACAGACAGACAGACAGACAGACAGACAGACAGACAGACAGACAGACAGACAGACAGACAGACAGACAGACAGACAGACAGACAGACAGACAGACAGACAGACAGACAGACAGACAGACAGACAGACAGACAGACAGACAGACAGACAGACAGACAGACAGACAGACAGACAGACAGACAGACAGACAGACAGACAGACAGACAGACAGACAGACAGACAGACAGACAGACAGACAGACAGACAGACAGACAGACAGACAGACAGACAGACAGACAGACAGACAGACAGACAGACAGACAGACAGACAGACAGACAGACAGACAGACAGACAGACAGACAGACAGACAGACAGACAGACAGACAGACAGACAGACAGACAGACAGACAGACAGACAGACAGACAGACAGACAGACAGACAGACAGACAGACAGACAGACAGACAGACAGACAGACAGACAGACAGACAGACAGACAGACAGACAGACAGACAGACAGACAGACAGACAGACAGACAGACAGACAGACAGACAGACAGACAGACAGACAGACAGACAGACAGACAGACAGACAGACAGACAGACAGACAGACAGACAGACAGACAGACAGACAGACAGACAGACAGACAGACAGACAGACAGACAGACAGACAGACAGACAGACAGACAGACAGACAGACAGACAGACAGACAGACAGACAGACAGACAGACAGACAGACAGACAGACAGACAGACAGACAGACAGACAGACAGACAGACAGACAGACAGACAGACAGACAGACAGACAGACAGACAGACAGACAGACAGACAGACAGACAGACAGACAGACAGACAGACAGACAGACAGACAGACAGACAGACAGACAGACAGACAGACAGACAGACAGACAGACAGACAGACAGACAGACAGACAGACAGACAGACAGACAGACAGACAGACAGACAGACAGACAGACAGACAGACAGACAGACAGACAGACAGACAGACAGACAGACAGACAGACAGACAGACAGACAGACAGACAGACAGACAGACAGACAGACAGACAGACAGACAGACAGACAGACAGACAGACAGACAGACAGACAGACAGACAGACAGACAGACAGACAGACAGACAGACAGACAGACAGACAGACAGACAGACAGACAGACAGACAGACAGACAGACAGACAGACAGACAGACAGACAGACAGACAGACAGACAGACAGACAGACAGACAGACAGACAGACAGACAGACAGACAGACAGACAGACAGACAGACAGACAGACAGACAGACAGACAGACAGACAGACAGACAGACAGACAGACAGACAGACAGACAGACAGACAGACAGACAGACAGACAGACAGACAGACAGACAGACAGACAGACAGACAGACAGACAGACAGACAGACAGACAGACAGACAGACAGACAGACAGACAGACAGACAGACAGACAGACAGACAGACAGACAGACAGACAGACAGACAGACAGACAGACAGACAGACAGACAGACAGACAGACAGACAGACAGACAGACAGACAGACAGACAGACAGACAGACAGACAGACAGACAGACAGACAGACAGACAGACAGACAGACAGACAGACAGACAGACAGACAGACAGACAGACAGACAGACAGACAGACAGACAGACAGACAGACAGACAGACAGACAGACAGACAGACAGACAGACAGACAGACAGACAGACAGACAGACAGACAGACAGACAGACAGACAGACAGACAGACAGACAGACAGACAGACAGACAGACAGACAGACAGACAGACAGACAGACAGACAGACAGACAGACAGACAGACAGACAGACAGACAGACAGACAGACAGACAGACAGACAGACAGACAGACAGACAGACAGACAGACAGACAGACAGACAGACAGACAGACAGACAGACAGACAGACAGACAGACAGACAGACAGACAGACAGACAGACAGACAGACAGACAGACAGACAGACAGACAGACAGACAGACAGACAGACAGACAGACAGACAGACAGACAGACAGACAGACAGACAGACAGACAGACAGACAGACAGACAGACAGACAGACAGACAGACAGACAGACAGACAGACAGACAGACAGACAGACAGACAGACAGACAGACAGACAGACAGACAGACAGACAGACAGACAGACAGACAGACAGACAGACAGACAGACAGACAGACAGACAGACAGACAGACAGACAGACAGACAGACAGACAGACAGACAGACAGACAGACAGACAGACAGACAGACAGACAGACAGACAGACAGACAGACAGACAGACAGACAGACAGACAGACAGACAGACAGACAGACAGACAGACAGACAGACAGACAGACAGACAGACAGACAGACAGACAGACAGACAGACAGACAGACAGACAGACAGACAGACAGACAGACAGACAGACAGACAGACAGACAGACAGACAGACAGACAGACAGACAGACAGACAGACAGACAGACAGACAGACAGACAGACAGACAGACAGACAGACAGACAGACAGACAGACAGACAGACAGACAGACAGACAGACAGACAGACAGACAGACAGACAGACAGACAGACAGACAGACAGACAGACAGACAGACAGACAGACAGACAGACAGACAGACAGACAGACAGACAGACAGACAGAAATCCTTCTTTATAGGTATAGATTTTTTAAAATTGTGCATAACTATGATCATTGCGTTATTTTTTTGTAAATGTCTGTTGAATATTACGCCATTATTCACAAATGGGCTATAATATTTGAGAGCGAAATAATTTAACGTAAAACTGAAAGTTTTATATGGCAGAAAACATCGTCGTTCGATGCAATGCGATGCAATAATGCGCAGATTTAGACACAAATTTTTTATTCATGTTCCAAATTCTGCGCAGTAATGCATTCTTCGAACAAATCGCGAAAGAATATGCAACCTCACCTAAATGACTGAGGTATAGAGGCATCAAAATTCAAGTAGAACCTTTAACTTGCATTGATTGAAATCCTGTATTGCGCCTCGGGGTCCGAACCTACGAGCACTAATTTATGGATGTTTTCTATTTTTTTTAATGTCCAACCTCATGGGACTGTCAGAGAGTGAGGAAGTGGTTTTTTTATGAAAACACAATTTTTAGTATTAGTCTAAAGTGTAATGTTCAGTATGCAGAAAACACGATTCAAATCGTCCTTCACGTTATCGAGAATAAAATATTTAAAATGATGCAATCAAAATGATAACAATATTCCTTTGCCACTCGGACAGCACAAGAAGGCCGGATCATGGTTCTAATTATGGTAATGTCTAAAGCGGGATTTTTTGGTGTGCTTTCAGCGTATAAAGACATAAACAGCATGGCAGGAGTATTTATTTTCACTTTTTGAGTACGCAGAATTACGAGCAAACATGCGCAGAATTAGGAACATGGGCAAGAAAGTGCGTAGAATTAGGCACCGTGGATAAGTTTACAAAACGAAAAATATACTCAATTGTTGGTCGACTTATAATTCCCATATTTTTTACTAGATATTATAGACCGTAGCACTACACGTTGCTGCTATCCACGTTGTTAATTTAAATCTAGAACATGTCTTAACTGCGCAGAATATGGTACGTTCACGGTACAAAGTCACCGTTTTAATTCAAAACGGGATTGTTTTTTAGGTGACATGACACTTCTGTAGTCTAAAGTGTAATTGTTAGAGATCAAGCTCAAATCCAGGTGAATGCGTTAGCAATAGCAACCCTGTCATTTATAAAGTGAGTTATTCATACAACTATAACTCTTTCCATCTTTTTGCAATTGAAAACAATGTTACCATGCCTTTATATTCGTGTGAACATTCAAAAGACTTAATAATGTTTAAGATGTTAGTTGGTTTACGATTTTGTCCAAAGACTTGCTTACCTTTGTCAAAAGGAAGTAACCCTATACTCGGAGGAGTTCAACCACATTTGTTAAAAGTTTCAACGGCGTTAATTCTCAAAACCGAGTGATTTCTAGAACGAGATTCCCCAAGTAAACCCCCAAATATTCACTAATTGACAGGAACAGGCGCCTACTCGAAGGGCCCAGAACAAAAAGCAAAAAATAAATAAAACAGCATCAGAACGCGTAACGAAACAAGCGCACCTAACGAGTAAGAAGTAAAAAGTGTCTCATTATGGGACCTTAAACGCGTGGCACCATATCCACCTTGGATTGTCCGACGACCGGTATCGCACCGGGGGAACACGTTAGCAGCAAACCAAAACAAAAAACGCTCCCGATTGGATCTTACGGCAACATTTTCATACTCTCTCACCCCCGAAGTTCTGCGGTGGCGCGATCGACGACACGACAGAGAACTAAATTTTGCTGTCCCGCCGACCAGCCACCAGCCGCTCTGCGGTCACCGTTACAGGCCCAGAACCCCGTACACAAGTCCAAGATCGTCCGGGGTAAATCCCGCGTCCCTGGGATAGTATACACACAAGATTCAGATAAAATTACCTGCTCTGCGTTGTTCAAAATGAGTTCTCCCTTCAAATATTTCACTTCGGAACTCTGCAACCTTTCCATACCTACTTCAGACGTCGTTTTCCGTGCAGATTGCGAACGAAAATCATAAAGGCACATCGGCAGCAGCAGCAAGACCCCACCGTTGCACAACGGAAAAAATCGAATTTTGATATAACAATTTCGATAAGTGCGACCAATGTGTATATTTTACCGATGGGACGGTACACGTCTCCGGTATTCCGACTTTCCTCATGTTAGAGGGTGATGTCGTTCGTTTAGCTCTGCCAATGTGTGCGCAAATTTTGCGCACACATCGCAGCGCAGTGCTGCTGGTAGAAGTTCCCTCGGCTGGATCTCTCTTCGTTCGTTCTCCTGCCGGAGTAGTGGACTCGTTCTGTCTCCGACAAGACACGAATGATGATCGAACTCAGATTGCACTTACAACCACTCATCGAACAGAGCGAAATATTGCTTTTGATGTACGCAAATAATTGGCCACCCACTACTGAATGGCTGGCTGCATCAGGTTCTGCGGGTGGAAATATAAGCCGGTTGCAGCGGGCTGCTGGCAGGGTTGAAGTGTCGGGCCGGTCTCATCCCAAAGTGTTGCTCTCTGAAACACTTCAGTGTCCTCTAAATGACACATGAATGATATGTTAACAAATCACGTTTAATTTAAGGATTATGATTAGAAGATTTTTTCGACTACAGCCGGCGTGTAATTGCGCATCGTATCGTTGCTGGTCGGTACAAAGATCGTCGTAGCGAGATGACGAAGATGATGACGGTGCGACATCGACACAAGCGACAACAGCGCCGTTCGCCCGAGTGGACGCTCAGGTCAGTTGCAGCTCGAGAGTCTCGAGCTCGAGCGGAACTTTGCTGTAGTATCCGATGCAACTGATCAACAACACACATCTCCGGATCCGAAAAAGCGACACAGGCACAAGAGAAGAGACATTCACTTAATTAACTCTTTAAAACTGTTCCGATGGCAATCCGATTACGGGCCGATTTTCCACTCTGGTCGCCATCGTCGTAGACGTTGCCGTTGCCGTTCGTTTGCGAAATCGGGCCAATTTGAGCGTCTGTCTCTGTGACCGATAGTGGGTAACATATTACTTTTACATGTACTTCTAATCGGGTAGTAGGCTTATCGGGTACTGATCTGCGAAGGAGTGACCACCGTCCGCTTGGTTTTCGCTCACGTCTGTCGAATCGTTCTGACTCAATTTTGACCACAAAATATCGTTTACTCAACGCCAATATACCTGAGAGAGGAGCCAGCTGAGATTGTTTTTGTGCATCAAACTGTCGGGTGAAACCGGGTAAGAACTGTCACTGTGAACCGGGCTAGCTTGATTGAATAAAACAGGGGAAGTATTTATTTGCGATGAAATTTCAAACCCCTCGCAAACCCGAGCATGCTGACTTGATTTAAAAGGTGCTAGGGTTTATTTCTAATTCCCGTCGTTGTAAGGAAAGCCACTCTAATTTTCATCATTTCTTTGGTGGATTTAATGAATAGGGGAGTGTCGTCGTGGTTGGGCCACGTTTTGAAATTCGCCCATAACTTTCGTTTCAAAAGGAATTTTAGAAAGCTAAATATATCATTGCAAAGGTCTAATAATAAGGTATATTTACGGAAAGTTTTAAAATGATTGCTTGAAAAATAAAAAAGTTATAGGCATTCACGTGTAGACAAAAAATGTTGTCATGGTCGGGCCATGTTTTAATGGTTGGGCCACCGCAATAAATCTAAGACATACGTATTGAAATTCTATATAGAGACATGACAAGAATGAATTCTGTGAACAACGGCTCATATAGGTACAAATACTCTATGTTTAATTGCATTTTTGCGAAATTTTGGCGATCTTGTAAAATCAATATTGCTACAATCGTCTTTTCTGAAGTGCACAATTACAATGAAGAAAAAACAACAAAAATCTTGGTTTTTATCGTATTAATTCTGCTTTATTTCATCACATTTTATGTGACTGACATTCTCTATCGATTATTGCGCTTCTGTGCTTAAAATTATGATGGCCCAACCATGATTACTCAAGTGGCCCGACCTTTACAAATAACGCTTTTCTAGTATTTCACCTTAGCCTTCCCAAACACCTTACTGGAGGGGATTTTTCTATAGTCTTCGTGTGCAGCATAACTCACTTTATGCCTTTTCAAAATTTATCTCGATAATCGCATTTCATGAATCATTTCTTGAAGAAAAGTTCATTGCGCCAGGAAAACTTTTTTTGTAAGATTTAGTCACTGAATTCAGTACGGGTGTTTTGAATACACGATTGAAACTCACAATACTGTGAAAAGTTAGCTATCACAGTAAGAAATTTGACAATGGTTGTATCATAGATATCCTGAGTTACTAAAACTGTAAAATCGTGATGGCCCGACCATAATAGTGGCCCGACGATAACCACCATACCCTACTACAAAACTTCTTGTGCTAATTTGACTCAAACACACTTAGGGTAAGGAACGAGTTAAGCAGTGTCACCTATTTTAATCAGTTGAACATGAGCCGGAAATGCACTTTTTTATTCATATTTTCAAAATCTTTTGATAGTCTAAAAGTCAAGCACTCAATTGTCACATACCATATTATTCACGCTCTTTTTTTCTATTATCTAAGGCTTTGTCACTAGCCGAAAGTTTTATTATTTTCTAACAAAACTGAAAACAAATTCTGAATTGACGGAACCTGTTTACCACTAGCAGCAGCTGCAGCACAACTGATGAACTATCGTATTGCCAAGACACTGTTTCGGTTCTGGAAATAAGAATTTTAAGTTTGAAATTAACTGAAACCTCCTATGGTGAAAACGTGGTTCAATACTTTCAAGAGAAATGTATGTTCATAATTAATTTTTCTTTATTAAAAACAACACAAAAGACAGCTTTTTCAATAATTTTCGAAGATTTTCTCAGTGATTTAATAAAGTTTGTACTGCTATATGTTTACCTCTTTTGTTCTCCCACCATCCTTATGAACAGCGAGTGAAACGTCAAACTCGCAGTTTGCCATAAGAACACCAGAGAATAAAAGAGACGACGAATACCGTTTGCCGAACGGTGCGGTGAGTGTATGCCCCGATAAACAATTTAGACAGATGGCATTTTACGCATCTATACCGATACGCTATGCCGATTAGTAGGTCGCGGATAGGAACGCGAACTTACTGAATAGGGGGAAAAGTTCGAGGGATTTTTTAAGGGGACATAAAAAAATTCAGATTTCAGGATTGCTTAAAAAAGCACCTTGCGGGTGAAAATGGGTTTGGTCTGTTCAAAATTAGTTCCGCCGCTCCAACTTTTAAAGCGAAAAATCAAAAGTTTAGCTCAACAATAGCTCAATAATAACTTGAAGAACTAAAGATAGCAAGAAGATTGGTATGCTGATATCCCCCACTTAGTCAATCCATCGCTTGTAATAAGGTAAAACAATCAGTGACCCGCTTAGACTGCTTAAAACTAGTTCTTTACCCTACCTTCCGATCCGTGCACTTTAAATTCACTAAAAAGCGATTATTAAAGCATTTTATTCAAATTACGCAACTGACTTTATATTTTAAATTCGTCGTACCGTTTTAAAATCCGTCCATCAAAATTTTTCAACGTCCGAACTAAAAATCACAATCTTTACGAAGCTAACGCGCATGAATTTGTGTAGGACAGCATGACAAATGTTATTCTGCAAAATTTTTGCAGGTCAGGCAATCTCAGCTCACTTTGATTGATCGCGTATGATAGTCAACAAACTAAAATATTAGGGATAACTAACTTTGCATTCTGTGTCCTAAAAATCGCTGATGTTTTTAATAATTTGTGCAGGATAGGACGGGAATAGGCAAATACGATGAAGCAGCAACATACCCTATTTGAATTTTCTGCATCAAATATAAGAAGAAGAAGAAAACGAAAACAATCAACCTGTCACTGAGCTGGATCCTCTGTCTCAGCAATATACATGTAACTAATGTGTATTTGTTAGTATTAGTGGAACATACGTTTTCCATGGATTACTGGGATCGTGTGTTTGATGCATCTGTCAAAAGCACGTGTTTTCTATAAATCATTATAAACGTGTCACCAGCGCACGAATTGTGCCTTGTTTTTATTCAGTTAAGTTAGTTTTTGAAAATTTCTACAATCAGACAGCTAAAAATGCTAAAAGGAAGCGTTTTGAGTGAGAAAGAAAAGGAAATGATTGAAGTCTATAAGATGGAAAATGTATCAATTCGACGAATCGGCGAATCGGATAAACAGGTAAGAAACTATTTTCAGAAGGATCCAAAAAACAAAGTTACGATCAAACGAAAGTAATAAGAAAAATGTCAACGAGGGTTTTCCGATACATTGTGAGGTTGGCTTCAAATTCCATTAGCTAACAATCGAAGATCAAGAATGTATTAGTCAGTAAGGATTCGTAAGAGAAGCTCTAATTTCTTCGATTTAAAATGAACAAAGATCCAAATCTAAATTCTCTATTCACGGCTTCGGAGGGGGAACTTCTTTGGTTTAGATTAGGCCCTGTGCACCTGGGAGATTTAATCTGACATTGTAGTTTTGCTGGTGTACTCTTCAGACTATATTGAAGTTCTACACAACTAGCTAATTCTTTTTACAATAAAGTAGGGTAACCAACGTATTTTGGACCCCCTCAGCAGCTGTACATAATTTGGACACTTACAGCAAAATCAAATGCAAGTGTCCAAATTATGTATAGCTGCTGATGGGGTCCAAAATAGGTTGGTTACCCTAACAATACAAAAAATCATGCTCCAGCAAGACAGCGCTAGTATTCACACCAGTTCGGTCACAAAATCCAGGTTTGTCCTCCAGAAAATTGAACCATAATGGTAACCAAACCATAGTTCGAATCTAAATCCAGTGGTGAGGAATCTTTGGGCGATGGTTTTACGCCAACAAGAAGCAATACAACAGCGTTAATGTGTTAAATGTGGCAATTTCTGGCGCGTGGGAAGATTTTGAGATGGAAATTTTAAAGAACTTCGTACAAAGGTTGCTCAAACGGATATTCTTGGTTATCAAGCATGCTGGATGGTTTATTCTATCATACCTGGTTCATGAATTAAGTTTAAATGACTGTTTGGCTATAGAAAATAACTGTGATTATTTTCCAATCCGAAGAGTCTATGAACCATAAAATTAAACGTATTTACAGCTCGATATTTGCTCGAATGGCACGATGCTGAATGATAGCTTTTCCGTTCGCTACTTAAGTCAAACTTCAAGTTCCGCAAAACAATTCTACTCCAGTATTGATTCAGTCCCAACACAGCTTTGTGGATCTCGAACACAACCACACTGATCCGATACTGCAATACAGTGCGGAATCAAACATTACCAACGTATACAGCACAGGTATTAATTTAGCTGCCTCAATTTATGGTGTTTCGACTGGTAGAGTGCATCCTGCGTGTAGGCCTTTGGACAATGAGGAAGCAACGATAAGAGATGGTGTGCTGCTGGTTGGTGGTGGATGGATCGATGGTCAAGCAAAACACGATGTTTAAATGATCTCTACCCAACGGGGCAACGCGGGCTAGCAAGCAGAAGCGCACCGTGAACGAATGAACGAACGAACGAACGAACGATATGGGAACCTTCTTATCGGACACAGTGGTTGGGCAGCCTTCTTGCTCCCAAACGCTTCATTCCCTTCCGTCGTCCGCTGTGGCACTGAAAACGCACTGGAGGGTTTCACACAAATCCCTTCGGCCGTCGGTCGGTGGCTGCCGTTTTTTTTTTGTGTTCGGCTGCCAGTTTGGTTTGCAAAGGAATTCACCACCGGCACCGGGCGGGAGTGCTGCCCGCCCCGGCAACATTTGCGAAGGATGATTGACTCTGGATATACGGGTTATGAAGACTGATAATTTTTCCTCCTTGTAATCCATGGGGGAACAACAAGCCAGTCGTAAAGTTGCGGCAGGTTTCGTGTAATTATTGGTAAATAAGTGCAGTCGGTTTGAATTGATTGCCGGCGAGGATGTTACTGTTTGTGGGAAAGATGCTGGATTGGGTGCTTTAAGATAAGTTATATGCCCGGTTTGATGGGTCGGTTGCTGTGTGTTCGACGTTTTCTGATAGCAAATTTGCAGGATTCTGATAATACTGTTGTTTACGCATTTACGTATTGCACTGTGTTTAGTAAATTAAATGTTCTAGTGATATGCCTGGCAAAATAATTAATGATTCAACTTAAACAGCGTGTTTCGACTACTACTTACTGCTTTCGTCGTTATCCAGTCCACGTGAAATGAAAAATGAAGAGTTAAAACTGTTTTCTGTACCCCAAAGCATAATAAATACTAAATGCGATACTGTTATATTCCTGTGCTGATTAATGGATGTGTCCATTCTAACTAGACCATGTTTCGCCCCGTACATTCCGCTATAAAAAATTTAGTACTTTTGGAATCGGATAGTAATATATAGTTGGACTGTTATTTTATTTAATTTTTAATACATATTTGACGTGATCTACTCCAAGAGAAAGATGAACTGTTTTTTTTCAGTATTGCCTATATTTGCCATTATCGCCAACTTTCGTGCATACTCCGGAATATCGAAAGGAAATGAAGTCGTTCAAGGTAAAGACTGTGCCGAACCTCAATGATAAGCAGAACGTGATGTATCTGAATCTAAAGAAATTTTCCAGTGTGATAATGGACGATGAATCTAATGTGATAGAGTACTTCATTTTTTATTGCAATGCAGCGAAATTATTTTGCAGAGTATTTCAAGTTAAAGAGAACAGACAAAATAAAAAAAAATTTCAAGGTGTATGAAGCAGTAACTGAGCCAATCAAAGCTTAAATTAATTGGGAAGTTAAATGAGGAAAGCAAGGAAGATTTTCTTGAATGGTATAAAACAACTGGTGTTCATCGTGTATCGAATTAGGCAAATGCTTCTAATCTACCTCTTCCAGTCCAAACAAAAGGTAAGAACTATAGAAAAATATCTATAATCTTGGATAAACACAGCTGTTTTGGTAACGGAGAAGTCCGCACTGACCCTTATGGCTAGAGTAAAGTCAGAAATTGGTTAAATTATCATGCCACCAATTTCACGACAAGGTCGCCAGAGCCCATTTATGGCAGTCAGTATGACACCGAATATCACCCTTCCCTTCCCTTCTTCAGTGTACCAACATGCTCCCATACACTCGGGAAACCATCACAAAAAAAATAAAATTAGTTCAAATAACCGTAACGTAATAAGATCTTACAACTCGAAGCACTAAACATTGCATTTTATAGGTTCTATTACTTTTTGGGGCATAAATTACACTAAATACTGACATTTCTGCTCAATTAATATTCATCACTATATGTTCACTTTTTAGCCGTCGATTTTTCATTAATTTTTTCGGCCGTTCCATTCGTCACATCACTCGCGAAACTTAAGTTGAGACACAGAAAACTTTAATTTACCACCCGAACAGTTATTTGGTATTATAACAGTACAGATATTATAATGATTTTGCCCAAACTGGTCACTTGAATTCATATGAAAAACTTTACTTCGTTTCGATTGCAATTTCGAATCCACGACCGTCGATGTTGTATGTTACTAAGGTAACAGACGTATACAGGGAGTGATGCCAACGTAAACATTTGAGCATGAATTTGACCAATTATTTTCGCTAGTAAATTAAGGGTCTTAGAGTGTCGATAATATACTTATAAAATTCACTGACAATAAAATTCACCGTAAACAACATTTTATTTTTACTGCTCATAACACTGTTATGATAAAAGATTAGGCCATTACAAATATTTAAAAAAGTTTTTGTCCTTCCGGTGTTGGCTAACTGAAGGGAGAGGCGTTCGAAAAAAAAACTAAGAGTTTTTCAATCGAGCAAAAAAAAAACGCATTTTTACCTAAAGTTTAAACGTGAAAACTATTCTTGCTTTTTATATATACGTTATTAATTTCCATGAAAAAAATACGAAAAAAGACGAAATCGAATGAATTTTTTTTTGTCGATTTTCGGAAATTCTGTTGTTTGAAATTTCCATTTCTATTCCGTGTTAGAAGCGTTAATACTCATTTTTCGAGTTTTTTTAGGCTGTAGAGCCCACAGAAAATTGATTTTATAAAAAAAAATTTGACTTATATCCGACAAATTATTTTTTTGCCCCCCGATTTTTCATGCCAATTTCAAAGGAGAGGGGTGGAGAGGGTGACAAAAATTTTAACAATAGTTTGTAATGGCCTTATTACCTACTACTAGCAATCCTGTTCTCCTGGAAAAGTGCCATAGCATAAACAAAACGATAGTGGCAACAAGTACTAAAATCAGTAAAAAAGCAGCTGTACTCTGACGACGCTCACCTTAAATTAATGGTTGGAAAAACGCGTGGAAACTTTGCCATTTAAAATTAGAACCGTACCTCAGTAAGTCACGCAATCAATAAAACATTGAGTATAGAATAATTTTGCTTTACAAATGAGCCACAAACTAGAGATGGTCGGGTATGAAAATTTGAATACCTGAACCCGACCCGTATCCGATCAAGAAAAAAATTAAAAACCCATACCTGACCCGAACCCGCAAGGTTATTATTTCTGATACCCGAACCCGACCGCAACCCGACGGGTGCGGGACGGGCCCGGGTACCCGACCATCTTCAGTGTTAAATGTGGTCAATAGAGATACCCGACCCGACCCGTACCCGGTTTCAAAAACAAAAATTAAGAACCCGTACCCGACCCGAACCCGCAAATTATTTTTTTTCAATACCCGAACCCGTACCCGAACCCGGCGGGTACGGGTTTCGGGCAAATTTTTCGCTACCCGACCATCTCTACCACAAACCTACAGCGAAAAAAAATTATTACTGCAAGTGGAAAACCAACCGAGCGTCCCCATTTTCGTTAGGATCGATGAAGGCGTCTGGTTATGCAATGTATATCGTACGAAAAGCCTTAACTAAAAATCGTTGTATACCATGATTGTTTCCTATATAAGTGCTTCGATATTTTGCAGAAAAATAGCGTCATTTCTCTAAACGCCCTCTTCGCCATCACGAAGTTTTTTACACAACTCTTATTGGCTTAAACGAAACTTAATATTTTGGTATTATTTAAGTATTCGGTACAATCAAATTCAATTTTTTGGATAGATGTTTTTGACAAAATGGATAAACGGGGTCAAGCATTCACGCCCCCGCAACCCCGCAGAAGTCACGAATGACCTAAAAGTGTTAAAATGACTATAATCTAACAAAAAAATGGATTAATAGATTAACTTCGTTGCCACAACCAATATGATTTTAAGTGGAAACTAATATTGAGATATGTAGAGAACGTGCTGCCTAAGCCACAAGTACTGAAATATTGAGATAAAAATTGAGTCGGCATTCAGCAACGCAAAACAACACTGTGCCAATTGTATACAAAGTTATTACCAAGGTTATTACACAATTCGTTTACCATTGATATACAACCGATGCACAGTGGTTGGCCCAAACCTCCAAAATCGAAAGTTATCATTCATGACATATTCTGATATAATTACACGTAGAATAAGTCATTTTATCAGATCCTGTAATATCAAGTATGGACAATGTAGATTTGTAGTTTGGCGTACTGTCAAACATCGGTGTATGAGAGACTCTTTGCTAGCGTGGCTTGCATACGTTTTGTGGCTCTTGGCAATAACGCATGTAGTTCGTTACCGCATTATCAAATAACAATCAACCAAAATGGATAACAATCAATAACAATCAACGTTTCTGAAGGTATGTACTTCATTAACGTTATATGCGAATTCAGTTTTTTCATTATATATATACTTTTACGACGATTAAAGATTCCTTCTGAAATACTAGTTTTTTCAATTAGCGCGCGCAATGAAATTGGCATTAACTTTTTGTGCCGCGATGTGCCATCGAATAATATATATTTTTGTGAGCGTCAGATTGTGACGGTTCGAAGGGTATGTTGCTTTTTTGCAACTATTTGCAACTCCACGAAAAAAATGGAGATTTAGTATTGACGCGTATTTATAGGCGAAGTCAGACGGGTGAGTTTTTAATGCTCCAAATAACCTGTCCTAGTCTATAACTTGTTTTTT
Source organism: Sabethes cyaneus (assembly GCF_943734655.1). Taxonomy (NCBI): domain Eukaryota; kingdom Metazoa; phylum Arthropoda; class Insecta; order Diptera; family Culicidae; genus Sabethes; species Sabethes cyaneus. Next base: position 60,803,877 of record NC_071355.1, read on the forward strand.
GCTATTATCCTGTTCTTTACAAATAAACCGTTGATGGTGCAGAGCAAAGCCTAGGAGATAATCGTCTTTACACACTTCCCTTCTTTATCGACAGACTTCGCGAGTACAGGACAATTACGAAGCAAGTTCAACGCCTACTGACTCTAACAGCACCTGATCGTTCTTAATGTGACAGATTATTAATAATTAATAACTCCTACGATTCATTTTATAGATTCTGCAAATTAACGAATGGATGAGGGTAACTGGCAGCAGTGTCTCCAAAAGAAGAAATTAAAGTAGACGGGCCACATGATTATTTTCCGAATCAAGTGAACGCTCAGAATGCTGAAAAAACGGTTGAAACATGGAAATTACAGATACAAACATGCATAAGCATTCAAACTTGCTTATTGATCGGTCGAAACCAGGGTTGGGCAATTCTAATGACGGAAGCAAGACTGCAAGACGTATTATTGAGCATTGGAAAGTATCCGCACAAATTCTGGAGCTTGGGAATCGCGCAACAACAATATAAAGCATCAGGATACTTACTTCTCGAGAAAATATACGAAAGAGAAGATAATGGAAGCTATTTTTCGAAGAATGCTTGCTTACAATCGCGTTGTTGTGCTACACAATATTGTATGACACCGACAGCGATAAAATCGGCGACAGCGATGAAAGTAACAGCGATGATCATTCCGAATAATATTATATTTCAAAATAATATTGCACAACCTAACGGAATATAGAATTTTGCGATTTTAATAGGGGAAAAAAGGCGATTTTGAATTTGATTTGTTATTTAATTCAATTTTGTTTTTTAAAAATAGGATCAAAAACGCGCAGAGCCAGATATAAACCAAAAAGGTTTACCATATTGGTCAGCCATTTTACAGCCAGCAACATTACTCTCTCATGCACTTCAGTTTCTTTTGTGTTTATCGCTAATCGCAATATAACATTTGACACGAAGTGTAACGTCTTGCATCACTAGTAACATTAACGCAGTTTGTTAGTAATTAAATGCAGTTGGTATAGGGAATACTGATTGACTATTGAAGCCAGAAGGTACAGAAATGGATACAGGATGTACGAGTCATTAAGGTTCCTTACTACTGTGAGTGAATGATCACTGTAATGCTCGTATTACGCTGATGCGGCGAGAGCTTGCTGTTCAGTTAGTGTAGGGGATGACGCTGAAGAAAAATCAAACTCTGCCGAACCCGGAGCTCCTGCCGGCGACGAACAACGATAACCTGAACGCCGATGGAGTCGAAGATTTTTCCCTATATATCTCGTGTTCCTTCCAACCTGACAGCAGGATGACAGCAAATTCACATACCTCACTGTGCTGAAGGAACGGGCAAGAGAACATTTTGCAAATGTATGTTTCGTATTTTAATTATTTATCATAACTATGATTCTCTCTATGCTAAACGTAGAATAGTGAATTTTACAATTTTTTAATCTGACTTATTGAAAATTCGTTTACGCTGGTTTATTGAACAATGATTTTGCTATTTTTATATCTTGTTCTATTCTAACACTTCGGTAAGGGGGGCTCCGTAGCCGCAAGGTCACCGCGAGCGGTCGTGGGCTCGAATCTTAGTAGAATCAAGCCATTCGATGTCAAGTAACTTTAGCATGAGTTTATGCTCAGGCCCCCCGCCTCATTTACTTTTCCTTCATGCTGAATTCTAAATTTACCCACTCTTGACAGTGCAAAAGTCCCTCCTATAGTTAACTGTACTGGTCAGAGGAACGAATGAGTCCTCGGACGGCTATAACATGGAATAGTACTGGCAGTGAGGAATAAGTGGGTAAAGTAGATCAAGCTTTGAAGGAAGGGTAAACCCCAATACACACAAGCACGCATAAAATTTAATAAGCATATTGCTCATTCAATAGCGATTATAGCAAAAAGAAATGCAGTACAGGTCATACAGCAAACATCCGGGCGATATCACAATAGATCAACTATACTGGTCGCAGTGATGAGTCCACACAGGAAAAAAAAACACTTCGGTAGCTGGTGCGTTTTATCTATTTTCAGAGAGCGAAATAAGGCGCTAAAACCTTGGCCTATTGCAGCCTGGCTTATGGTCGAAGTGTCATAAGTTCATCCCCGAGAGTCCGGAGTACTTCCAACCAATATGAAAACTAATCAATCAATAACAATTGAATAGAAAAGGTTGGTACGAGACGTCCCCGTTTCTTCCTCCCCTGTTGATTCAGAAATGTATTTATGCATGAATAAATTATTCACACAAGATTAATTTCACAGAATCGTCTTTGCTATATGTAGGATATTTTACAAATGTCAATACTGACAAGAAAATAGTTTGAAATATTTCTATGATAAGAAACAATTTAAACTATTTCCAGGAATCCTTTATTGTGGCTGTGATGGTGTTAATAAGAATAAGATAAGAATAATCGCAATATAACGTTTGACACCTGAACCACAAAATAGTTGGTAAACATTATTTTTATTTATTGCGTTCATGTTGCGAAATCTAATTTTTTCGAATTGAAATGTCGCAAACATATTCTGCTCCTGGCTCTCGTACGGTATCAAATCACTTTTTCGGGCTCTCGGATGAATGGTAGTAAGATGCTATGGAGAGGTATAGGTATTGTACCACAAATAAAATATGATTAGTGATTGCTTTTCAGGTAGGTAAACATAGATAAGTGAGAAATTTTGATTTTAATACCACTAACAAAGCGACCTCTTTTGAAAAGCTACGGTGCGTATGATGTCCTATTGACAGTGTTGGGCACCGCTAATTCGCTATTCGCTAACTGATACAATTTGCTCGATAATCGTGAAAATTTCGCCAATCACTAATCGCAAACTGCAAATTAACAGTCAGTGTTTATTTTTGAACATATCGCAACAACTTGCATTGAAATCTATCACTGTACAAATTATTACTAATTTGACTTTTCTTAATTTAACTAAGATCGAACCCTATTATAATGAATAAAAGGCTTTACAGTTTATTAACTTTAAAATAAACAGCGGCACTTCCTTTGGAATTATGGACCAGCAACAATTCAACTAGTCTGAGTATAAATTATAAGGTGTAACTAGTGTTTCTCGATTGGTCGGTTAACGAATTAGCTGTGCCCAACACTGCCTATCGAATAGTAATTTAGCTTTCCAAGAAAATTTGGTGATTCGACCAAGCAGGAGTTCAGCTAAACTCTGGTTTCAGCCTTTCGTGATTCGGCTAAATATAATTTCAGCCTTCGTGATAGTTATTGAAATTCGGTCATTTGGATTTCGGCTATTCGTTATCCGACCATTCGGTACTATGCTTGAAGCCTGGAGCATTCAACGTCTTATAGCCCAAGACTGAGTACAGCGGATAGCAAATCTTGATACAGTAAGAGCCTTCTATGCTGCTAGAAGTAAGTATGTATTTAACTCCTATACAGTGGAAGGAACAGATTGATTTTTTTTTTCAAATATCTTATTTTCAGTTACGTTTTTGCGAAATTTCGTACTGATGCATGTGTGGTCTATTTAGTTGTCTTTGCGGCCTTCGCGGGGAACTCACGTGACTTAATATGTTGGTCTATGGGGAAAGAGCGATCCACCAATGGCCATGTTATTATTATCACCAAATTCGGTAAACCGCTCATCTGTAAATTGTTTTCGCTCATCTCTCCTAAGCCATAGCGTCCCATGACGCGTTCAAGATCCGCGTTGTTCGAAGCTAATTATGAAATTAAAATTAAAACTATTTTATTGATTAAATTGTGCATTACCGAGTGTCTCGGTGAGCATTCCTAAGAAAAAGAACTGTTGGGATAACTTTTGCGTTCAATCATTTTTGAATCAGCTGGTAAGAATATTGTTTCTCGCTTATCCTCAATGTCAATAATATTTTAAAATTTGATACCATCAGTACATTTAAAAAAAAATTAACATTCTTTGGAATACTTATGGTTCATAAACATCTCAATTTTCATCCTGATTATATATTTTACTAGCACATATGATAGTGCTCTAGGATTTACTACTAGCGGAAATGTAGAAAAAATACTTGTTCAAGGTTGAATGTTCTAACGCTCCCAATGTTTACAATTTAGATCCTATCAACCATTAACAATTATATCTGTTAAAGGTCTCCCAACTAATCTTTCCTAGTAGTCACTAAGTATCTCTCCATTACTGATTTTACATATTAATGTTCATGTCGCAGCTGATTAGCAGCATTCGAAGTTGTTAATGACCAAAGCAAAAAAAACATGGGTTTTATTATACATACTTATACCGATCTAGTGACCAGAAGTGGTAATAAAAACTGCAATAGAAACGCAATAAAACTTAGCGCTCATATATTTGAATTCTTGTTAAAGCGATAAATACGCCCCGATGACAACCATTGGGAGTATGTCAAGTGTGCTGTTTTTATTTAATTCAATTTTTTATTTAATTTTTTAAAGTCACTTTAAAAGGTGATTGATGAGTTGGAATTTGAACACGAGTCCTCCGCGTGAGAGGCTAACCAATACACTAGGATTTATCGCATTCATTTCTAGAAATTTATGAAAAGAATCAAAATTTATTATTTGTGAAAATGTTTACAAAGCGCTGGGACAACAAAAAACTTCATTTCAATTTATAGTAGATGTATAAGTACGAAGCCTGTGTAATCCGAAGCGTGACAATAATTTGTATTGCCCAAGCTACGGTTCATTGTTGGTCAAATTCTCAAATTAAATGAGGAAAATAATCCTGTTAAAATGTTTCCTTTAGATCAAAATTACATATTGCTTACTTGTCAATGATGAGTTATGTGATTTTTTAAGTTATTCGACTGAACATTGCTGGTTTTTGACTTCAAATTGCAAGATTTAACCATGCAATTTTACCCAACTCGGCCTATTTGAACTTAATGTGAGAGAAATCTAATTTCATTTATATGTCTTAACGATTTAACCGGGTTTCAACGTTTAGATAGTTTGTTTTTCCGTCAATTTATGAAATCAATTTTTTTTTCGGTCAGTCCCGATGTAGTGCTTAGCATTCACGCCGAAGACCCGGGCTCAAATCCCAACCCCGCAGAAGTCACGAATGACCCAAGCTGTTAAAGTGACTATAAAAAAAATCAATTTTTTTATGTATATTATCCCAAAACCAAACTTAATTGAGTTTGGACCTTTTTCATATTAATGGCGGAGAAAGTCACCATTTCAAAATTTTATAAAATCAGAAATTTTTGATGTTATTTGATAGCGATTTTCAATCAAAATTTAAATTTTGAAAAACTAAAGGATAACACAATTTGAGACAGATTTTGCAAACTTATTGGAATAAAGAAGTCAAAAATCGGTTAAGAATTGATCCTAAACTGGTGCACGGATTCGTACAGGATCGAAAATCAGTCCGAAAAGGCCTGCTATTTGACCTTTCCTGCGTTGTCATAAAATCGTCATGCTTTCGAATATTTCTTTATAGACAGATACATATCCACAAAAGTTTCAAACACTCAGTAAATAACATTCGCTAATGGTGATTTCAGATATGAAATATGAACAAAAAATTATTTCTAATCCAATGCATTCTGACTAGTGTCAAAGTAGTTCAATAGTAAAATTGCGTCAAAGTGTAGTTTTACTCATACCCTAATCGAAGTTGCATCGTGTAGTTCCACATATTACTGTAAGCAGTGTTGAATTGAGCAATCAATCAAAAATTATTTTATGCTAATGAACAAATTGCACTTCCACAATGACTACATCTCAGTGGCTTACGAATATCGGATACCTAATATTCAATTGCATCATGAGTCACTTGTCGGTGAGATGGTTGCCACTCAAATTAAAAGTCTAATAAAAGTCACAATACATATTTCAAAACCGGTATCAATCGCACACCTACCTTGTAAACATATTGCGTCGGCTATATCCTCCCTTCCAGCGGCAAAAACTTATCAGCAAACTCACTTCTTCACACCGTGGCCAGTTATTTTCTGCACATTCTTCGGGCAACGCAATAAAAACATAATCATAACCTAGCAAATTAAAGTACTGGTAAACGAAATCAAATGTACACTCCCGTACGTCACCTTACGCAGGCGAGCTCTCTCGGCTGGAAACTTCAACGGACGCCCGTGGGTGCGAGCAGCGCAAGCGACGAACCCGCCGATTTGTCTCCGCACGCCGTCGCGTCGTCGTCGCCGTCGTCGCCGTCGTTGTCGTTATGTGCTGTCTGTTTTCCCCCTCTCGCTTACTTACGGCACCAATTTGCTCAAACGTTCGACGGTTCGTTTAGGCGCGTAAATAACAATAATTTCCTGAATTCGCTCTCATTAATTTCGATGGACCCGCTCGGTAGCGCACTTTTTACGGCGAGCACAATCACAATCGTTGTTTCAGGGTTGCAGGGTCCTCCTCTTAGCAGGCAGGAGTCGGCGTCCGCACCGCAGCAGTGTCTACGATGCTCTCGCGGGGTGTAACCGTTGCGATCGCATCTTTCCAACGAAGACAGGCCGTAGCAAATAGTGCCGCGTTAATCTGGGGGGTGGAAAAGAAAAGAGAAGAGTTTGGTACATGAAAGAGGTGCTTGTTAGGCGTCGTTGTAGTTTGAAGGTTGACATTTTCTGTATGGTGAACTATTTTTTTTGCTCTAAATCGCTTACGGGCTAGGCACCGCGTGTCACTTCTGCTGCGACGACACGTAGCTAAAGTCTCTACCTATTTTATGGAACCTTTGCCACAGGTTACTCTAGTTTGCTCTGACTTGTGCTCTGCGGTTGGAAGGAATCATCGCGGTTAATATGTTTCATTTTGGTACCAGTTGTGTGTTGACAAAATGGATTGGGTAATTTTAATAGTTACAAGTAGAGCAGCTTCTGTGGCGGATTGAAACCGTCCCAACGTGTCATCTTTGGCGTTGCTGATGGAAGCGAAAAACAACTTCATTCGATGAATGCTGAAGGCCCGCTCGGGGAAGGTAGGCAGAACACAGCAATCGTGACTGAGTGCCATTGTCAAAAGGTGAATAATTCGTTCCGACTGATCCTTGAAGGCAGCTGATGATACAAGCTACGGTTTGCAAGAATGTCAGCTAGCTTTGCATATGTTTGGCACTGCTTAGCAATTGAAATGTCGCGAGGGCTGGCTAAAAGTGCATACATGGCTTCTGCAGTTTACCGACTCGCTATATTAGTTCGTTCAGCGGTCGCTAAACCGATTGAAAACTGTTAAAAATTTGTTTTTGAATATGAAGCTATATCGGTTTCGACGCAGTTAAATTTTTGCCAAAAAAACTAAATAATTCTTATTACAAATTACGTCCCACAAATTCAAATTCAGTCCCGATTTGATAATTTAGTTTGTACTGCGCTTTCCCTTATAGAATTACGATTTACATACCAATGTATGTTCGTGCGACAAATGATTTGAGAAATCTCCTTGCAAATCGAAGATGAGCGACAAAAATCAAACTATCAAAAATCAACTTTATTGGTTGATGAACAGTTGAAATATCGTGGTGGGCGTACAGCACCACCCATCGCCTTATTTGTGGAATTCCTGTATCTACTTAAACTTGGTTTAGATTTTTGGAAAGGGAGAAAATGTCTGATGCGCTCGCTCGGTTGGTACCCGAGTGTTTTACTAACTAAACTACCGCCACCCGCTTGGATTGGATATTCGGTTTTTGCAGTCCCAGCAGGATTTCAAAACGATGTATTTTTTTGTAAATCCGACGTTTCAGCCCTTTTCAAAGAAAATCTAAGAGGCCTACTCGACCAGAGGTTGACATGACACTCTCACTCTCACTTCCAATTAACTGTGGATAAATTATTTGAGCCACTTAAAAATGCCATAACTAGCAGCTATTTTACGAATACGACGGCGTTGAAATTTATATTTATTAGTTAGGAGTATCCTAAAAAATTGGAATGTAAATAATTCATTTATTCATTCTTGCCCCGTGGAAGTGTTCCTCTTGTCCCTGTATTTTTCAACAACCAATTTTAATCACTTTTTTTATCATTATAACTTCCAATATTTCAAATCATAATTGTATAGGAAAGACAGATGTATAATGAAACAACCGTTTCTGCAACGGTTAGTTGAAAAAAAATCGAGGTCTGCCTACAAGCAATTCCAAGAAAAAGTGTATTTAAGTTTTTTCGAACCCTGTGTATTTGTTCCTTTTCGGACAACTTAAGGTTGCAAGCACGCATCAGGGTATGAAATGGGGAAGGCAAACCAGAGAAAGCGACCAACATAACTTTTACCAGCCCAAGCTCCTACCTAGCACCTCCACGCGGTCATACCCCGTAATACTCTATTGAGTAGCTAAGCTAGGAGATGCGCTGCTGCATGGTTTCCTGATGCCTAATCTCAAAACTGAGATTTCGAGCAGACGGCTGAGCCACACGGCCTTGGTAGCAGGTAAGCCTAATATGTTATTTTAATTATTTGTTTCGTTTTAGCACATCAAGCACCTCCTACTATACAATGAAAATGTTGGCCGTAACAGGTTTAAATAATTCACATGGCTATCAGAAGGAAAAATTAAATTAATTATTGCATATTAGATGCACTGATGGGAACTTAAGAGATGCAATTATATTTCATTCGAAGGATTGCTGGTGAGATTGTTTTACTTTTGATAATATATACTCCATATATAATGTATTGCGGATTTTCGGCTTTCCAGTCAGTCCAGTCATATACTATACCGTCATCCGGGGATACTTGCAACACTTTTGAACTTTCACTTAGCATAACATTCGAAGTTTGCCGATTAGGTCAAAGTGTAAGTAGCCGAAACTTGAACTTGAACTACTTTAGTACTTTCGAATTATGATTATGAGAAAAAATGAATCGTTTGTTTGAGAAACCCCACAAGTCCACTCGACACTATTGTTGGAAAACAACAAAAAACTGATTTTCTGAAAATTTTGAACCAATCCTTATATTTTTTGGTTTGAGGTTCTATGATAATATCTAAAATACATAATGTAGACTTATCTTTTGATCAAAATAATGATTCTAGCTGAAATTACAAGGCTTTAAAGTTGATGGATATTTGGGGTTACTCAAACAAACGAGAAATTGACAGTGCGCTTAAGTAGTTTTAGGCCGTTTCTATTCAAACTTGTGATCTTTCCATGCTCATAGTGTGTAATTTGCTACCATATATCACTGAGGATGTTAAAAAAGTACGTACCGCTAAGAAGAAGAAGAGGGGAGGGGCGCTTAATATAATTTATTAAAAATTTTGAAGTAGAATAATACAAGTTTTAGAAAAAGTTTTGTACTTTTTTAATCCAAATTTTTATCATGGTTTGCATTTGCCTATTAAAAAATAAAAGGTAAATGGAATAACGGCGGTTTTTGAATTGCATAAATGGACCACAGTAACACGAATTCACATCGAATAGAATACCTTGATACTTTGCTAGTACCCTGGACCCCCGTTCGTTTGACCGTTTTTAATCTGAACACTTTTTAATTCGAACCCCGTTGGTTTGCACGACGTGCATATTAAAAATGGTTCAAATGTCATTCTCAATATGACATCATTTGCTTATGCGGACAATGCACATAAACACGTTTGTTTGTACTGATCTAGCGTGTTTAACCTGTTTCACATTACGTTTTCCCAACGATTAGTGTAGAAATCCAATCGGAGAATGAAATATTCGCTGTTTTCAACTGCCAATTGAATCAAACCACCAAAACAATAACAAAGAACAGGGCAGCCAGTTCATACAAGTTCCAGCATATTTAGGGTTACCAGTTGTTCAAATTAAAAACCAACCCCGTTAGTTTGCATGAGAAATCGTTCAAACGAACGAGGGTCCACTGTAGTAATTAAAGATATTATAACCAGAAAATAAACATTTTAAATCTAGGATAACAACCGTACTATGATTATGGAACAGAATCTGAGAATAAGGGCCTGTTCTCAAATTACGTTATACCAAAAGGAAATGGAGATACGTGAATAGCACCTTAAATACTTCGAAATGATAAACTATTGATTTTACAGTTACTCGGGAGTGTTCGACGGATCACTTACATTAGGAAAAGCAACGAGTTAACAAAAAAGATAAATAGAAGATTAAACCTTTTATTTATGGGTCATTCCACGGGAAATTTACAATCAAAATTTTTTTTCTCTTCGGAATATTTTTTTTACGTTCTTTGTTCAAAAAAAATCGACACGTATTTTTCTATTCGATATAAAAATTCATAACTTCTAGAGTTTTTATTTCTCCATTTCCAAATTTTGCATGCTTCTTCGAGAAATATCAACAAATATTTTAAAATAAAAAAAATCGAGAAAAAAAAGTTCCAACTTTGAAAAAATTGCAATTGTTTATAAAAATGCACTATTTAACTATTGAAAAACAATCGAGAGGAAGTATGGTATACCAATTTTGAAAGCTTATGGAATAGTGAACACATCTGGTAGAAAGTCATTTTTTGATATTACAAACTATGTCTACAATCAGCATTTGAAAAATAGTAATTTTTTCGGATTACAATACTTTGAAAAATCATGTCTTGCGAATTCCAACAGTAACATCGAAATAGAAAAACACGTGTCGATTTTTTTTGAACAAAGAACGTAAAAAAAATATTTCGAGGAGAAAAAAAATTTTGATTGTAAATTTCCCGTGGAATGACCCTTATTATTGTGCTATTATTAACATTGTATAGTAAATGGTAGCTTACTGCTTTTGTGAGAAACGCATGGATAGTTTAGTCTGTCGATTTCTGGAACGAGATTGCTACAGTTTTTACAGTAACTAGATTACAAGTACGGTTTATTTACGTTTATCTTGTCGACTAACTAATCCAAGCTTATCTACATTCGCAATCAGCTCGAACTTTTTCAGCTAAAACATCCTTTTCTTTTTGATTTTATACGCAGTTCTTTTACTTTCAATAACTTTCGCCTTGTATTCTGTAGCCCGCCGAACACTATGTTTCTTCTTTTTGACTGTGTCCAACTCATAATTTTTCGATTCCAAAGACATTTTTATACTATTGAATTGTGTTGCGAATACTGTTTACAACATTGCACGTAAATATTGAATGATAATTTTGTACCTATCGCAGCGCCGCTTTAGGTGATTATCGGAAATATGGATATTTGGGGTTTCTCAAACAAACGGATATTTGCAACCCCAATTAAAAGAGGTTCGCGGAACTAACTTTTTCTGGAATTTTGAGGGAAGGTGTGGATCTCCTCAAGGATTCGAAAACTGTTAAAAAGTCAATTTTCATAAAAATGGCGTTTGTGGGGTTTCTCAAACAAACCATTCAAATAGCAACTAAACAAATCTGTAGAAAACACGGAAAATAAGGGTGCTGCAAGTTACAAGTTACGGTGTTACAAGAGATATTAGAAGCATGTTTTACTTCCCAACTTCATCTATTGTTTTTTTTAAGATTTCCGGTCTCAAAAATCATTATTTTACTTTAAGACCTTGTCTCAAATCATAAACCGATTCTTAAGATTTTAATAGCAAACGAAAGATATTTCAATAAGCTCTGAGGAACGTATTATACGTGTTTTCCTGCAAAGCTAAAATTTGTTGATCTAGGGTAGACGCTCCATTAGTCGCGCAGCTAAGCACAATGTAATTTCTTTTTCTTGTTCATTGAAGTATACGTTAATGCTTGTGGGATATTAATTTATCAAACATAAGGTGTTTGACACAAGGCAAGATAGTTGCATTCGTTGTACGAGGAGCTTTATAAAGAATTATATTGTACCAATATTTGCGCTAATGTTCCTTTGATTGATTTTGGCATTCCTTTAATTGATTTTGGCATTCCTTTAATTGTGTTATTCCGTATACGTTACTAGGTTCCTAGGTGAAGAAACATTGTAGCGCAAGCGCAACTATAGTAATGAGCGTCTGGTCAGCTGCACCTATAGTAGTGTTAGATTTTAGAAAATCGGTATTTTAGTAAACAATGCTCTGAATTTAAATGGTGTTGTTTAACTACCAATACTCCCGTGAACTTGTATTGTGTAATGAACGTATTTTTTTTATTTAAAATGCTACGATGACGAAAATATGCATTAACCCTTCGTCTGTACACTGGGGTCAATTTGACCCCAAGCCACTTTGAGAAGCTATAACTTTTTTATTTTTCAATGAAATAATCTACTTTTTTCGCGACTAGGTGTCTCTGCCGAAGATCTTTTGTAATAGAAGTTATTTGATCAAAAAATTTCGAAAACTTATGTTTTGCGACAATTTTATTGAAAAACTTACGTTGTCTGTACATTGGGGTCAATTTGACCCCAAAATTCAAATTGGTATATCTCAGCGAAAACTTTAGAAAGGTAATTTAATGGACTAAATTGTAAAATTATGAATGGTGACTTGGCGAGGGTGACCTTTTACAAGGAGGGGCTTTAGTAAAGAAAAGTCGGAAAAATCGAATTTTTTCAGATTTGTGACCTTTATATCACAAAATTCTTTTACAGGATTTGCTCACTAGGGCCGAGAATAATAAACTTTTTTTGTCTTAAATTTATGAATTCTACTCTAATTACTAATATACTTATAATAATATACTAATTTGAAATCTCGCGTTTGCGTATATTTTAGTAGAAGAAAGCATCGTTCTAGCTGGTAAGGATTTAAAGATATAAACGTCACAAATCTGGAAAAATCCAATTTTTCAATTTGTTTTCACTAAAACCCCTCCTTGTAAAACGTCCACCCCCCCCCCCAAGTCGTCATTCATAAATTTTATCATTTAGTCCATTAAATTACCTTTCTAAAACATTTGAAAATTCGGAAATCCATCTATTTTGCGCTGAGATATAGCAATTTGAATTTTGGGATCAAATTGACACCAATGTACAGACAACGTAAGTATTTTTTTGTACAGACAGAAAGTTAATAATGAATAGTAGCGGTGCAACCACAACTATTGGATCAACTACCCTAATATATTGTCAAACACTTCCTTACTGGGCGGTCCGAAAAAACGGTGTAAAAATAATCGCTTTTGTTTTCGCCAGATAAAATGTCAAAACTTGTCATTGTTATTGCCCTATTATTGCAACCAATCGAGCAATGTAAGTAAACATAAATCGATTAGAAGAACAGTAACGAAATTGAACATAAAAATGAACTTGTATTTACATTGCATTGGCAATTTTGAAATATAAATACATATGGTGTTTTCTTTCGAATTGATGTATATCGGTGAGACTTTTAAACTTTTCCTCTACCTTTTATTACGTTTCGGCTTACTTTTTTATATCTGTTCAGCCATCATCAGATTTCTTAAAATGATGGCTAATGATGGCTGAACAGATATAAAAAAACGTAATAAAAGGTAGGGTAGAGGAAAAGTTTAAAAGTTTCACCGATATACATCAATTGGAAAGAAAATACAAAAGAATACGGTGATCAAAACAAATGAACCAAATATAAATATTATACAGGGGACAGCATAACGCCTTTTATCATATTTTTCGAATAATTCTCGCCTAATTTTGAATAGGTATCTTTACTCTGTAATCTTCGTGCTAACATAAGAACTAATGATACAGTCGATATTTGTATAACGCGGGTAATTGGGACCGCGTTATAGGAAGCGCGTTATACAAGTACACGTAGCATATGGAAATTGAGTTTTGAATGAACATGACCATGGTTCCTTTGGGAAAGATGTCAAGTATACATTTTTCCATCTTACAGATGCTTGGTGAGACAGAAAAAATCCTCTCTTGGTCTTCCAGAGCTTCCGGAACATCCTCTAAATTTTCATTTCTGTGAATTCCTCTCATGGCTTCAAAATTCTTTTTAAAGTCCTATGGCTTATTATTTGGCGTAATATAAGTAAAGCAAACAATCCGTGCTTTTGAGAAGCCATTATGCAATTCTTCGACAAATCCGGAACATACGTAAAAGTAGTCAACGAGCGAAAATTGTTCTTTGAGTTCGGAATTATGTTCATTCAACCTCGAATTGAACAATGTTAAATAGGAATATAAATTCAGCGGTTTGTGACTCATCCTGGCCACTATGAAATGCATTGAAAGATCGGACATTAAATGATTAAAATTGATGATCAAGGGCATCGAACTGTTTATCGCGTTGACGAAAGCAACAAAGTTTTCGTAGTCTGTTCGCTTTTACAAGAAGCCTCATTCTAAATTGTCCAGGAAAAGGTGAAAACAAAAGCAATAATACTTCTCTCTCACTTTTTCTCAGGCAAAACCAATAAAAATATTAGATACCGTCAACGCGGATTACGGAATGGCCATGGCTAACTACGATGGTTAGATTTCTGTTAAAATTTTCCTAGAAAAGCACAATACCTGGTGAAGAGCTTATACAAAAGTTGATATCTTTGCTATTAGATTTATAAGTACAGCAAATGTTACCGGTGATTCAGTTTACTATACCACATCTATCAAATTACACTAGCGAAATTGGTAATTTCAACAAACTTGCGAATTACCTCGTTTATTTGTCAGCGAACATCTGCAGTATTTCTGTTTCTAAGTCCGAAATGTTTAATATACCTTTTTAAAATTGTAACGCGGACTTCAACATGAATTTTCATGTATTGTTCACTTTGACGGCAAATCCTAATTTTCCAGTGAACGTTTTGGCAGCTATGTCGAGTCGTGAGCGGTCTACTTAGTTGAGGATTGCTAATATTCCATTTAATTTTGATCTGTTACAAATTAAAACATTTGCATTTCCAGCGACCAATTTCAGGGTAGAAGCTTTGAATTCTGCTGGTAAACAATCCAATGGCCAAATTGAGTCACAAATAGTCGAAATATACTTCTAGTGTAGTCAATTTACACTCAAAATATTCACGATACATTCAGAATTTTCCGGAGGACCACCTTACGGCTTCCTAAGGTCACTTATTTATTACTTTTTTTTAAATTTGTATCAATTACCCGACCTTAGTTACTTCAAAAATATTTCACCAATTTTAACTAACTTTACCAATGAGAAAATTTAAACGAATTTTCCGGAAGCTCCAGCAGGTCAACCCCTAACTTTGTGGTTTCCGTATATCACTTAGAAAGTCAACTGTTACATGCCCTACAACTTCTTAAAAGATACCACGGTCGTATCTGTTCTAAATCGCTCAAAATTCGATTTTAGCCCCAATTAACTCAATATCCATATGCTACGTGTATTTGTTATACGCGGAAAACAGCATTATAGAAATATCGCGGTACCCGCGCTATAGAAATCCGCGTTCTACAAATCCGCGTTATACAAATTTCTACTGTATATATTTATAGACTGGACACAACACTCATTGTTCTAACAACATAAAATTGATAATTTACATTTTACGCCAACCGGTTCGGGTAGATGTTACCCATCATCGTGGTTGGACCTAGCCCCGATGATGGGTAACATCTACCCGAAACCGGTTGGCGATTGAGGTAAATTATGAATGTTATGTTGTAAAAACAATAAGTGTTGTGCCCCGTCTATACATATAAAACAGATATCTGAAAACCTATAAATATCCATTTCCACTGTGCAAACATCTTTGATATGTCAGTCGGCTCCTCTTAACGTCAAAACTAGTTAGCTCTAAGCACATACCATTGCATTGTGTGATTTTTGCTGCTATAATCTTTCAGTTTTCATACATATTTCTTTACCCTCTCAATTTGGTTTCTGAAGGATCAACCACAATTGAAATTGCAGTTTGTAATTGCAGTTGAAAACCGTAATAATCGACTTGCGACATTCGGTTTTATTCTTGTGCTATGTGTCGCAACTACGTCGCACGTGGTGTGCTGTATAGCGCAATGCGATCACGGTTTACGGTTTTCAACTGCAACGGCAATGTTATACTAATTTACAATAACCCTCTAACGAACAACAGCGGAAAAACGGTGCAATCCCCAGCTAATGCTTATTTTTTCATGAAAGTTCATAATAAGCTCAAGTTTTTTGAGGGACTCCGTAGCCGCAAGGTTACCGAATCTGCTTTGACAAGCGAGTGGTCGTGGGTTCGAATCTTAGTAGATTCAGGCCATTCGATGTCAAATGACTTTAGTATGGGTTTTATTTATGGCTTCCTTCGTGTTGTATTCTATATTTACCAACTGAAGCCTCTTGACAGTGCAAACGCCCCTCCTATATAATTAAGTGTACTGGGGTGACATTGCACATCTCGTTTCGAGCGATTTTGGTTTATTTCGACCACGTTAAACAAATGGGCGTCTCGAACCAAAATCACTCGAAACGAGAATCGCAATGTCACCCCTGGTCAGAGAAACGAATGAGTCCTCCCCAGGAACGGCTATAATATGGGATCGTACTGGCAGCGAGGAATAAGAGGGTACAGTAGTTCAAGCTTTGAAGAAAGGGTAAACCCCAATACACACAAGCACGCATAAAATTTAATAAGCATATCGCTCATTCAATAGCGATTATAGCAAAAAGAAATGCAGTGCAGGTCATATAGCAAACACCCGGGTGATATCACAATAGATCAATTATACTGGTCGCAGTGATGAGTCCACACAGGAAAAAAGCTCAAGTTTTGATCAAGTTCAGCTCAAGTTTCAAGCAAAAATCCTTGTCTGGAGTAGCACCAGGCAAGAGAAAGTCCAATTTCTTATTCTCGTGTCTAACACTCTACCCTTCATGAGGGGTATGCAAAAAATGTAAAATATGCATATTTTTTCAATTCGGAATTGTTACAAAATTTAAATTAAGTATGCAATTTACACATACAAAAATTTTGAGTTCAATAATTTTGACCTTTTTCTGAAAAATTAAAACAGCGCAATAATTTCTTTCGTGATTTTCTTGTTTTTGAAAGATGATAATTCCTTTAACTCGTAAGATGATTGGATGC
The DNA here is from genome assembly GCF_943734655.1 of Sabethes cyaneus. NCBI lineage: Eukaryota > Metazoa > Arthropoda > Insecta > Diptera > Culicidae > Sabethes > Sabethes cyaneus. The sequence continues at coordinate 60,820,731 of NC_071355.1, forward strand.
GTGTTCAGAATGTTGTGATATTATTATCATTATGTCAAGAAATCTGTTGTGAACATAATTTTCATATTGTCAATTCCAAACAAATTTTGTATGTGACTCTTTTGACTGTTTCAGAAGCGAAGGCCGTCTACAGAGGGCCTTACCCATTAAAGAGTTTAAGTCATCCTTAAATTCACACAAATACGTTTACAAACAAATTTTAGCCATATGTGAAGCTTTGAGTAATACAAGAAAAGCATTGTTGGAAATGTACATATTAACGACAATACGCGAAAAGATAGTTACTTACGAAAAGCTCGGTAACATCACAATTAAACGAAAATTGAAGAATTTTTAGACGTGTCTATTTCTATTCTAATTCATTTACGTGTCGGTATAACAAAGGTTCCTTTCTCCATTAGATGTATTAATTTGGATGTTTTCCTTTGTTATATTACACTCAAAAAAATCGGCACGTCGCATCCACGTGAAAAATCATGTAAACTTCTGTACAGCAACTTACGTGAGCTTCATGTACTAGTTAATGGGAAAGTTGATAAAACTTACCGGGATCGCACGTAAACTGGTTAGTATGAGTGCGAGTTACCAACAATTCACGTGAATGTTACATGAAAAGTGTGATGGATGAGAATTACCTATGTTTTCACGTAAACTTGACGTGCTGATTTTTTTGAGTGTATACAACAAAGTTCACTCTAAAGAATCGGCACGTCGCATCCACGTGAAAAATTATGTAAATTTCTGTACAGCAACTTACATGAACTTCAGATAATAGGTAATGGGAAAGTTGATAAAATTTACCGTGATCATGCGCAAACCGGTTAGTATCAGTGCAGGTTGCCAACAAATCACTAGAACGTTATATGAAAAGTGCGGTGGATGAGAGTTATCTATGTTTTCACGTAAACTTGAAGTACCGATTTTTTTGAGTGTCGAAAAACGCGAGCCAAGGCCCACAGGGCCAAATATCATATACCACTCCATAAGGTTCGACAGGAAGACGGTAACGGGAAGGCTGCTGGGAAGGACGGTATCCCGAAGGCGGGAAGGAGTGGCTGTACGAAGCAATCCACCTAATCATTGTCAAGATCTGAGAGGATGAACAAATATCGGAGGAGTGGTTGGTTAGCCTCATTTCAAAAAAGGACATTGACTCGAGTATGAAAACTATCGAGGCATTACATTGCACAATTCTGCCTATAAAGTGCTTTCCCGTATCCAGTTCTGATAGACTGAGACCGTTCGCGGAGTCCTTCGTCGGCAAGTACCAAGCTGGTGTTCGTGAGGGTAGCTCCAGAACGTATCAGATGTTGATCCTGCATCCGTTACTAGACAAATTTCGGAAGTACAACTTACAGATTCTTCATCTATTTGTGGACTTTAAGGCGGTGTACGATTCAATCAAACAAAGTTAGCTGAGATAGATGATGCTAGAACATGGTTTGCCGACAAAATTAATTACGCTGATGCGTGCGACGCTAGATGGATCAAAACCATGGGTCAAAATAGCGAGTGAGACCTGAAGCAAGGGGACAAGAAGCAAGGGGGTGCACTCCCTAACACGCTATGCAACATTGCCTTGGAAGCTGTAATACGAAGAACAAACGCAGAAAGGAACGGGACTATCATCACAAAAGTCAAAGTGATAAGCCCATACAAAAAAAAATCATCACAAAATCTTATATATGCTTCTTGGATTTGCGAGTGACGTCGATATTATCGCAATCAACCGTAGAGTAATGGAAGAGACCTTTAGGACTTTTAAACGGGAAGCAACGAGATTGGGACTTATTATTAACACCGCCAAACCAAGTGCATAGTTGCTGGCAGGGAACGTGGTAGTCCGAATGGTGTTAATTTTAAGGTGAAGCTAAATGAACGATATAAGGCAGTGGAGGGATTCATATCCCAAGTAACAATTCTAAAGCCATTTGGTTCTACTCGAATTTTATAAAGGTTTTATTGGGGTATTATTAAAACCAGAGGTACACACTACCAAGTTGATACGAGTCAAAACACATTTAAACTAGCTATAAAACCACAATAGAGCTTGCTAATTTGCGGTTGGGGAAAACATCAAGTTCAAGCGCCTCTGCGGTTCAAAAGTACATGGGTACCAGCGAGTCACATGCCCTGGCGGGGGTTGTGGGTTCGAATCCGGTTATAATCTCAGATTATAGCTTGGTTCGACCCATGCACCTTCCAGCATTGGACAAACGGTAGTAGTCACAACAATGACTACTTGTTAAGCGTAGCTACTAATAACCCCCTCCCCCTCAATTGGTCTTTGGTCTTATTGCAGCTACTTGCTCAGAGATCACCAAACCGATTCATACGCAGTTTTGTTACAGGAGAGTACAGTTACAGGAGAAAAAAAACCCGATTTAATCCATCTATTGGTGAAAGGAACCTTTGTTATACCATCTCATTTGTCATATGAGTTACAATTCGACACGCCTTCGGAACTCAACTTTTTGATAACACTATGATAGTTATCATCAATACATATGCATGTCTATGTAATACACTGATAAATTTGTATAATATTCCAAAGCAGTCAAAAAATGTCTTCCTTTTATTTGTATAATTTGTTATTTTGAGTTAATAGCGGGGTGACATTCTAGGGTTTGGTTTAAGTGAGCAACTGTCCGTTTTCCTGGATGTATTCGGAACATTCCTAGGATGTGTCCAGCTGTGGCCAATGTAACCTTGGACACTTTATATGTCAACAAATGAGCTACTTTTGCAATTTTGAGTACTTAAAGATGTCATATGTTGTACTTTAGCTGAATTCAGAAACTGAAGTGAATTTGTTTGACGTGTAAAAATTACTTATCTAAATAAATTGTGACGTAACCGCTTTTCGATATCTCAACTTTTTAATTTTCGCTGCATTTTTAAAAAAATCGTTACACTTCGCAACCAGTAAGAGATAGATAGTTACTATGTACAGCAAAGTTGCTTATTTTACTGTGTTCTATAACTTTTGTGGAGACACTGTACTTTTTTGGACGCATTCAAAAAAACAAAAATTTGTATCACCCTAATAGGTAGATTTACGGTCACCCTAATAGTGTAAAAAGTTGTGCCAGATTTTTTAAATAAACTTTTCCAAAGACACACCACCTGGAAAATCAAGCATTCTTACGCTAGAGCACATGATCGCGTTTTTTTCTGTTTGGTTCATATCAGTAAAGTTTGCTTGAATAATTTCATCAATGTTTTTCAAATAACTTTTGACTGGTAAGGCCAATTCTAATAATATTTAGCAGATATGTTCACAACATTAAGGCCTCCTGTTTGATACTAAAATAATTGAAATCTGATTAATTATCTGGTTAAATACGTTATAAATAATTGTAACTTTTATTATGCTGTACACGATTGCTCATAACTTTCAGATTAAACATCCAATCAAAAAACAAATCAATAGTGATCTATGAGGCTATATTACCTACCAAATGAGACTAATAGTGCATAAATCGGTTTGGCCATCTCTGAGAAACGTTCGACTAATTGACACCTTGAAAAAGCACATTTTTAAGCATAACTTTTGAACCGCTTGATTGTTTGCGATAAAACTCTCCACAAAAAATTTGCAGTAGCAAGAGCCTTCATTTGATACTAAAATTGTTGAAATCGGTTGAGCGGTTCCGGAGAAAATCATGTCACGTAATTTTTACATTTTTGCTTATAACTTTTAAACAAAATGTCGACCCGCAAAACCATTCAATAGTGATCTACAAGGTGATAACACCTTTCAAATAAGCGTAATAGCAAACGAATCGGTTCAGCCATCTCCGCGAAACAGACGACTAAAGTCAAGCATCACACACACACACACACACATACACACACACACACACACACACACACACACACACACACACACACACACACACACACACACACACACACACACACACACACACACACACACACACACACACACATACACACACACACACACACACACACACACACACACACACACACACACACACACATACACATACATACACAGACATTGCTCAATTCGACGAACCTTATCGATTGGTATATGGCCTCGGATCAACTTCGTTTTTTTCGACCAATTTTTAAACCTTTGTTATAGTATAACAAAGGTGATAATAAATTCTCAAAATTAGAACAAAATCAGAGCACTTTTAATAGGACACCGCCTCTAGTTTCGGATAATAAATAACAGAAGTTGGCGCTAGTGTTTCGTCATGCGGCCATGTTTCCCTGTTGAATACAACAGATGTCATTACTTTGTACGCATATTGTACATTTCAGAAACAGCTCAATTTTGCGTGACAATAAATTTACTCAACGCAGCAAAATTACTCTCTCATGCATCCCAGTTTCTTTTGTGTTTATCGCTAATCGCAATATAACGTTGGGCACCAGAACCAATAAATAGTTGGTAAACATTGTTTTTATTTATTGCGTTCATGTTGGGAAATTTAATTTTTTCGAATTGAAATGTCGCAGACATATTCAGCTTCTGGCCCTCGCACGGTTTTAAATCACTTTTTTGGGCTCCCGGATAAATGGTAGTAAGATATGGAGAGGTATGGGAAAAGTTTGTTTTTTTTATCAAAATTGGGCAGAAGTCATGAAAATTAAGTATAACAGAGTAACTGTACCACAAATAAAATGTGATTAGTGATTGTTTTTCAGGTAGGTAAATATAGATAAATGTGAAATTTTGATCTAGTGGTATTAAACACTAGAAAAGCAACGGTTCGTATGGTGTCCTATTGAAGCAACATGATGTCTGTGATAGATTAAAATAAAATATAAGCAGTTTGTAATGTCTCTTCATTGTATTGGTGAATGTAAGGTGAAAAATTATTGAACCACCCTATTGAAGTGATGTGTACATAGTGTACATACATACAAATACTTTGAAAAAAGTTGCAAAAAGTTCTCTATAGATAATACGTTCTGCCTCAACTTTGACGGTTTAACGGCACGAATAAATCTAATCCGATTGAGCTGAAATTTTGAATAGGATATTTTTCGTGGTTATCAACATTGTGCATAAAATGCCATACTATTTTCATACCATTGTGTAGGGTAAAATGCTCTTGATTGAGCTAAAAAGACTATAAAAGGACGCGTACCGTGAACAAACAAAATCGCGCAGAAGTCACTAATGACCTAAAATCTGTTGCTATAACTATAATCAAATGAAAAAAGAAACTTTGGAACTCTTATAAAAATATCCCTCTTTTGACCAGCGCATTTAACAATATTGAGATAAACCTCACTTTTCAAAAAATAATCCCCACTGACCATTGGCACAGTGACAATGGCGTCACTTTGATGCCCAAGCAATGAAATCCGGCCAATACCCCGGCACTAAGACCGATTGCGGAATATTGGACGATAGTGAGAGGCAACCTGCAGAAAAAAAAGATGAAACGACGACGAGAAAGAAAATGATTTCAAGTGAAATCCGCGGATTAAACCAAGCTAACCTCCAGTTTGGTAAAAAGAAACGAACTAGAACCTGGTAAGCGTTGCTTCATTGATCCTCCTTTATCTAATTTTCCGCTTTTTACTCTTCACGTCTTGTCTCACTCTTTGGATGCTATAAACACCTTTGATATCATTACTTTCTATTTGAAATTGTCGACTATTTGAAAGATTACCATTATAAAAATGTCAATATATGTTTGATCTTATTATAGAAGGTGAGGAGAACAAAATATGACGTCTATCATATTAAAGAGCCACATGAAAAAAATAAAAAAATCGACGAAATCGTTTACGTATGTACTATTAGACAAAGTCCTCGGATGAAAATTTGAAAACTTGTTAAAAGCTGCGATTGAATTTCTAGTTAAGAATCACAGTTAGATTTATTTTATGTTCGACTGTTTGATATGGAATTTTAGTTATCGTTTAAACTAGCAAAACACACCAAAAAGAGATGATAAATAAGCGGAAATACAAAAACCATTTCGATTGCAAACGCGAAGATGAAGTAGTTGAATACTCAAAGTTTCCTGTGCTGTGACAATTTCAGAAGCAGTTGTAGCCTGGGCTATACAACGTAGAAGCTCAACTCTTCAAATTCAAGAGAAGTGACTCCGATTATCTTTGCAACTGATTGCAATTAACGTCAATAAAGCGGTTTCGATTTCATCTTCATGACAAATTTCAACAAATTCATTTATTTACCACTAACAGTTATTGGGTAACAGGCAATAGTCTTCAACGGGAATGAATTGAAATTTAATAATATTTCAATATCAAAAAACCGCAACTGACTTCAAATTGTTATCACTAGAAGCTTCAGTTGAATTTCATGTCGGTTTAGGTAGTTTTGAAAATCAAATGAATCTTTTCGTGTTTGGAACGAGTTTGAGGATATTACCCATTTATTTTGACAAAGTCGGCTCGTGGTCGCAGTTGCTGGAAGATCTTTTTCTAAAGTCAAACTTATCGAGGCTTACTTCTATGAACCAAGTTCATATCAATGGTCAGGCAATATTGTTCCAAAAAATCTGTTGAATATCTACTTTCTAGCGACACAATACGCTTTTTACACTTGCGAGCATAATTTTTAATCACAATCAACGAAAGATCAAAATATGAAATGAAGCTTTTGGCTTAATAGTTGACCTTGCATTCAACACATAACAAAACTGTTCAACAGTGAAACAAATAAATGGTAGCTTCTACACAAAAAATCTATACATATGAATCCTTTCATCCTGTCAAACATTTCACAACAATGATAGTTTAGTTAACATCCATCGTATGTACCTTAAAATCCTCGTCCAGAAACTGTACCGAAACTAGGCACTCTTCGGTTATTTCCACAAATCACTCGATATCGTCAAATCTCGTCACGCGAAACTATACCTAATCGTCTTAGCTGTCACCCATCATAGTCCATAACAGCTCGAGCACAAATTCGTTTAGCGAAAATCCACCACAAACCAGCCAGTTCCTGTCGAATCCGGGAGAGCTGAGAAGACCAGTAGCAACCTGACGGTACCTGTAGGGCTGCTGTACAGATTATTAACGCTACCCGGACCGGAGGAGGAGGAAGCCCGAACCAGCATAAACAAACAGGCGGGAAGAAAAACAAAAAAAACAGTAATCCTAATGCACTCGATATTTGCTCACAGGCCGCTAGGTCGAACGGGCACGATTTTTCTTATTTTCTGACACATTTGTACTGTAGCACTAACTAAACTAACACTCGCTCTGCAGCCGGGTTCAGACCTGCTAATCAGCTCGGTCAACATTACGCTGCATCCGGAAAATCAGAACACCAAACGAACACACACATTCCGCTCTCCGATCAGCGGATCTAGATCATCATCCGTGCCGTTGGCCGCCGCAGGTCTGCCACTTATTGTATAGCACTTTTCGATTAGATTTCTATTTGGTCAATGACACGTTTCTCGATTGAACTTAGAACTGTGGGAATGCAATCCCGATCAATCACCAACGGCTCAAATGAACGGACACTCGCGGATTCAAAAACTTCTTTTGCAATTCGAAACACTTTCAAACGAACTGATAGGCAATCGCAGAAACCGATCGTACGATGCTCGCGAGAAATCAAAACGCAACGTACCACGAGTCGCTCCCGGCGAACACTGACTGCGAGTGACCGCGGAACCGCGCATGCAGGTCTACCTTTGGAGCACACCGCATCCTCTCGTAGGCACCGATCGTCGCGACGGAGCACCGGTCGTGCTGCTCGCGCCACTAGAAAGGTCGACAAGTCGAAAAAGAATGACTATCTAAGCCACGGCTATAGCGGTGAGTAAGCGAGAAGGCTTAACCGGCAGACCGCTATGGTGATCTCCTTCTCGATCACAGGCCGATCGTCGCGGTCACTCAGCTGGGCGCGGTGATTTACGCCTTATTGAAGCGCTCAGTTTACTGTAGACAGGTAAGTTACAAGAATCAGATAGGTTACATCCTGATGATACAGTCAAATCACAAATTTCCGGTTAATTTACAAAACCCCAATTTCCTTCCCACTTGATGACGCATGACCTCCACGCGCTTTCGGAGGTCAATTAACAGCCGAGATGTAAATCGTTGGCGCGTTCTGGTAGATCACGAAATTGATTCATGATCTTGGTGCGGCCTTCACCCGTCGTCTCTCCCGGCAGCAGCCAGCAGTTGGGTATTAGGAAGATTGAGCCACATTGGCACCTCCGTTGTTGATGAAGCCATTTGAAACCGCTCGATCGGAACCCGGTGATCTGCATAGGAGCCCTTCGCTCGTGCTTCTCAGCCAGCGCCTCCTCTGCCGTCGTCACCCTTCCGCCTTTTCTGGACCCGAAAAAAATGAGAAGTAGATTAAATTACACACGCTTCCCCAGGAAGACACTCACGAATTCTGGATTTGGACTTCGCTGCTGGGCGGATGGTGATTATTTCGGGTGGCGCTACCCACCCAGGACTGGGTTAAGATCGTGCGCCCGATGAACAGGAAGAAGTTGCTTGACTGGATGGGGACGATTATTTGATTTTTTTTTTTGGTAGCAGGAGCCTTGAACTATTAGAAGATCGTGCGCGTGAAAGCGAAACCATAACTTATCTTATGGTGGATGAAGAGATTTCAATTCCGACCGGCGAGGTTCGTCGCTAAGCTTGTGCAGTGCAGACTACATAAGAAGTCTTTGCCGAAAGGTTAATCTCTTGTGTTTTATTTAGCAATCAGCAGATTTCCGTTGCTGTAAAGAAAATTTTCCTGTTCGGAAATGTTGATTTTAGTCGATTTTATTGAATTATTAAAACTTCAACAGAAACGCACACTTCAGCAGGTCATATTTTTAAAGTGCCCCGTTAAATATAATTTCGCAGTACAGTGGTAATCACTTTGTCCTGTAATCAAAATTAAAGGTTATACAGGAAAACAAACGAGCGCGAGGTGGTCGACAGATGGAAGTTAGTTAACCTAGGAGCGCCCATGGAAGATAGTAATGTCCTAGCACCTGATCTCCAAGAAGTCAAACGAGAAATCGGGCTGCTGAAGACCAATAAAGCCGCTTGGAAGGACCGCCTCCCAGCAGAGCTTTATAAACATGGCAGAGAAACGCTAGCAGAGGCTCTACACTGGGTTATATCGAGGATTTGGGAGGAGGAAAAGCTACCGGAGGAATGGATGAAAGGAGTGGTTTGTCCCATCTACCAAAAGGGTGATCGGCTAGACTGCTGCAAATATCGCGGTATTACGCTGGTAAACGCTGCCTATAAGGTACTCTCCCAGATCCTGTTACGCCAGTTGTCACCGATAGCACAAGGTTTCGTAGAGAATTATCAGGCGGGTTTCATGGGGGCTCGCGCAGCTACGGACCAAATTTTTACTACCCGGCAGATCTTGCAGAAATGTCGGGAGTACAACGTGCCCACACATCACATCTTTATTGATTTCAAAGCAGCATACGATACAGTCGATCGAGACAAGCCATGGCAGATAATGCACGAACACTGTTTTCCGGACAAACTGGCGCGACTGATCAGAGCTACATTGGATCGAGTGATGTGTTTCGTACGCATCTCTGGGACACTTTGAAGTCCCTTCGAGACGCGACGAGGGTTGAGGCAAGGTGACGGTTCATCCTGCATACTGTTCAACATCGCTCTTGAGGGGGTGATCCGACGAGCGGGCATCGAAACGAGAGGCACGATTTTGACCAAGGGTAGCCAACTTCTAGGCTATGCAGATGACTTCGATATCATAGCCAGGAACTTTACGAAGGCGAAGGTAATCTACGCTAGACTGAAAGTGGAGTCTAGGAGAATTAGGCTAAAAATAAATGCGTCGAAGACCTAATACATGAAAGGTAGAGGCTCAAAGGAAACAAACGCGCGCCTCCCACGGACGGTAACCGTTGACGGCGGCAAACTAAATGTGGTAGAGGAGTTCGTGTATTTGAGATCGCTGGTGACCGCGGACAACAACACTAATAAGGAGATCCAGCGGCGCATCCAAGCGGGAAATCGGGCCTACTTTGCCCTTCGTAAAACGCTACGATCAGGAAGCATACGCCGCCGCATGTAGCTAACAATGTACAAAACCCTTATTAGACCGGTACTTCTTTATGGACCTGAAGCCGTTACGCTGCGCACGGAGGACATACGCGCCCTTGCCGTATTCGAGCGGAAAGTGCTGCGGACGATATTTGGCGGAGTGCAAACTGAAAGCGGAGAGTGGCGGAGGCGTATGAATCACGAGCTACAGGCACTACTTGGGGAGACTCCCATCGTACATCTAGCTAAAGTTAGCAGGCTACAGTGGGCCGGACACGTCGTAAGGATGCCGGACGACCGTGCGACGAAAATAGTCCTCTTCAACAACCCCACCGGCACCAGGAACAGGGGGGTCAACTTGCACGATGGCTCGACCAGGTAGAAAGCGATTTACGACTTCTGAGACGACTAGGAAATTGGCAACGAGTGGCCCAAGACCGAGTTGAATGGAGACGAGTGCTTGAAACAGCACGAGCCACCCCGGTTCTATGCTGAAGAAGAAGAGGAGGAAGAAGACAGGGGAACTTCGATATAACGTGCATTTTGGTTTTCAAGTTGTACGTTATATTGAAGCATACAAAAAGAACTCAAAAATATAGCTCATATTACTTTATTTTGTTACTGCTTGACTACGTTTAATAAATAATGATGATAAAATCCAACTAGAAGGGTGTAACAGCCTCTTTCGTGTTTTTCCTGTATACCTGTAAACTTACTCTTTTCAACGAAATCATTATATTTCGCAAACAGTTAGAGATGGATAGTTACTATATTAAGCAAAGATTTTGGTGTGCTCTACAACTTTTTCGATGAAAAATGTTTATGAACGCAATTAAAAAAACAAAAGTTTATATCACCCTAATAGGTAGATTCACGGTCACACTAGTAGTGTAATAAGATACGCTGTATTTTAAGACATGAAAAATTACGCAAAAAAGCAAAGCCTTGGGCTTAAGCGTCTTTTCTAAGACTTACAATAACAAGCCAGTCATCGTATGTTTGAATCTCGGCTAGGCGGTGCTGCAAGATAGAGTCAGCACAGCTGGCTGTGAAGTCTGTCGATAAAGAGGAATCAAACCATGAAGACGTTTATAATCCAAAGCATTTTACCTTTTACCTTCTATGTTGATTCTAAATTTGGGAAATTGATTTCCTTATAATAAAATGTTTACAAAACCTTGAAACTTAAACGCACTACTTCTTGGTGGTCTGAAAAAACTCGCCAGAAAAAGATACTGTTTGATACTAACATTATGTTTGGATTTATTTACGTTATTTTGCTTACTTAACCACCGATTTTGTTCATTTGTTTTGTTTGTTTATTTGAAAAAATCAACTGACATTAATTATATTATTAAATGTTTCATGACAAGTTAATAAAAGCCTAGCACTATATAATTTTTGAGTAAAGTAGTGTGATGGTTCATTGCCTAAATAAACTTTCAACAGCAGAAAAAGGCTAATAAGATCCAAAGGTGATCCAATGGAATCTCGATTACAGTAGTCCGGTAAAGCGTAGGCTGCGTTGCTACGCACGAAAGCTCAAAAGAGACAGGATGATCGGTGAATCGAACTCTCCATTTAAGATCTTTGTTTGTTCGACTTAATCGACGTTTTCCGGCGAAATGAAAATTTTCATACTTATTTCGCCGAATAACGTCGATTAAATCGAACAAACATTGCGGTGGCGGCGATTATCTAAAATCAACATTTAAGATATTTATCACACACACTGCTTGCTGAACCTTACTACGCTGCTCAAGTGTCGGAAGGCTGAATAAACGTCAACGATCGGGATATGGTGGTAGATTCACTAGATTGCATCATGGTAGGTCTCTCAACATAGGAACCATTTTTGCTCCTGTTCGATACGCAGATTCCACGACAATTGGACCAAATCAAGTAAGCATTTGCTATTAATGGGTGTATTAACGAATCGTGCAGCGACTTCAAGCAGTAAGTCTGTGCAATTGTAGCGATGAAACCGAGCTGTCGGGAAACTTTTGATATTGTCGTGGTACGAAGTGGTGAATCTATTATGTCTAGCAGTATCCCAAGGTCATTGACTTGATCGACCCTTTGGAGTGCATGTACATTTATCTGGTAGTTGAAAACAGTCGGACTGGTAATGCGGTGAAGAGTCATCTCTCGACATTTTGCGGTGCTAATAACAAGTCAAGTTTTCTGAATTCAACGAACAAACACATTCAAAAGTCTTTAAAGCTGGATACAATCATCTAAGGAACGAAATAATGAACATAATTTCAAGTCCTCAACATCCAACATCCAAGTCATCCAACTGCATCCAAGCTGCTGATCAACGTCCTTCACAAACAGCAAAAAAGAAGAGGTTTAACGTTGCTGCTTTGAAGTACATCCGAGAGGTTGGTTAATCGGGAAGAGAAACCGTACTCAAAGAACAATTCTACGTTTCTAAGTCTTACGTTCCTCTAGTGGTTTTTATGACCAATTTCATAAAACCACTTATAAAACTATGAGCTTCACCAGAACTTCTTGATGACCGCTATAAAATAACCTTTCGACCAAGACTCCTACCTTTTGTCCAATGCTGGAAGGTGCGTGAGTGGAAGCAAGGTATAATCTAAGATTATAACCTGATTCGAACCCACAACGCCCGCCAGGGCATGTGACGCGTTGGTACACATGTATCAGCTGGTCCAGCGCCACTGCCTCTGTCACATGCCCTGGTGGGTGTTGTGGGTTCGAATTTAGTTATAATCTCAGATTATAGATTGGTTCGACCCGTGCACCTTCCAGCGTTGGACAATAGGTAGGAGTCACAACGACTACTTGTTAAGCGTAACTACCAATAAACCCCCCCTCCCGCTCTTTCCCCAACACTCCAAAAAAAAATTCATTACTTTCCCCTACCGTCGCTTCATCAATTGTAGAACCACCGTTTCAAAAACTATTAAGTTTTACTGTCAGATCGTCCTGATCGATTTGGTTTATAGCGACCATAATAAAATATCCCATAGAAAAAAAAAATTTCAGCAGTCTCCGTTGGTTTGCAGCATATGCGCATTAAATTTTATCGTGCATATTGATATGATATTATGATGATATGATATGATATGTGGCTGGTAAACGGCTGAATAATGCGTACCGTCGGTGCCTTGTGCACGTGTAGGCATAAAATAGACCCTACAGTGGTTCATAGCCTCTTATTCAGCAACTCCTATTCCTACCGCCTCGTGGTACCAGCCGGGATACGAGCAACTTTGGTGGAGATCGGGTAACCAACCCCGGTGGAAGCCAGGGTCGTATGCTGACAGGAAAGGAGGGCTCTTTCGAGCTTCGTTGGCCCTCCGGCGAAACAGGGGGTTGGTGTAGCAGGCTTTGCAAGCCGTCACCACGAAAAATATTAAAGCATGGAACGAAGAACAAATATATTCTTACTGGAACAATCGGAATAGACCCACGCGACGAAAAAGGACTATGGATTGGAAACTCGGGACGTGGAACTGCCGATCTCTCAACTTCCAAGGGAGCACTCGAGTGCTCTCCGACGTATTGAAGAGCCGCAAGTTCGACGTCGTAGCGCTGCAGGAGGTGTGCTGGAAGAGCTCAACGGTACGTACGTTCAGAGATGGACATACCATCTACCAGAGCTGCGGCAACACACACGAGCTGGGTACAGCTTTCATAGTGATGGGCGAGATGCGGAAACGGGTGATTGGGTGGTGGCCAATCAATCCTCGAATGTGCAGGTTGAGAATCAAGGGCCGATTCTTCAACATAAGCATCATCAACGTGCACAGCCCTCACCTCAGAAGTACCGATGACGACAAGGATGAATTCTACGCGCAGTTGGAGAGTGAATACGACCGCTGCCCAAAACATGATATCAAGATCGTCATCGGGGATTTCAATGCTCAGGTCGGCCAGGAGGAGGAATACAAACCGGTGATTGGAAGGTTCAGTGCACACCAGCGAACCAATGAAATGGGCCTAAGACTTACGTACGTAGTACCTTTTTCCAGCACAGAATCCACCATAAGTACACCTGGAGGTCACCAAATCAGACAGAATCACAGATCGACCACGTTTTGATCGACAGTCGGCACTTCTCAGACATTATCGACGTCAGATCCTATCGAAGCGCTAACGTTGACTCGGACCACTACCTAGTGATGGTTAAGATGCGCCCAAGACTCTCCGTTGTGAACAACATTCGGTACCGACGCCAGCCACGGTTAGATCGCGCGCGGCTGAAGCAGCCAGACGTCGCCGCAAACTACGCGCATTCACTCGAAGCTGCACTGCCGGAAGAGGACGAGCTGGACGAAGCCCCTCTCGAGGACTGTTGGAACACTATCAAAACAGCCATCAGCAGTGTAACGGAGAGCTCCATCGGGCATGTGGCCCGGAATCAGCGGAACGATTGGTTTGACGATGAATGTAGGAGGGTGATGGATGAGGAGAACGCTGCGCGGGCGGCCAAGATGCGCAGTGCCACACGTCAGAACGTGGAAAGACACAAATAGAAGAAGATGCAGCGAAACCAAATCTTTCGGGAAAAAAAGCGCAACCTGGAAGAGCAGGAATATGCGGAGTTGGAGCGGCTGCATCGTTCTCAGGAAACGCGGAAGTTCTACCAGAAACTGAACGGATCCCGCAAAGGCTTTGTGCCGCGAGCCGAAATGTGTCGGGATAAGACTGGCAGTATTCTGACGGACGATCGTGAGGTGACGGATAGGTGGAAGCAGCACTTCGACGAACACCTGAATGGCGCCCAGGCGGAAAACCATGGCGGCGGGGAAAGCGATTTCGACGGTGCAGCAAACGGGGAAGAGGTGCCAGCCCCAACGATAGGCGAAGTTAAGGAGGCCATCATGCAGCTAAAGAACAACAAGTCAGCTGGAAAAGATGGCATCGGAGCGGAGCTTATTAAAATGGGACCAGAAAAGCTGGCCGTTTGTCTACACCGACTAATTGTTAGAATTTGGGATACGGAATAGCTACCGGAGGAGTGGAAAGATGGGGTTATCTGCCCGATCTACAAAAAGGGCGACAAGTTGGACTGTGAGAACTATCGAGCGATCACCGTTCTCAATGCCGCTTATAAAGTGCTGTCCCAAATCATTTTCCGCCGTCTATCACCAATTGCGAATAGATTTGTGGGAACTTATCAAGCCGGCTTCGTCGAAGGTCGGTCTACAACGGATCAAATATTTACACTGCGGCAAATCCTCCAAAAGGGCCGTGAATACAGAGTTCCCACGCATAATTTATTCGTTGACTTCAAAGCCGCATATGATACCATCGACCGGAAAGAGCTATGGAAAATCATGGACGAAAACAGCTTCCCCAGGAAGCTCATCAAACTGATTAAATCTACGATGGATGGTACGCAGTGCTGTGTTCGGATTTCGGGTGGATTGTCAAGTTCATTCGAATCACACAGAGGGCTTCGTCAAGGTGATGGTCTTTCATGCCTGCTGTTCAACATAGCGCTACAAGGTGTTATGAACCGAGCGGATATCAACACGCGGGGCACGATATTCAACAAATCTAGTCAATTCGTCTGCTTTGCCGATGACATGGATATTATCGGCAGAACATCTGTGGCGGTGGCTGAACAGTACACCAGACTAAAGCGCGAAGCAGAAAAGATTGGGTTAAAGGTAAATACGTCTAAAACAAAGTACATGCTGGCCAGCGGAACCGAGGCCGAACGACACAAAATTGTTACAAAATTGTTGTGGTAACCGAAATATGACTAATTTCAGTCGTAATCCGGTTGCTTCAACAAAATGGACCTAAAGTGTGTTACTTGGGTACTTCCGGCACAGCTTCCTATATCGAAATCGACCACGAATTGATTGTTGGAAGGCATTTCTAGGATATCATCGACGTTAGAACCTATCGCACGCTATGTCCGAAGGCACTTATTATTCAACTTTCATGCAGCTTTCCCATATAGCCCTAGCTGTGCTGGCGGCCGGCCAAATGGAACTTTCATGCACCTCAGATTTCTCTTCACAGAATGTTAGTATTGGTCAAAACGATTAATTTTGAAAAGGTCTTAAAATATTCTATCCTAAGTTTTTTGAAAAATTCAAGTTTATATAGGGGTCATTCCCTCTCAAGTGAACTTACCCCTTATAATCGACCACCCCCGATTTCAACCAAATTTGGTATAGTTGCTCATTCCGACCCCACATTAAATTTCTCAAAATTTTGAACAGATTGATCAATCCCCCTTGCAGTGCCGCTTTTCTATTTTTCTCAGATTTTCAAATAAACTCAATTTTCACTGCATGTCAGTGCAAAGAGGATTGATCAATCCGTACAAAACTTTAGGAAATTGAATGTGAGGTTAGAATGAGCAACTATACCAAATTTGAAATCGGAGGTGGTCGATTACAACGGGTAAGTTCACTTGAGAGGGTATGACCCCTATACAGTGGACTCTCGGAAAAGTTAATCGATTGGGGAATGGGTCGATTAACTTTTCCGAAATATTAACTTTTCCGAGTAGCCCTAACTGTCATTGAAAATGATAAATACAAAAGCGAAAAACGCATTCCATGATATAGGATACACATTTTTATGTATTTAGAAGTTGTAATAGAAAGCAATATGTAGTAAGATCTTAATGAAATAATACTTAGTTCCTTTCAGTAAGTTTAAAATAGTCGGTTCGCTAGTTACTTTTATTTTTTCGTAGTCTATGACTACGTTTTAATAATGTTCGCGCTTATTTTTAGTTCCTTCTTTTGCATTTAAAATTCAATCTGAGTTTGAGCTTTTCCAGTATGTTATCAATAATCCTGAAGTAACTATGTGCCCGTATTGAACTAATATAGGAACTATCCAGTACAAGAGTTTAATTTTTTCCCAATTATGATGCGACTCTGTATGAAACTGTGGAACGGCGACAATAAACCGAAAAATGAGAAATAAAGATAGAAGGTAAACACACCTGTGTGGACGAACGCCTGGACAACCAATAGATTCAAACTCTCAGAAAAGTTAAGGCAAAAATTACCTTTTTAGAGCGTTGCATGAGAGCTGATATTTGCTTAACTTTTCTGAACAATTAACTTTTCAGAGAGTTAACTTCTCCGAGAGTCCACCGTATAAACTTAAAAATTGAATTGGTCAAAAAACCCAAGATAGAATATTTTAAGACCTTCTTTAAATTCATTGTTTTGATCAATACTAACAGCCTGTGAAGAGAAATCTGAGGTGCATGAAAGTTAAATAATAAGTGCCTTCGGACATAGCGTGTATCGTGGTGCAAACATCGATTCTGACCACTACCTTTTGATGGTTAAAGTGCGCCAAAAACTTTACGTTGTTACCAACATTCGGTACCGTCGCCGAATGGTACAATCTGGAACGACTCGAGTTACCTGCCCTGAGGCTACGCTGCCGGGTAAGGAAGAGCTAAACGAAGCCCCCTCGGGGACTGCTGGCATCGGCATCGCAGCCATCAACGGCGCAGCAGCAGGTACCATTGAGTTCACTGAGAGGAGTCAACGTAACAACTGGTTCGACGAGGAATACCAAAGGATGTTAGATTCCGGAGTGATTCGCGATAAGGACGCAACTAACAAAGTGTGAACAATGAGAAATATCACTGTTATAATTTGCCAGTACATTTTCAAGTCATAATTTAAATAAAAGTTACAAAAATCAAGTTTAAAGACATAAATTGGTGTAGAATAAATCAATTTTATAATTTCACAACAATACTGCATAAAATTTATGCATTCAAGCTCAAAATCTAAGTTTTATAGTTGAACCCCTTGGAATGAGCCTCAAAGCATTTTGACAATGAGATTCGCCCAGCCCTGTTTCGCCTTGTTTTGATTTTTTTATTTAGTTTCGCCTGTTTACAATGCGCCTGTGTTTTGAAAACAACGCAGTCTCGCTCTTTATTATTGCCTGTTTACAAAAAAAATTGCAAATAAGCCTGTCACTTCACAACAATGCGAGGGGCTAAACTGCAAATTGTCTTTTGTTTTGATTAAACACTTCTATCGCCCATCACTAAAAACTTGTTTTAAATAATTCTAACGATTAAAACAGAAGAAAGGATTCTTGCCAAGGATATTATCAGTCTTTTAAAGGCTGATGGTGTAATAAAACGATTTGTTTACAATTTGCCAGTTGAGCCCCTATCGCGAATCACTCCGGAGATGAGAAGAAACGCGGTCGTCGATGGTGCAGCAGGGGACCCGTTAAAACGTGGAACGATATAGACAGAAACGAAGACAGCAACCCCTCTTTATCTTAATATCGAAAACTCCTACCAAAAATTAAATTTTAACCCTCGATTGGTCAACCGAAAGCTCAATTAACCGAGCACAGCACACTGGTCCAGAACCTTTTTTTTTTGGTGCGCGTTAGCTATGAGTGGCAAAACTTGGTTTTATATTTATGGACCCTTTGAAAGAGTTTATTAAAATTAAAAGTTCTATCGTCCAGCGGAATTCAAGTTTTGATTAATCCTCCTGAGAGTGCAATAAAAATTTTATTTTTCTTCAGTTTCAAGATAACACATTGAAGTGTTCTGCAAAGTTTTACAGCATATTATTACAAGAAATTTTGCTGAAGACAGTAACCTTCTATCTCTTCAGCAAAGATAGAAAAATCCTATTTCTCATAAATGAAAAATCGTTAAAATCAGTTTTTCTATTTTAGCTGTTTTTGTAGTTGTTGTGTGACTTTTTTCTGCTTTACAAAGTTGTACAAATAGTAAAAATACACTACATTACTGCAAATAGTATACCTCTATCGTTATTTGTTTAGGAACAATAGAACTTTTACTATAAAAATACCCTAATTTTAGCCCGAGTAACTCGCAAGAAGGCATAATTTTATTCAAAAACTCTTCCCAGAGAATCAGAATAGTTTCAAACAGGCTGAAAAGTATTATAAATCATGTTTAAAAGCACAAAAGTTAAGCAATATTTATAGGCTGACAAAATCGAAATAAAAAGCTGATAAAATCGAGGGCAAACAAAATCGGGAGCTGACAAAATCGGAACATTACTGTATTAGCATCTGTGGCTCGAGCAGCACGTTCTTCACTGGAATATCTTCGGGACCATGTGTCATATGGCCGCGTCCTGTAAGAATTATAAAATAGAAAAGATTTTCGAGAAAATTCTCAAATTTAGTAAAACAAATACTGGAAGGTAAAAAAACGTTACGACTATTTCGGTGAATTTTGTGGTGCTAAAAATGATGTGCACCTTAAAAGGGTTCAACAATCCGATTACAGTTTGAAATTTTTGAGTTCCACTCAGCATTATAATAAACATTTTTGGTAGTTTGGTCTACACTCGTGCTAACCGAGATAAACCAGGTTGAGAAACAGATCCGCTGCAAAACCCTACCACGTCCGAGATCAACGAACGTGTGCAAAAACATTTTCCGTCACTACCGGTTGGCTGTTCAGCAAAAAAAAACCTGATTCGAATAAATCAATTTTGATGGGCACGATGACAACAGAAGTGTAAAAAAACGATTGTCAATTCTCCTCCTTCTTTTTGGGACGTGAAAAAAATAAAGAAAAAGTACAAATTAACATCATCCGCTTCGATTGAAAGTCACGCCATGATTCACCCGTTTGTCCCCCTTGTGGTGTGGCACAGCTTTGCCGCTGATTGAGCCGAGTCGAGCTGTGCCGCGAAACGATCACCACCATTGGTCCGATGATCTTTCGCTTGAGTGCGATCGAACTGCCGATGAAGACGACGACATCAGCCCATAATGCGGTTGCTACCGAGCGCTGCTGACTGTTAATAACCATAAATTAGCCTTCATTATTATTGGAGAAGGCAACACGGCGAACAGAAAGTCATAAAACTCCACGAATATGTACATATATACAAACACTCACACATCCACACCGAGGCGAGTGAGTCGCGAAGTGGAAAATATTGAAAAATCCAGCAAAAATCAACGGCACACTCGGACGGGGACTCGAGAAATGAGTTACCTTTCGATTACGCTGAACATGGACAACAATACCGAACGTTCGACCGACGACCGGCCGGCCGGCCGGCAACGGCGTCAGTAATTCCCAGCTTACTGAACAGACCTCAGCCAGCAGCGGCAGTAATTTTTTCTTTTATTACACCTGAATGACTTCTGCTCGTCGTCCAATCATCGCCGTTCGCCACGCCCATGTCGTGACGGGGCAATACAAGCAGCAGCAGCAGCAGCAACAACAGTAACAACAGCGCAAACAACAGAAAGAAACAAGTGAGTGAAAAGAGTGCTTTTGTTTTGCTTTATTTTTTTTTTCTTTTTCCCTAGCTCCGCTCGAGGGCGCCTCCTTTGGTGACGGAACTTGCTCCTTCTATTTGCACGACGAACCGGCCAGCCTGTTCAACCGGGTAGGATGTAAGCTCAGCCACTATTCGTTCGCTCTTGCCGTGTCATAAATGATTATTGTACCCAGTGGGAAGCTTTTCTTCGGAACGATTTTGCTATGAATATTGCCCGTCACTTGGCGTCACATGTTGATAAGTGTTCCGTACCACATTGTGACGGTGATGTAATTGTTTTCAGTTTTCGAGATCTACATGTTAAAAAGAAAATATTAATTAAACAAACTTTTGGAGAAAAAATAACATATTAATTCAACAAACTTTTGGAGAAATTAACATAAGATATTCCGCAGCAATGAAAAAATGATTAATTTTTTTTCGAAACGAATCTCTTTGAACCTTTTGCAATTTAATTGAAATTTTGCATACTTTTTCATTGTGACTAATGTATTATTAACTATGAATGTAATCCTGACATACCAAATAACTAACAATTTTAGGAATGTATTCCTGGGACCGATTTGTCTTCGGTAAAGTTGTAAAAAATTTTAGTGTGTAAATTTTAAACTAGAACCATTACAGTACTTTAATAAAAACCCAAACTGAAACACTTAAGCATAAGCCATGCTGTTTCGTTATTGACTAGGACCGACGGGAAATGAAATGCTCGGTACAATAAATTATTTTACAATGTAGATGCCACCAAAACCTTGCATGCCGATCAATGCCGATACTTATCACCACTTCTGAATGCTAATTATAGAAAAAAAAATTGTAGAATTACTTGGGTGTCAATTGCCCATAATTTTACAGAAAACCACAAATTGATTGCGTTATAGGGAACAACAGAAGAAATTGTTACTAACCTTTCACTACTCGCGCCAGTTTCGATTCATAGGCATACTTAAATAGAAAAGAATTCACTCGAATGCTAAACCCACTTGGTGAAAAACCTATGAAACGTTTGTCTGAAATTAAAGAAAAGAAGAAAACTGTTTCCAAATTAAATTCTGCTATTAATATTTATTCGCGACAGGTACGCATTTCGGGAACCTTCGAAAAGGTTCAAAAACAGACACTGATAAAGCCTGGAAGTCGTAAGTGATCAATAGTATCAATAGTAGAATTTAATTTGGAAAAAGTTTTCTGACTTTCTCTAATTTCAGATTTCATATTCTACTAAGACGCTCCACAAAACTTTAGTGTATGAAACATTGTCCACCGATTGAAAGATCTGGGTCTGTTGATCAACCTTGCTGAAAACGGTAGCTTTCTTTATTAGCTTTCTTTATTGTTATTTATTATTGGGTGACTCGCGCTGTTTCAAACAGTCGTCTCCATTCAATTCGTTCTTGGGCCACTCGTCGCCAATTTCCCAATCGTCTCAGAAGTCGAAAATCACTTTCGACCTGGTCGAGCCATCTTCGACGTTGAGCCCCTCTATTCCTGATGTCGGTGGGGTTACTGAAGGGAACTGTTTTCGTTGCACTATTGTCCGGCATTCTTACAACGTATCCAGCCCACCGTAGCCTGTCGACTTTCGCCAGATGTTCGATGGGAATCTCTTTAAGCAGTGCCTGTAGCAAAGTAAGCCCGGTTTTCCGCTTGAATGCGCCGCTGGATCTCCTTACTAGTGTTGTTATCCGCGGTCTCCAGCGATCTGAAATACAGAAACTCATCTACCACTCCACTTCTAGTTCGTCACCCTCAACGGTTACCGTCCATGGGAGGCACGCATTTGTTTCCTTTGAGTCTCTATTTTTAATGTATTTGGTCTTCTCATTTTTAGATTTTTAGTCCGCTTTTGGTCGTAAAGTTCCGTCGTCGCGAAGTTCCAGGCTATGATATCAAAGTCATCTGCAAAGCCTAGGAGTTCCTGGGCTATCCTGGGTGAGAATCGTGTCTCTCGTTTCGATACCCGCTCGTTGGATCTCCCCCTCAAGAGGGATCTTGAACAGCATACAGGACAAACCGGCATCTTGTCTAAACCCTCATCGAGTCTTAAACTCGGACTCGAGAGAATCTCCGAGATGCGCACGAAACACATCACTCGATCCAATGTAGCTCTGATCAGTCAGTCAGTCAGTTTATCCGGAAAATCGTATTCGTGCATTATCTGCCGTAGCTGATCTCGACCGTCTGTATCGTATGCTGCTTTTAAATCAATGAGGAGGCCTGATAATGCCCTACGAAACCCTGTGGTATCGGTGACAGCCGGCGTAACAGAATCTGGGAGAGTACCTTGTAGGCGGCGCACCGTGGGATGAAAACCAAATCTAGGTGGACAAAAGTAATTATGCTAAAACCGTTAGTCCTAGGTATATAGTATGTTCGGAGTAAATTTGTTATTTTAACTTCCAATTTTTTGGTGTATATGACATTAGGGTGACCATCATAGTAAGCGAGTGCAAAATATAAACTTATTTATGTCTTAAGTTAACTGAATAAAATGTTCAACAAAGTTAAAGAACATTAAATTTTAAGTAACTTTGCCAAAGAAATTAAAGTTCTATCTCTTACGGTTGATGGGCTGGAGCTATTTAAAGTTTTTTGGTCGGGGTGGATCTAAAAAATCCGTTTCTTTTCTTATTAGGTATCTTCTTTCGTGTTTATTTCTCACAAATCATGCCTTCTGAGCACTTTCACACGCATGGAAAATGCACACACGAACGTTTTGCCGCGATAGTAGCAGCAGCGAGTCGATCATCCTTTTTGTAGATGGGACAAGCCACTCCTTGCATTCATTCCGCCATTGCTTCTCTTTCTCTTGGAAATAACCGAGTGTAGAACAGTTGCCAGCTTTATGAAGCTTTGCCGGTAAGCGATCCTTACCAGCGGCTTTGTTGGTCTTCAGCAACTCGTCTACAAGAAAAGCTACAAATCTCTAAAGCAGCTCTGTGAGACGAGTGGACGCCGCCTTACAGAGACTATAGATTACAGAGGCGCCGAGACACTCAAAATCCGCTAAATTTTGAACGAAAGCGGAGAGTTACCTTTATTTATGATGGTACTCTCCGTTTTGTTTCAAAATTTTGTAGATTTTGAGTGTCTCGGCGCCTCTGTAATCTACAGTCTCTGTACGCCGCCTTAAGCGTCCTACCCTCCATTCGAGAGCCTGTCCCCGTGGCAGGGACCGCTCAGACCAAGTACATAAGCGTGTTCTCTTTGTTAGGGGCGGTTGGTTCCACAGTACGGTTAGCGCTCAGGGCTCTAATAAAACACAGTCACGCTCGAACGTGCCAAGGTGCACATTAGCGTCAACACCAGTAGGATTCTAATTCTGGTATCGCTGATCCGACTCTACACACGGTACCTCATGAAGGGCCGGGTCAACCCAAGCATGGCCTCCCTACTCGCATAGACAACCATGGGATCAAAAAATCGACTGCAAACGACGAGTGGAGATAGCGGCCCAACAGCATGGAGACAGATCCACAACACCACAAACATCACAGCAAGTAGGAGGAAAAGGGCGGAGCACGAAACTACAGTGGTCGCCAACACGGATCGAGGCTGCTACGGCAAATGTCCCAAATGAGCACATCATTTGGCACTGGCAAAAGCAATCTCCAGGTTGTGCAACAGGTCGAAGGTCGAAGCTGGAGGAGGCTAAGAAAGCAGCCGAAGAGCTCTATGGGTTTGTCAAAGACAAATACTATGTGAATGAAGAAATTAAGCAGCTGTAGCGGCTGTGGCGATAAGAATCAAATCCGCCCTTCATGCCGTTCAAAAAACATCAAATCTTGCGAACGAGAGCTGAAGAGGTCAAAAAAGCGTTGGAAAACGCTAAGGAAGCGTCGCAAATAACACGCCTAGCGGAAAGTGAACAGACACCGTGTCGCAATGTTCCGCTCTCCAAGAAACGGGGTAGAACGTTACCTGAAGAGGTGACAACGAATGGGCTTAAAAAGCTCAAAGATACCTACGAAGAGCGTACGACCCAGCAGACGGAAGGAACAGTTGCTCAACATGATGGCTGGCAAACGTCTGCCGGAAGACAACAGAAGGAGAAAAGAATGCAGCCACAAAGGCTGAGAAAGAATGGTGATACCCCAGTAGTGGAATTAAAAGATAAAACCACCTACGCTGAACTTTTGCGAAAAGTGAGGAACGATCCAGCGCTCAAAGAACTGGGTGACAACAACGTGGTGAAAATCAGGCGCGTGCAAAACAAAGACATGCTCTTAGAATTTAAGGAAGTCCCTTCGGTCAAGAGCTCTACATATAAGTAGGTTGTAGAAAATTCCTTAGATGGCGAAGTGAAGATAAGAGCATTCTCCCACGCTTGAATGCAGAAACTTGGACGAGATCACGACGAAGAATGAGCTGGTAGCTGCCGTGAAGGAGCAATCACAATTAGGAGATGTTTTATTTTCTGTGCGCTTAACGGAAAGATGTGGGGTACCCAGATAGCTACGACTAAATATCCCGTAGCCGCTGTCGGTAAGGCGTTGGAGACCGGAAAGATCAAAATTGGGTGGACAGTATGTTCTAAGAGCTTCCCACTACCAGAGAGATGTTTTATGTGCATGGATTTTGGACGCCAGGCTAGAAATTGCTAAGGGCTAGAGAGACCTAAGGTGTGTCGGAAATGCGGCAATAATGGCTACTTTGTAAAAGACTGCATAAAGCTCCTAAAATGTATGTTTTGCATCAAGAAGCACGTATATGGCCATTTAACAGGTGGTCAAAGATGTCCGGTTTATAAAAACGTGATCACTGTCAGAAGACAATGCAAGTGATCTAACTGAATCTAAACTTTAGATTCTAAAGCACTGCGACAACAACTGCTGTACTGTGGTCTGTGGAAGTCGATTACAGAGGCAGAATGCGACGTTGCAATCATTGTAGAATCGTATTGTGTTCCCCCCGACAACGGTAACCGGATTGCAGATGGAGCGGGGTTGGTCGCAATCCTTGTTGTGTTCAAGAAGTGATTGCAAGCTCGAGCAACGGGTTCGTTATCGCCAAGATCAACGGTATATTCGTATGCAGTTGCTACGTACTCCCGAAGGTGGACAATGAAGCAGTTTCTTAATCAAGCGGAACAAATTTAACTGCTTCCAGCTGTGTCGAGATGCTGATGCTAACCCCTGAGGCAAAGTATACCGCATAGGATTGGGCGATACCGTATCGATACCCGCGATATCGATACTCGAAGGCCGATATTTCGATACATTTCATCGATACTTACGGCGTCGATATTATGCCAAATCGATAATTTCATCCCGATACTGTTTTGATAAAGCGGGATATGCAACTGAAAAAATATAGGCTAAAACTAGGCCAGGAAATGCCCAAGAAAGCAATATATTAGGGATTTTTTCTCGCGCTGTTTTCTTTCTACTAAGCTTAATTCTCAAATTTACTTTATTGGAATTGACTCTTATGCAAAACGTTGAACAATGTCACTTACATGTTTTACGCTTATTGGACAGTAAGTGCATACGATACGCGATTTTCAGCAATTCAGAACTGACCAGAGAACACAGAGAGTAGTATTGGGCGTTGACGGCATTAACAAAGACTTTCCAGCTTTTCACGCGCCATAATAGTGGTGAAAGTGGCAGAGGTGGGACAGAGATCGAGAAGAGCTAGAACCGGAAAGGAGCTACTCTCGGCGGAACTGTGCAGGAATGGCCAAGAACCGCCAGCAACGACACATCACTGGATGGTTTCAGGGGTTTGGGAGAGGGCTGCCGGACGAGTGGATTGAGGGTGTAGTTTGTCCTATCTACAGAAAGGGCGATCAGATAGATTGCTGTAATTACCGCAGCATAACGCTGGTCAAAGCCACCAATAGGGTGCTCTCCCAGATTTTGTTGCGTCGTCTGTCCCCAGTGGCAGGAAAGTTCGTAGGGTAGTACCAGGGGGGCTTTATGGGGCCTGTGCTACTACGGATCAAATTTTTACTCTTCGGCAGGCCATCCAGATGTGTCGGGAGTACAACCCACCATATTTTTGTGGATTACGGGGCAGCATACGATTCAGTCGGACTCGAACAGCTCTGGCAGGTGGTGCGGTTTTCCGTACAAAGCGACGTGTCCGAAATAGAGCTGCACTGGAGCGAGGGATGTGTTGCGTGCGTGTTTTGGGGGCACTCTCTTTGCTCAACATGTTTTTATTGATTAATTTTTATGAATCCCTATTTTTGTGTAGCATAATCCCAGAATGCCGCCTTAAATAGTATCCATAAATCTAATATCGATGCTTCACGGACGATATATCGACGGTATCGATAAAGCGGCGGATTTGATATTGATATTCAATTATCGATATTTTCGGGAATTTTGCCCAATCCTAATACCGCATCACTATGAGAAAGTTCGAAGGGCCATCGATGCCCGTTGAAACATGTCTAGAAAAGATAAAGGCGATCATCGCGGGACTCTTTCCACGGCACGCCCGAACGGTCTGGCTCACGACACCGTACCAAAAAAGGAGGATGATAATGTCGTTAAGAGAATCGTAGTAGTTGCAAAAGGATTGAAGGCGAGGAAAGCACCTGGAATGAGTCGAATCCCCAACATTGCTTTAAAACGGCGATCCTGGCTAGTTTCATGTGTTTCCTCACATTTCTTGCCTTCGCGAAAGCGATAGGACGAATAGGACAATAGGACGAAGCTCTGAACAGTTTGGAAGGCTTATGTCTTTCGGTACACATGTAACACACACAGAGCCGTAGCCTGACATTGTAGCGCTCTTGGCGGAAATCCAACTTGGCGCCCCGTCGTTTTCTAAATGTTTCTTTCAAGTTTACTATTTTTTCTTATTCGCCCCTTATCCAATATTTCACTACACTTAACCTACGCATTGAAAAGTGGACTAATTTCAAATGGCGATGAAAAAAGAACTACAAAAGGTAATACAATAAAACATTTTTCTTCTGAAATACTACGTTTATTAAGCCTTTTACAAAAACTATTTGACGCTACAGCGGATGAAAAGATAAACGTCGGCATGTTATGGAACTCTTTTGTAGCTTTGGCGATCAACGGCTTCTTAGTTCTGATTACAAAATTATTGGAGTAGATCTTCCGTTTGAACTATATCCAAAAAATTTCTATCGGTCACAGTTGGGGATGTTGAGAGGCTTGGCGGTCTTCGGTAAAACGTTTATCTTAGCCGGTTCATTTTCTTCAGTGGCCTTTTGGCATGTTGAGCCGAGGCTAGATTCAAAAGACCACACGCTAATTCACATGCTTGCGCATACTTCTTGATGAAGACGGTAACTTTCCATAGGCACTTCGTACTGCATATCTTTTCGTTCCTCGCAAGCCCCGAAGGAAAGAGCAGCAGCTTGGATATTCCCTTCTCGCTGACCGTCAACCACAGAAGGACTTCAGGAACTTGGTATGGAAGATATACTTGACGCCATTGCTTACCTGGGGGTAACGTAAAGTACTCAGTCTCCTGCCAGTTATTGCAGTCCTGCGTCAAGTAGCTCTTGCGACCCATTATGATCACAACATTGCGAATCGCCTTAATGATGTTTTTCATCTCCATTTTCAGCTGTTTCTTCTGGGTGATTCACTGCAGCTCTGACACGGCTGGCCTCTACTGAACCTTCTGAATAAAAATGTCCATTTTGGCCAAGCATTTCTTTACTGTTTGGTCGAATGCTCTGATCTCCGCGGACGAAGTGCCCCACCATGTCCAATTTCTTCGCTCCGGGGTTAAGCTGGCAGTAAGAACAAAGCATCGAACGTAGTCGTTCGACCGTTTTTGCCATAACTGCTACATGCAAATCAACTGATAACGCTGTCAAACTTTTTTCTGTACACAACAGGGTTGCTACGATTGGCGGTGCATAGGTGGATTCAGCATCAGGTGACCGGGTTATTGCATGAAAAATTGCTAAAAATCAGTCCATTTTTAATACATACGATATTGCTAATGCCTTACTGATCCTTTTTGGCGCCCCCAAGAGGGAGCGCCTTTGGCGGGGGCCGGTCTGGCCAACCGCACGCTACGGCGCTGAACACACATGCCCCTGTGGACACAGGAACAGGTTGGTTTACATCATAACGTTCTTGCCGAATCCGGAGTAAACGGCCTTCACTCTTCCAATAACATTTTTACCTTTCGGTGAAATTGTGGTTGCTTCTGCTACCGGCGGATCTTCAGCTTCATTCTCTCTTTGGTACATATAACGTTAGTGGCTGAGGTGTCTAGAGTTTTTGCCACATCCCGTACTGATGTCGAAGAATGCCACTTCCTCCACCTCCGTTATTGTAAGTGTCTTAGGGTCAGCAGGGTTTTCTACCACGTTTCAGAGAATCTTCAAAAGTGCACTATTTTCCATATTTCTTTAACGCGGTTTGAAATGCTTCGACGCTCACACCCACGTCATTAGCTAGTTTTCTGATCGAAAGACCACTTACGGTACCTGGTTTGTGCCTCAATCCGTTTTCTTTACTCGGGAGAAAAACCACATATTTAAAAAAAAGGGGACAGCTGTTTCATTTGGATGCAAACAACAGGACTCTGCCGAAATTTGATTGAATAGTGTAGGTTATTTGTAATGATTGTTACTTTTTAGTGTTTATGATTCGAAACAATCGATATGATGAATACAAAGAAAGGTATGGCTGAAAGGAGTACTTTTTTAATAATATAATAAGCTAAGTTAAGAACGGAAAAAAGCAACGCACACTATGATAAATCGATTTCACAAATGATGAAAATTGTGCAAAAATTTAGGGCACTTTACTGTCTTATAAAAATGCTAAGCTTCGCATAGAATCATAGATTGACAAGTTCAGAAAAAGATATTAGTTGTGTCAGGATCTTGACTTCTAGCGATGCATCAATAGCTCTCGTGTTCTCTCACTAGCAACGTTTTGGCTGAAAATTGAAATCCATTTTTAGATCGATTTTCTGCCTCAATGATTCATTTTTCAAGTTATGACTCAGTGCAACAAAGTAACAAAGTTCTAATGTTGAAGTTGTATACAACAGTACACCACATTTAACTCGAATCGTATTCTTAGCTCACACTGTGGTTTCGAAGCTCAGCAGAAGACAGTTGGCAAATTTCCGATATTCATGCAATTAGTCCCGACTAACGCTCAACTAGCCAGCAAATAGACTTCTAGCCCTCGGGCTGCTACTAAGCACCGGTATACGGCAGATCGAACCGACACGATATGCAATGTACACTAATATGTTCGCAGTCAACAAATCGCAACCGCGCTCGCCAAACAAGTGTTCCCATATGGTCAAGGTTCGGACCGAAACCACCCAGGCTCACCGTGGACGTTTTATCCCCTGGGATATCTATACGCGGACGAACGATCAGCGCGACTGAAATATTTACTGACTGACCCGACACAGTCTTTCACGGCCGAACCGATGCGATATCCGATCGTCATCGGTCGGCCGAAATCAATTAAATCGATTAATCTCGCGCATTGTCCCGGGGGAAAGATTTGCGATCGTGGCCGCGCGTACCCACGGCCGTCGGTCGAGTGGAACTTGAATCGAGCCGCGCACCGATTGGGCTGTGATCGAGAGTGCGGAAAATTGCCCTTGGGCCTCCGCCGCATAGGACTGTCGATGCTCCCCGTGTCGAGCGATTTGAAGGTTTTGTTCTTTTTATGCGGTGCAAGGTTCATGGGCGGAAGAATTTTTATTCCTAACATAGGTGCTGTGGCAAAGCTCGAAGTATTTCTCAAACTTACCATTAATACGAGTAACTTTCTACTCACAAAGTAGATCCAGTGGACTATTAACTGATTTCATTTTAATTTATTTAAACTAATAAAAGCATTACTTCACTGCCATCATTTCTCCAACATCGGTTTCGAATTTCACTGAACAAACCGTGTGTTGGTCCGTTGATACATGTATTCTTTCATACTACTCAATGAAAAATGCCCACACTTCATCCCGAGTTAAATTGAACTTCCTCTGAAGCTATTAAATTAATCACGCTCGATTTACCACACCACACACCGCAGCAGGTACCCATCAGCTCACTCACCTGTGGCACATTCGAAGGCGCAGCACGTGTCACTAGACCAACGTCGTTCATGTTTTTTTCTCGGTCTTTCTATTTAGCCTACCATTACGAGGCAAGAAAAATCACTCGCTTAGCTCGTTCTCCGAGGCATCCGGTCGGCACTTTCTAACGCGGAACATTGAATAATTAACGCACATCACCCGCATAACGGATTTAGCTATAGCTTTTCGTCACTCCTATCAAACAAGGGTTAATTAAATTTAAATTCTGAAAATTTTATTCAAACAATTCAATTGCATGTGAGCCTAATCACATATCCATTGTAGCTATTTTGAATTACAGGACAGTTTTGTTATTTTTATCCATTTTACATGAATTAATTCTACAGAACACAAATAGTGCTATATTTTGTATTCTACCATTGCATTCTCATCTGAAAAAGCACTTATACAGATTTGCCGCAATCTGGGAATCATTTTGTGAAACCAGATCATTGAATTCTGATCATGACTAGGTTGCCAATCACCATGGAAACATTTTTCCTCCAACAATATGATTTACTCTTCTGAGTTGTAGGTGTAATATTTTCCTTAAAACTATTACCAAGCGGAAAACTGAAGAGTTTCGATATTTATTGACGCTTTCAACTGCCGATCAGGTCAATAAAATTTTCGAGCATAAATTTTTTTCGAAATAGTGCTGGGGTACGGAGTATAGCAGTGCATGTCACACATATACGAATTGTGCCAAAAATAACTATCCAACCTGTCCGTCTGACGTTTTGACAGCTAGCGCCATCCGAAGATTTGATATTTTTTACTTTTTTTAACTTGTTTGAAACTTTATGCATGCTTTTGTTTGACGTTTCACACAGACGACACAGACGACACATGCATACACCGATTGGCTACTAAGGGTCAGTTTCGTGCTGTGATGATTGCAGCTCAGGAAAAGGAACAAGAATTGGACAGCATCAAAATGCGCAGCTTGCTTATTAAGATCAGTGAAAATACGCACAAATCTCTGGTTTATTTTTTGAAAAAGATGAACGTGACGAGGAGAAATTCTCTTCGCGTTTCCTCACTTCTGTGATGCAAATGCAGTTTTCACCATCAGCTTTGCATGAATCGGTTGCTGGCGTCACTAGACACCAAAGAGAACCTCTCCATGTCACTTACGCCTTTTTGGGAAAGTACCCGAGAAATGTACACATAGCGAAGAGTTATTTTTAATTTGCTAAAACATAATGCTTTCTTTAATATTTAAGGTTTTAATCCAAAAATTGCCCGACGTAATCGGACATCAACCATGGCGGTCATGGCAAACCTTGAATCCTTCTGGTTTTTTGTTAAATACTCCAATGCACGGTGATGCGGATTCGAAGAAGTGCGGACATTAGCAATTGCGTAGTTTTTCAAGGGTGGTGTCTTCGGAGAAGTTATATAAAATATATAAAAAATAGATATAAATTATAAAATATTATATAAAATATTATATAAAATATTATATAAAATATTATATAAAATATTATATAAAATATTATATAAAATATTATATAAAATATAACGCATCTGTCTGCACTATTAGGGTGACCGTAAATTCACCTATTAGGCTGATACGAATTTTTGTTTCTTTAAATAATTTAAAAAAAATTCGTTCTCCAAAAAGTTGCATAACATACTAAAATAAGCAACTTTGCTGAATATAGTAACTATCTATCTCTTACCGGATGCGAAATATAATGATGTGTTAAAAAGGAGCATTTAACAATCAATTATGCTCAATAACTTTGCACTCGATTTTTTGACGTAGGACTACGTCTTTGTTTACTATACTGGGACTGGGTAGCACTTTGTGAAAACGAAAATAGAAGTGTAATGTTTGAATGAAAGATTTCAAATGCTAATAACTGCTAAACTACTGAACGAAACTGAACAATTTATATGTCGTTGGATAGATAAAATTACCAGCAATGGGTGGTAAGAGAGCAGGGAGTAAGAGAGAGGGTGGTAAGAGGAAGGGTGTAAGAGGAGGAACTCCTATAAAAATGAAACACAAATTTCCTCAAAACTCGAGAATTAATCAAGCAAATGGAACCAAATTTGGCATGTGGGGGTTTTTGGAGGTAAGAATTTTTCTATGGTGTATGAGACCCCTTCCCCTGCTAAGAGGGGGGGGGGCTCCTATATAAATGAAATACGAATTTCTTCATAACTCTAGAACTAATCAAGCAAATGGAACCAAATTTTGCTTGCGGGGGTTTTATGATGGTTTGAGACCCCTCACCCCTGTGGTAGCAGGATAAGGACTCTCATACAAATAAAACAGAAATTTTTGCTTATGTGCCATATTTTCTGCTATGTAACAAGCGGTGATTTAATACAACGGATAGCAACGGTGATTAGCTGTGAAAGTACACTAGTAAAACCTTCTCGGAACAAAAGACAGTGAATCGACGCCGCTAACTTACGTGCCCGTTGTCATTCATGTTAAAAGAGAAGGACATTCGAATGGCACGTCATATTTGCGATGAACGTGCTTTGGCTTTAATGTTATTTGTAACCAATGACCCTTTTAAACGCCACTAGCGACTAAGATTATTAAAAAATGTCATATTTAATACAATAATCTGTGGGCTGGTCATTCATTACTATTTCAACCTTTATGATGCACACAAGTGATTTTTAAAAGAAATCTCTATGTCTCAAAGGTTGCAGGCATTGTACTTATGAACCCCCATCCACGTATTTTCAAAGCCACTACTGCATTCAATGGAGAATTGAATCTGAATATTTCTTTCTTCTCTTTCAAACATTCACTTAAACAATGACACTCACATATTCTTATAAACATACATATGCCAGAAATGCAGTTTACATTAGTCTTTGATCTAATGAGCTGATTTAGTCCTACGTCACCCTTTCGCACAACCCTTAAAGCTGTATACCTTGAAGTTTTTATTACATTTAAACGTTCTACAAAGTTATTCAGTAAGCTAAAATAGACATTTTCTCTAAAGACAGTTTGTAGCTAGGACGCATATTTGATCTTATATATAAAAATGGATTTCTGTCTGTCTGTCGGTATGTTCCTTAAAGAATCGAAAACTACTGAACCGATCGGCGTGAAAATTTTCATTTAAGGGTTTGTTGGGGCCAGGGAAGGTTCTTATGCTGGTTAGAGATCCCTTCCCCCACTAAGAGGGGGGCTCCCACACAAATGAAACACAAATTTCTGCATAACTCGAGAAATGGAATCAAATTTGGTATGTGACGGTTTTTGGAGGCAAGAATTTTTTCTATGGTGAATTAGGACCCCTCCCCACTTTAGAAGGGGGGGCTCCTATACAAATGAAATGCAAATTTCCTCATAACTCGAGAACTAATCAATCAAAAGGAACCATATTTGGCATGTGGGTGTTTTTGAAGGCAAATTTTTTTCTGTGGTGAATTGAAACCCTTCCCCTCTTTAGGAAGGGAATTATGATCCCTCCTCCCTTCAATAGTGGGTGGGGGGCTCCTATACAAATAAAATACAAATATCCTCATAACTAGAGAACTAATCAAGCAAATAGAACTGAATTTGGCATGTGGTGGGTTGTAGATGCAGGAATTTTTTTTATGATGGTTTGAGAACCCTCACCCCTGTGGTAGGGGAATAAGGACTCACATGCAAATAAAAAATTTTTGCCCAACTCAAAAACTAATCGAACTCGAGAAATTTTAGATTCTTTCATAAAACAATCAACAACAAAACCACCAAAAACTATCAATAGTAACATTAGATGATTCAGGGCGAGACGTCCGCAGGCCGCGAGAAGCGCCGGCCACTGCGTGTGGGGGGGGGGGGGGGGGGGGTGTGGTCAGCCCCCGTAGAGATCACCTCTATCTAGGTTTATTTATTTTGCTAGATCTACTGACCTCTATTATTTTCCTTCAGTTGGGTACCCCTGTGAAATGGTACTTTCTACGAAAAGATTTTCCATGAAATGGTACATCCCGCGTAAGGTTTTTCGCGAAATGGTATTCTGCGAAACTCTATATTCCGCGTTATGGTCAACCGAGAATTGGTGTTCCGCAAAATGGTATTCGGCGAAATGTTATATAATCATGGCGAATATTTAAATGCTATCCGCTGTATTTTATTAGGCTAAGCAATGGGGGGAGTTGTTTTCTACTTTATTGTGAGGAAAATTTGTATATTAAACCACCCATGAATTCATCAGAAACTTGCACAACTCGAGGTTGTGACAAAGGTCATCCGAGATTCACGATTTATTTACAACACAGTTTAATTTGTGGCAATACGAAGTTTGTCGGGTCAGCTAATAAGTTATAAAATAAATGAAAAAAAATTGCAATATTCTAAAAAAAAATTTCAATTTCGGGCAACTTCGCGCAAAACAAGCCAAACGCAAACCATTAGGTGAAAGTACTATATTTTATCTATAAAAAAAATATTTCCATCAGGAGATCTCTAAAGGAATCTTAGAAAAAATCAATTGAAAAATGTGTTATTTGTTGTTAAAAAATTTTATAACCTTTAATCAACTACTTTATAATATTTGTTGGATTACCTACGAATAACCGAAACACAATTGGCCGAATCACGAATGGCCGAAACACAAATGGTCGAAATAACAAATGGCATAATATATCTAATGGCCGAATCACAAAAGGCCGAAACACGAAGGGCCGAGCGTCATATTCGGCCGAAAATATTCACGGCCTTCAAACTGCACAAACATTGGGCATACTGTCCTGTGGTTATAGAAGTGATTTCTGCGGGGGCCTACCTCGTAGTCGACGCTTTCGACGGCGGCTCAGCGGCGCACACTAGCGCCCTGCGGCCGTCTCGCTCTAAATCATCTAGGAAACATTTGCTCTGACACGGCAAATAGGTCTCGCACCTAATAAGGAACGTGAATCATATGCGCTTAGGGGAAGAAAGAACTTTCAATCTCATCTGTACTCCATGGGCGTTGGGGGTTCAAATACCACCCCCCCCCCCCTGGAGAAAAATTGTTATACACTTTCAAGCTTGAAATTTCCCAGCCAGCCGTTGTTAAGAACACAGGAAAATGTACGAGGCTGATTGCACGATTCCCGTCGATGTCGTCAACTTAGAGCCGGGGTGGTTCGTGCTGTTTTAAGCTCCATTTAACTCGACTTTGGGTTACTCGTCGCCAATTCCCAGGCACCTCTGAAGTCGCAATTTTTACCTTTGTTTTTGCATAAAATAGAAAAATGTCGCTTTAGACCTGGACGAGCCATCTCGCACGTGTAGTCGATCAGTATCGGTGTCGGTGGGGTTGTTGTCGAGAACCGTTTTCCTTACGATGTGTCTGGTTCACTGTAGTTTACCGACTTTCGCCGAATGTACGTTGGTAATCTTCCCAAGCAGTGTCTGTTGCCCTTGATTCATGCACCTCCGCTACTCTACGCTTTCAGCTTGCACTCCGCCATATGTCGTTCGCAAAGGCGCGTTCCTCCGTGAGCATGGTCTATCGGTCTAATAGGGGGTGCGTTGTTGTTCGCGACTACCAGCGATCCCACATACTCATTTACCACTTCTGGTGCGTCGCCGTCAATGATTACCGTTCGTAAAAAACGCACGTTCGTCTCATTTGGTCGGTGTTAAATCACACCGGACCAAGTCGCAAAATTTGAAAGAATGAGTTAATGACAGCCATTTGCTGCAAGAATTTTCTAAGCTACATTTTATTCTAATTAGACTACATAGATGTTGCAAACAGCCAGAGTTATGACATGATTTCGAACAATTGATAGCTATAAACCATACAGAGCAGCAAACTTAGAACGCGTTTTTCTCGAAATAAGAACTTTGTCACTTGGCTCGGTCTGACTTAAGAGCGACCATTTGAGCTTCTATCATTCATGTATTTGGTCTTCGACGCGTTGATTTTAGGCCCAATCCTCCCAGGCTCTCCTTCCACTCTGGTACAGATGGCCTTCGTCGTGGCAAAGTTTTTGGCTCCAAGTCACCTGCTTAGCCACCTGCCAAAGTCACCTGCTCAGCCAAGAAGTTTGCTACTTTTACTGAGAATCAAACCCTTTTGTTTCGACATACTATGCCGGCTGGGAGGTCAAAATTTTAAGTTCGTTATTTTATTCAATTTGATTTTTTTGTCTGATGAAGAACACTCAGTTTTAACCAAAATAGCTTTGAACTGAAAATAATTCACCATTTCCTGAATAAACTCCTTACGGTTAGGCTATGTCAGATTTTTTCTTGTAAAAGTCGAGTGACGTCATTCATGAACGACGAGAATAGCAAAGGTCCCAAAATGCTACCTTGCGGTACTCCAGAACTATTTTGAAACCATTTTGATTGAGTTGGGCCCAATTTAGCGGTGATTTTACAATTGCCAGGAACTCAGGCGGATGATAATGATTGACGATGACAATAACGATGACTATGATGATGATTTATTAGAGCTTATGATTCAC
Source organism: Sabethes cyaneus (assembly GCF_943734655.1). Lineage (NCBI taxonomy): Eukaryota > Metazoa > Arthropoda > Insecta > Diptera > Culicidae > Sabethes > Sabethes cyaneus. The sequence continues at coordinate 60,857,495 of NC_071355.1, forward strand.
TTTTTGCTTTTTGACACTTAATTTACTCTGATAGCATACTATGGATGATTATTAAAAAAGAACTTATGCCATAAATCATGCTGTTTACAACATAGACGTAATCTGATTAAAACAAAATGTGAATTAGCAAATCCTTGGACGTCTGATGTTGTTAATTTTATATACTTTTTTTAATTTTGCGACTTGGGTCGGTCTGACAATAATAACAACGATCATGCGTAGGTATATGTAGTATTTACAACAAGTTTTACTTCGTTTTGTTTTTCCAAATGACTTTAGGCAAGCTAGGATTCAGATTAAACTCACTTGTCTTTTGGCAATCATCGAATGTATCCCATTTCACGGTTCGACTCGTTTTGAGGCTATTCTATTTATCCAAATCTCTGTCTTGTTTTAAATCAATTCAAATGAGCAATAAATTACTCATACATGACCGGTAACGGTCATCTTAAAGCGAAGTCTTCAGTCTGACGGCCGGGTTTGAAGCACCTTGCAGACGAGGACGTAAAGAATCGTTAGCTTATTCACTATAAAAGGTGTTAATCAGCTATTAACGAAACAACCAGTCAGAACAACACGAAATTTAAAAATTTACTTAAATAGCTCAAACGTTTAAAATGTGTTTTCTGGTTTCAAAGTCGTTCTAAATGCTTTTCTCGTTTCAAGTTCTCGTCTAAAGGGAGCTTTGGTAGTGAAAAACGCGTTAGATCCAATGGCAATTAATCACACACCTGTAAACCAAGTAACAACGCTGGCTTAGAAATAAACGCATTGTAGTTCAAAAGATTAGGAAAAAAATTGAGTATATCTGAGAGTATTTGTTATTTTTCTAATTCCGGTTTTTGAAATTATTTTCTTTTATCAAACTTACTCAAATTTCTTCTTAAAAGACTATATTCTTTGTGTGTTATATTTACCGTTTGAAAGAACGAAACAATTTCATGTGTGTCCTGAATTTGAACCATTAATTTAACTCCTCAATCAATTAGATTATATCTTAATAAGGAATCGTAAATCAGTTACACAACGGCACTAAGCAAAACCAAGTTGGATACAAAGTTTCACAAATGTTTACTTTCGATATTCAGCACTTCAACAGCCATACTAAAGCAACATACTATACCTGTAATTACTTAAAATACGACGGGTTTTACGGCGACTCTCAGCGATTCAAATCACTCGCAGTTTACGACCCAATCTCGGCAACCTATCTCGGTGCTGAAAATATCCGCGTAGACGACGACGACGGCGCGGTGGACGGAGCAGGAATCTAGTTCACAGTAATTAAAACCAAGAGGTGAAGGCATGATTTATGCGAGTGTCGGGTTCAATGGCACCGACACACCGGCAGACCGTTGTCGTTGTTGTTTACTTTTCTGCATATGCGTGGGTGGCGTCAAAATTCGTGCCTTCGGTAGCCTAGTTCAGTTCAGAGCAGAGTCCTCTTTCCGAACGGAATGATCATCATGATAGGTCATGATTCTTATTACATGAGAGCAATTTGCTACCGGCTGGCAGCAGGAGCAGCAGGAATGGTAAAGAGGAGATACCTCATTCCGGTTTGTCCCCGGCTGCAGTCATCGAGCGGTGCGCTTGCCCACTTTCTGTGTGTCGGTTTTGTACCTCTTGATTTAATCAGATTAAATTCTAATCCGTAAATGGAGGACAAAGGGAAAAGCCCCAAAAGACGATGAGTGAACGAATCTATCATTTCCTCTTAAGAAGTCGCCAGCTCCATTAGTTTTGAGGCAAACGACCACGGATGCGGGAGATGGAGAGAGATTATTATTTTGTTTTTTTATTTTTTGAACAGCATCAATTCCCGATCAGACAAACATAACAAAATTATAACAAATCATGATATTCTGTTATGACGGTATTTCTAACATAATTTGATATAATTTTGGTCTCGTTAGTAGTTAAAATAACAAAAATTCTATCAGAACTTCTTAGCAGCAGTAGCAGAAATGTAACAAAATTTGTTATGTTTTGAACAAAATTATTTCAAAATTTGTTATGATATTTGTAACAGGTTTTGTTATAATTTTGTTAAAATATAACAAAAACTTCTTTGCCTTTATCTGCTATATCGACATTTTATTTCGGCTAAATTGCCAAAAATAGTACAACTATTTTATCAGGAACATTCACAAATAGCACAGAAAAAAACTTTCATACATTTGAAAAAAATCGTTCCGGTCGCGGCCGGGATTGAACTCACGACACATCGCACAGAATGCAACAGTCTTAACCTCTGTGCTAGAACTACTCTTGAATGAAGGTAGATTAAATGCTTATATGATTTGGCCGATAGCTCATTCGGGGTTGTCAGTTTTTGCTTCGAGCTGTCTATAAATAGAAAATAAGCGTTCAATCCAAAGCCAATCAAGAAGACGAAGAAATTGAATCATGATATGTTGCGCCACTTTAACCGTTATGTGTGCGACAAAAAAAAAACACCTTTAGCAGGGCGAGAAGGGTACGCGGGTACCCAAAATTGATATTGTTATAACATCAACAATTTTAAACCGATTTTGATGAAATAGGTGTCATTTGATTCGTTAATTTATCTAGTTTTGAATTATCTGGCCATTTGGCCGTTAAAAGACATACGGGGCCCGAAAATCCGGAATTCCGACAGAGTGTCCGCTGTGAGGTAGAGAACTGTTTGTATTGCAGGAAAATCTGCCATGCGGATATAAAAACGCTAAAAATTCATACAATGAACTATTTCATATAATGAGATGAATCAGGTTGGCCATTCCGGAGTAGGTTCCTGTGGGGTCATGGGTGGCCAGTCTAGGATTGGAGGTAAAACCTAGCAGTATGGGTATCAAAGTTCTTGGAATTAATTCGGTAGGTGATATTTTTTACATTTCGATGTATTTTGATTGGTTATTTCGAAAATGGTTTCTACGGGGTCACAGATGATACCGCAGGATTTAAGATAATCAGAACAGTTCAAAACGTAGAACCATCCGTTATACATTTGGAACCAGTTCCGAAATTATTAATCAGTACTAAACTGGCCATATCAGTTCAAAACTTTTAAAAGATCCGCTAAACCAATTCTAATATGGGATTAGGCACCCAACTGGTCATCTGTAACCCTACAGGAACCCAATTCTGGAATGGCCAATGCGATTTAAAGTCACCAATTTATATAAGATAAAAAAAAGGATCCAAAATGTCAAGTTCAAAACTAATGGCTGTGCTGAAAGCTGATATTCTTCCAAAACAAGCGGCTTCCCACGTTTTACCGGACGTTGCTCCGGAATTACCGATTCCCAGGAACTACATGTCAAATGATGGCCAAATGCTTAAACTAATCAAACCTAGATAAATGTACGAATCAAATGCCACTGGTTTCATCCAAATCGGTTCAAGATAGTCAAAGTTATGAACATAGCAAATCATGGGTACCCGGGTACCCTTGTCGCCCTCCTACGTAATAAAAAAATTCAAGTGCCTCCCATTGCTAATCCCCTTTATGGATATGCACCAAAAAACCCTTAATTAATTAAGATCAACGAGTTTTACGGTGTCGAAAAATTTCAATGACGTATGTTTTAAATTGAATGAGTTATAACTATTTTAAAACTGAAAAGGTACCCGGGTACCCTGTTGCACACATAACGGTTAAGAATGTTGCACGAATTGCCATTAAATATGGCCGGTGTTAGATCAGACTGGACCAAGTCGCAAATTCAAAAAATGAGTTAATGATAGCTAGCGATCAACAATTTTCTAAGCTGCATTTTACTTTAATCAGACTATCATAAATATTGCAAACAGCCATAATTATCAGATGATTTCGAACGATTGATAGGTATTAAACATACAGAGCAACAAACTTTGATCACGTTTTTCTAGAAGAGTTTTGTCGCTTGGTTCGGTTTGACTTAACGACGACCATATGATCGGTGTTAAGTCAAACCGAACCAACTGAGTGATTTCGAGAAAAACACGTTCAAAGTTTGCTGCTGCTGTGTAGTTTAAGTTGCTGCTGTTAGCTATCAATCATTCGAAATTATTTAATATCTTTGGCTGTTTGCAACATTTATGTAATCTGATTTGAGTAAAATATAGCTTAGGAAATTATCAATCGTTTGCTGTCATTAACTTATTTTTTAAAATTTTGCGGCTTGGTCCGGTCTGATTTAACACCTACCATATAAGAAAATAATGCCAGGCTTCATTCTTGGTTTTTTGCTCAGTAGATGCTCAATTGACTACAGCGCCTCAACTAAAAAGAATTCGAAAAAGTAGTGTAAAGGGCGTTTGTAGAGCTTATTATTATCTACATTATTGTTGAAGAAAGTATAGTTCTATCTTTTTTATTTACGGCGCTATGCGATTGCTACCCCGATTGCTACAAATGAGTACTCTTTTTGCTACCAACGGGGTAGCAGCCACATAGCGCCATCAATACAAACGATAGAACTATACTTTCTTCAACAATAATGTAGATAATAATTAGCTCCACAATCGCCCTTTACACTAGTTTTTCGAATTCGGTTTAGTTGAGGCGTTGTAGTCAAATGAGCATCTACTGAGCAAAAAACCGAGAATAAAGCCTGAATAATGCAATGACTCCTATGTTTCAGTTTTCGAGTCTGTAAACTTTTCTGTTCATTTTAGCAAGATTCAGCCACAGAAAAGATTAAAAACAACCATGAAATCAATTATTTAAATGATGTGACGTTGCACAAAGATACGAAAGTGATGTGAACGGTTGAAAGCCTAATTAAAAAGTAAAAAAATAAATAAATAAATAAATGATGTGTAGAAGAATCTATTCCTCAGTAATTATGCGAACTATTTAGATAATTTTTTTGTTTTGTTGGTAAAGGTTTGAGAAAATTTTAACTACTTTTAAACTTTGTAAACATACATAAACCGAGAATATGATAAGATTTTATTTTATCTCAGTTATGTTCAGTCCAAGCATATAGCATATAGCATTAACTAAAAAAACTGGTTCTCTCATATATGAAATTCTACAATGACATTCAAAAATAACTCTTTAGGTTATTTAAACCAAGACTTCTGTCAATACGTTCTTTAATTTCTAGTAATAAACTGCATGAGGTTCCTCAAGCGCAACTTGACAGGAGCGGCGTGTTACTGCATCGAGTATGTTTCTTAAGGTGCATTTAGATTAGGCAATTTTTTAGCAACATGTAGAATGCGACATGTTGCTAGTTCTTGCTCGCATTAATCGTGGGGAGGACCAACCAGCACCAAATTTAGGATTTTTACATTCTGACCTAAAACAAACAATCTGACAAAATTTGGTTCAAATCCGTCAAGGTCGATTACATCTCGGATACTTCGCGTAGAATTACCCTAATACGTGACTTTTAGATTTTAAATTTGCAATAATTTGAGAACGACCTAAGAAAAAAGTTTATATGATATAATGCGTAGAACTTGATTTTATTTTAGTTTTACAAAAACTTGTCAATTTTCAAAGATTATAAAAATTCCGAAAGAGCTCTTTACCAGATTTTAGAGCATTATTTACGCTAAAAAAATCTTTAAAAAAAGACATGTTTTGAGATAATTCACAATTTATGATTTTTATCGCGTATTTGCAAAGCTTTTTCTTTCAGTGTAATTGTTTACTGAAAATACACTTGATTTACTACGAATTTTGCTTTGACGTCATTTTCATAAAATAAATAGTTTTCGAGATAGAATTTTTTGAAAAAAATATTCTAATTTCTAAATACGCTCTTTTTAAAAGTTACTCTTGACGAAAAAATATATTTTATGGAAAATCATTCGGTGCGGGATTGTAATTAGCAAAACTTCATTGCAATCAAAACTAGTCGAGACAAACCGTTTGCAAGCTGGAACAAGCTGAAATTGCTCAGTAACAAAATTATAACAAATTTTGATATAAGAGCAAAACTTGTAATAATTCTGTTAGCCTCATTATTTTGTCTGATCAAAAATATAACAAGTTCTGTTATTTCTATCTAATTGAGATATTTTTTTGTTATATGTTTGTTATAATCATTTACTCGGGTTTTTTTTGCTAACGTAGACAAAGTGGCGAAACAAAACTAATAATTCATCCTGGTAACTGAACGATGTAGAAAGTGCTTTGAAACATTTTATATTTTATATTTTTTTAAATAAGTCACTAGAATATGATTTTCCTAAAACGTATTCTGCTTACATCTCACCGGCTAAATGCTTATTTAGAATATGTACCCCAGAGAAGCAAGTTAAGACCATCTTTTTCTACAGTTTGGTGGCAAAACGTATAATTTGTTTGATATAATCGTGGACTTATATCGCCTTAAACTGTTACAGTTTCGACTGTAATATTGTAGAAATTAAAGTCAACAGCCAACGCTTTGCCAGAATTTAATGACTCATAATAATATTTAAAATAGAACTCCATCTACTTACAAGTAGGAAGGAATCATATTCCATAGCAAAGTATCGTGACATAGTTTGCCGGCACGCACTTCTGGTAAGCATTCAAACTTCATTCATTTTAATTATTGGTCCCGCGAATAGGGAACCAACCATTTGGACAATTATGCTGACCAATTCGTATTAAAATGCCGGTCCACAAGAGCAGATCAAACTATTTCACCTAACCGAAACCGAAACAAAAAAAAATGCAGCCCAAGGTAACGTAATTGATTGAGCAGCCATTTGTTGTCCGTTCCTGATTGGGAACCGAAATTGAATCAATTCCATTCAGTTGTGTGCCTCTTTATTCCGCTGTGAGTCACCATCGTCGTCGTCGTCGTCGGTCGCCTATTCGAGGCACATCGAAGTTTCGGCGTAGTTTTTGTACACTGCACATACATAACGCAATCCAGTCATCTCGGCCGTCGGTCGGTCGCGGTCTCGGAGACGAACGGAGACAGGACGGTCAATTGCTGCTCCCGACAACGAAGCGCGGTCTCTGCACCGCACCTCCAGCGAGCTTAGTTATGCTCAATGATTTTTATTTATACACTCTGTTACAATTTAAGCCACCAGCGCAAAACGTGCGACACCAGGCGCTACGAAGGCGATGGTGCCGATGCGATGCCTGCGCTGCTGACCGACGAGATCGAAGGTAGATCGAAGATTTGAACTTCATGCTGGAATTTCGGTCGAAGTTTCTCACGGTTGAAGTTTTGCCTGTTGTTCAAGGGAGTTAGGAGACACTTTTACTGCTGAACAGCTGTTTTAGCTGAAAGCTACCTCATTTTGCTAGAAAGAGCATTAAAACACAAGCATTTCCACTAGAGATTGTTTTTTGTTGCCAGGAAGATTGAAGAGCGACAGAAAAAAAATCGATCCAACCACAATATCATCGACATAAATCCGGCTTAGCGCCACATAAAGTGGGTGAAACAAGCCATTAGTGGGCGCCTCCTGCTCACCGGTTGCCCCCGTCAGCCAAAGCAGTCCAAAGAAACCCTCCAGCTTGGCCGAGCCATCACAATTCCGGCTGTGTATCGTACAAATTAATTATATGGAATTTTCACCTCAAAACTGGTGAATCTATCCATGAAGCATATGATTTATGCTTAAATAGGCGGATGGACGCAAAACTAAGTTTGGAAGAGGCGCAAGAAGAAGCGTTCCGATAAAGAGAGATGTTTAGAGCCATTGTCGTTTCCATTCCTTTTGCCCTCTCGCGCGGCATTCGGTTCCTCGCCACTCCGCACTGTAACCGCGTGCGGAGGTCAATTCTTTAGGATTAAGTACCCACGGACAGACGGTAGCAATAACACGTTCCTGAAATCGGTATTGACTATAAATGCTAAGCCAACGGAATACAGTTTCTTTTTTTTCGTGGCTCGCGACAAACTGGCGGCAAGAATGGTGTGAATTGAAAGTGGAGGATTTGTTTTTGTGTTGCACTTCAAAGTGAAAAGGGCTTAAAGTGTAAGTATTTCGAGCTTGAAATACGTGCATGCGTGATTTCTGATATTAAATTTTATTATGGGTTTTGTTGGTGTTTGCTGTTCTGGTAATTTTCAAAGCTGCGATACTGAGCAGACTCTTAATTACTTCAAAAAAAATTTATAAAGGAAAATTTGTGGTTTTAATTCAATACTAGCTGACCCAACAAACTTCGTATTGCCACAAATTAAACTCTGTTGTACATAAATCATGAATCTCGGATTACCTTTGTCACAATCTCGAGTTTTGTAAGTTTCTGAGGAGTTCATGGGTGTTTTAATATACAAATTTTCCTCACAGTAAAGTAGAAATCAACTCGCCCCAATGCTTAGCGTGATAAAATAAAGCGGATAACATTTAAATATTCGCAATCATTACAAACCATTTCGCCGAATACCATTTTTCTTGAATTTTGTATTTACTTTTAATAAATAGTTCAGATGATGGCCGAAATAAGTAGGCAGAAACGTTAAATTGAAACATATTTATTCAAACGTTTTTCACCAAAAAGCATCAATTAAAACCAGACAAGCAATACCGTTTTGTGGAACACCACTTCTCGGTTGACCATAACGCGGAATATAGAGTTTCGCAGAATACCATTTCGCGAAAAACCTTACGCGGAATGTACCATTTCACGGAAAATCTTTTCGTGGAAAGGAAAGTAATAGAGGTCAGTAGATCTACGAAAATAAATAAACCTAGATAGAGGTGATCTCTACGGGGGGTTGCCCCCTCGCAGTGGCCGGCGCTTCCGATGGCAGGTCGACGGCAACACTCGCGGCCTGTGGCCGTCTCGCCCTGAATCATCGAATTACTTACTCGAGTTCGATTAGTTTTTGAGTTACGCAAAAATTTCTGTTTTATTTGTATGAGAGTCCCTACCACAGGGGTTGGAGGTCTCAAACCATCATAAAAAAAATTCCTGCCTCCAAAACCCCCCACATGCCAAATTTGGTTCCATTTGCTTGATTAGTTCTCTAGCTATGAGACAATTTGTATTTCATTTGTGTGGAAGCACTCTCAAGCAACAATGTAGGTTTTATTGTACTCTTATGGCGGTCTTCATGACTAATTTTGGTCTTAAATGCCATCATAAGAGTGTAATAAAACCCAAAATGTTACTTGGGCTCCCTCTTAAAGGGAAGAGGGGTTATAACTCCCTTTTTAAAGATATGAGGGGTCTCAATTCACTATAGAAAAAATTCTTGTCTCCAAAAACACCCACATGCCAAATATGGTTCCATTTGATTGATTAGTTCTGGAGTTATGAGGAAATTTGTATTTCATTTGTATAGGAGCCCTCCCTCCTAAAGTGAAAGGGGTCCTAATTCCACCATAATTCCTAAAGTGGAAGGGGTCCTAATTCAACCATAGAAAAAATTCTTGCCTCCAAAAACCTTCACATGCCAAATTTTGTTCCATTTACTTGAATAGTTCTCGAGTTATGCAGCAATTCGTGTTTCATTTGTATGGGAGCCTTTCCTCTTAGTGGGAAAGGGGTCTCTAACCATCATAAGAACCCCTATATGCAAATTTTCACGCCGAACGGTTCAGTAGTTCCATTTTTCCATCCATCCATTCCATTTTTATATGTATAGATTTGTATGGGAGCGCTCCCTCTTAGGATCTCTAACCATCATAAGAACCTTCTCTGGCACCAAAAACTCCTACAGGCAAATTTTCTCTCCAATCGGTTCAGTAGTTTTCGATTCTATAAGGAACATACGGGCAGGCATACAGACAGAAATATTTATAGGTATAGTTTTTTCTACTAAAGTAATGGTAGAAACCAACAAATTTTATTTCTAAGGAGTGAAGTTACGAAAAAAGAATAGAAGGATCTATGTCTTAGGACATGAACGCGGGCTTGGCATAGAATTACGAATGTAGGTACAGTTGCTTTCCTTAATATTGATACTATAGACCCGAGTTACCCGGGTAACTATGTAAATTCTATTATAACTACATAATATTTTCTGTATTTCACGTAGATCGGTGAAGTGCATAATTTAGTTGCCCAAAAGATATATTTCTTGTCGTTATTAAATATCTATCATGTAAGTTTAGATTATAACCTAAATATGAAAGCACATTTATTATAAAGAATTATAATTAATTAAATATTTGGTAACGAATTTCTGCCAAGTATTACGGTCCTTTAATTGGATAGCTGAGTACACCAAATAATTGTAAGCTTGCGAATTTATTCACATTGTTATGCCATATTTAATAAAAATAATCGTTGCAGTTGAAGTAAACCATAACCAAAATTCGAGTTTCACTATCAAAAGTGGTGCTATTTTTCTCCCCCACATGTGACTATCCGCCAGTTCTATCTTCTATTTATCCGCAATACATTTTGATGGTGCAATCGTTTTCTGAAACGTTCTAAAGAAATCCGAGAAGTCTGTTTCGTTCTTATTTTCCATGCGCGTCAGACCGTGTCCATCGCACACGGTGATCTAGTGTGCTATGCGTGATGTATGCATTCGTGCAATTTTCAGATACTAATTGAACACCCAAAAATATTGCGTTTAAAATTAAATTGCCACAAAACTAAAAGAGATAGGCGTTTCACGTCAAAGAACGAATTGTACAACGATTCCAGATAAAATACGATACCTTCAAATTAGCAGATGAGAGCAATCAACTTTATTACGCCTTTTTAAGAGAAATATGATCAAAACGCCCTGAGAAACATTTATTTCAAAGGTTTTCACTTCGAAAAAGTTACTAAATTTTATGAAGCAGAAAGTCTAAGAGCAATTTTCAGTGTAAAATTTTGTCAGCTTTGAAATCAACGGAAATCAGCTAGCTTTTTTTTATTAGAGCTAATTTAGGGGAAACAGAACCTTAAACTAAAAATATTTAATAACTCTTTAACGATTGAGATTTAACCATATGCGTAGAAATATTTTTTATGTCAAATGTGGTCTCTATCACCCCCTGAAATATTCGCACTAAGCTACCTAACACCCTGTATATAGACATGAAATTTTGCTTGACTTGAAATTTTGGACTTGAAATTGGTTTTGAAAGTAAAGTTGCAGTTGGACATGAAATTGTACTTGAAATTAAGCTGAAAAGTGAAGTTAGATTTGCGACTGCATTTGAAATTACACTTGATATTGAAATCCAACTTGTATTAAAAATTGGACTTAAAAAAAGAATTCATGCCTGACTCAAAATTGAATTTAAAATTGGAATTAGGTTATAACTACCAGTAGAAGACACTACAAGTGCTTGAGTGACTTATTTTAAACTGACGTTACAGAATACTCAATCAATAGCACTTACAATATCAGTAATATTCGATTAAGCTAACAAAAATATCAACTTATGTTGCAATTCACTATATTTTCCATATTTTCCGTAAACAGAATGCAATGTCCATTTTCCTTCAATGGACTCTTTGGGGTTTACAATAGGATAACGACCGGGTCCATTATAGGAATTTTTGTGTATTTCTTATGGAGAGGGGCCACTAATGGTGAGATTTTTTGCGTTGGTAACCTTATAATGGACCCTCGCTTGTTGAAAATATCAAAATTACGGCTTTAGTAAACAAATGCAACTAAATGTTATAAACTAAAATGTGTGCTATGTTTAGTTTTTCCTGTTCCTTGTTATTTATCGTCAGAAATAAGAAGTACAAACTAGTAAACGCTGAAATTGTATCCGAGGGTCCACTATAGGGAGAGGGTCCACTATTGGTAGATATACCCTAAATAAGACTTGAAATTGGACTTGTTCATGTAATTAGATACGTAGTTTTACTTTAAATAAAGATCGGCATTTTTCGTTTCATTCTCCTCGGTTTGATCTTTTCTCTACTCCGTTATTTCTTTTCCATTCCCATTTTTCAACTTTTTGTTCCATTTTATCTCGTTTGCTGTACAGTTTTTTTAATTTTCTTTCCTTCCTATTTTCTTTTTTCTATTGCTTTTGCTGTCCCCTACTTCCTGTTTCATTGTTAGGTTTTTTTGTTTTCTATCCAATTTTTTCCTTATTTTTAATGTTGTTTTTCCTTCTGTTTTTCATTCGTTTTTTTTTTGGTCTTTTATATCCCGTTTTCCATCTTTTCACTTCGATTATTATTTAATATTCGTTTTTTCGTTTCCAGGTTTCGTCTTTTTCTAATTCGCGTTTTTTGTCTTCATTTTTTCCCGCTTTTTCTTCTTTTCCTGTCACGTTAATTCTCTTTTAGCACCCTGCTTTCCCTTTGCTCTCCGGTTTGTCTTCTTAATCTTCGGATTTTCCTGTTTTTCACTCCCGTTCTTTTAAAAAAATACAGTTTATTTCTATTCGTTTTTTGTTTAATCTTTCGCCTTTTATAGTCCGTTTGATCTCTTTCTATTCGTTTGTTTCTCTTGATATTCTTTTTTTTCGTTTCTTGTGTGTTTGGTTTTCCCATTCGTGATTTGTTTTCTTTCTCTTTCTGTCACGTTTATTTCTTTTTCTGTTCCATCTCGTTTCCCTCCATTTTCTTTTGTTTTTGCTTTTCGATGTCAGCTGTTTTTATTTCATCTCTCAATTTTTTGCTGTTTTAGTTTTTTCTGCTATCGTATTTCCTATTTTTGTTTTCTTCCCATTCTCCCCATTCTTTCTTTCGTTATCCTCCTTTTATTCATCGTTTTCACTATTTTCCTGTCCATTCTTCCCTTTTTTGCCTATTTTTTCTCCCATTTACTTTTTCCTCTATTTTTGTTCCGTTTTCCCTCGCCTTCTGTCACGATTCTTCGTTCGTTTTCTTTTATTTTTTTTCAGGTTTTTATTTTTTCTCTTTCTTGCGTTTTTCTCTTTTTCAATCCCGTTTGTCCAGTTTTTGTCACGTTTTCCTTTGTACTCTTGTGCCTTATTTCTCCTTTTGTCTCATTTTCTCTTTCTTTCTACTTTTTCTAGAGAGCAACAGGAAACGGATTGTTTCTTGATTTAAGAATTTAAATTTAAAATCAAAGTGGAAATTGGACTTGGAATTAATGTTGAAATTGGGCTTGAAATTAAATTGGAATTTTCACTTGAAATTAGGTTTGAAACTACACTTGAAATATATATTATTACTGGTCTGAAATTGGACTTGAAATTAGAACTATTTTTACGCAAATAATTTAGTTATCGCAAAAAGTACAGAAATTATCGCAAAATGTGTGATACACTAGAATCTCGTTTTACGACCGTTCATTTTACGTGATTTCGTTTTACGTAACTTTTTTTACGTCCAAAATTTGAATTAACGTCCTCTCGTTTTACGTCCAAAATTTGAATTAACGTCCACTTTTTTTACGTCCAAAACTTGAATTAACGTCCTCTCGTTTTACGTCCGAAATTTGAATTAACGTCCTCTCGTTTTACTTCCGAAATTTGAATTACCGTCTTCGGGAAAGTTACTTAAATGACTGCCGCCTTCAAGATGGTATGGAAAATAGCGCAGAATTGACTCACTACGTGGCGCTAGCGTATATGTAGCATTCTTATACAAGCTGTATCTTGCGTTGCTGACTATCTAGAAAGTTGCGGTCTTCGGGAAGGTTACTCAAATGACTGTCACCTTCAAGATAGTATGTAAAATAGCGCAGAATTGACTCACTACGTGGCGCTAGTGTATATGTAGCATTCTTATATAAGCTGTATCTTGCGTTGCTGACTATCTAGAAAGTTGTGGTCTTCGGGAAGATTACTTAAATAACTGCCGCCTTCAAGATGGTATGGAAACGAGCGCAGAATTGACTCACTACGTGGCGCTAGCGTGTATGTAGCATTCTTATACAAGCTTTACCTTGCTCTGCTGGCTATCTAGAAAGTTGCGGTCTTCGGGAAAGTTACTCAAATGACTGCCACCTTCAAGATGGTGTGAAAATTCAAGATGGTATGGAACCGGCGGCACTAGTGTATGTTTTCTTGTATTTGCCATAACTCATGATCTTGCTTGTACAAGAAGTTCCTTTCTTCGGAAAGGTAGTTTAAGTTACCGAACCGTCTATTCATTTTACGTGATTTCATTTTATATCTGAAATTTGAATTAACGTCCTATCGATTTACGTCCAAAATTTGAATTAACGTGCAAGGGTTTTTGGGGCCGGGGAAGGTTCTTAGGATGATTGTGTATTTTTTATCCCTCTCTTTCCCGCTTGGTCAACCGTCCATAAAAATTCTACAAAATTTACATCCGTATTTTTCCATTTGGCACTTAGGGAGCCCCGTTTTGAGAAAGAGAGGTCCCAAAAAATCCCAACTTTTGCCAAGCTTTCCTTCTTTAATAATTTATCACTTTTGAACCACTGAATTGATTTTTATTATTTTGGCACCAAATATGGAGTTAAAGCTCAAGGTTTTCAGTGACTGCTTAAACATTTAAAATATTTTGACGTAGGACTACGTCTTTGTTTACTATACTGGGACTGAGTAGCACTTTGTGAAAACGAAAATAGAAGTGTAACGTTTGATTGAAAGATTTCAAATGCAAATAACTACTAAACTACTGAACGAAACTGAACGATTTATATGTCGTTGGATAGATAAAATGGCCGTGGATGGATAAAAGAGCAATTTTAAGAAGGGCGCAAGAGGGGGGGGGTTCCTATACAAATGCAAATTTACAAATGCAAATTTACTCATAACTCTAGAACTAATCAAGCAGGAGGCCCTGTAGCCGCATGATTACCGAGTCTGCCTTGACAAGCGAGTGGTCGTGGGTTCGAATCTTAGTAGAATCAGGCCATTCGATGTTTGTGACTTTAGCATGGGTTTATTCTCAGATCCCTCTACATCCTTTCTACTGCATTCTGCATTTACTAACAATGAAAGCCTCTTGCCAGGGCAAGTTATAAGAGTGGTACTTACTTAAGGTGCGAATGAAGCCTCTTGTTCTAGGGCAAATTATAGCTTGTTCCGCTTCCTGGTTCTAGGAACGAAATTGGTGATGCATAAGTAGTGAGGAACACATACATACACACATACACACCCTCACTCTGTGTTAAACTCTACTTTACCGACCATGAAGCCTTTAGCCGGGGCTGGTTATAAGAGTGATACTTGCTCGAGGTGCGAATGAAGCCTCTTGTCCAAGGACAAATTATAAGTAGTCTCCGCACTTCCTGGCTCTAGAGCTAGATTGGTTGAAAAGTAGTAAGAAGCGTAGAGGGAAAACGGGGTGAAAACACACCGCCACTTTAAGCACGGATAATAAGCAGTTCGCTCACTCTATAGCGATACTGCAATAACAACGAAGAGCGGAACAACACCTGGATAAGATCACAGTAGATCAAAATGCTGGTCGTAGTGATAATATCCACACAAAAAAAACTAATTAAGCAAAATAAATAGCGATTCTGCGCTATTTTCCATACTATCTTGAAGGTGACAGTCATTTGAGTAACCTTCCCAAAGACCGCAACTTTCTAGATAGCCAGCAACCTAAGATACAGCTTGTATAAGAATGCTACATATACGCTAGCGCCACGTAATGAGCCAATTCTGCACTATTCTCCATACCATCTTGAAGGTGTCAGTCCTTTGAGTAAACTTCCCGAAGACCGCAACTTTCTAGATAGTCAGCAGCGCTAGATATAGCCTGCATAAGAGTACTACATATACACTAGCGCCACGTAGTGAGTCAATTCTATAATCCATACAATCCGACGAAAAGCCCTTGATCTGCTAAACAACTTTGTCGAAGACACCAACGTTACGGTCAGGATCACGAGTTATTCCATGTTGGAATCAATTATTTCAATTCGTCCATTTTTTTTACGTCCAAAACTTGAATTAACGTCCTCTCGTTTTACGTCCGAAATTTGAATTAACGTCCACTTTTTTTACGACCGATTTGATTTACGTCCCCCCAATAGTGGACGTAAAACGAGATTTGAGTGTATCACGCCAATCGCCAAAGGATGTGCGATTATAACTTGATGGTTTAACGCTTTTTGGAACCATAAATTTTAAGAAAGCGAAAAAAATTATTCATAAAGCACAGTTATCAGCCACCATTCATGACTTTAGGCACAGCTTTCCAACTCTTTGTGGATTTTATCGCAGTTTTAAACTACTTGCTGATAACAAAGATAATTCTTTCAAAATGTTTATGTTGAAATTTTATAAACAGAATCGAATTCTCTATGTATTTCAGTCGTTTGTCAAATTGAAGAACGTGCTGCTCGAGCCAAAGATGCTGATACCAAATTGAAGTATTTATTCGGTATATTTTCAGTGTACCCCCATCGTCCACCGTACCAATTCCCACCCACAAAAAAAACCCTCAGCCCAACCCGTTCGTTTTACGTCCTGGCTCCGGTAGCATTGTCCCCTGCTGTATTAGCATTCCAGATGCCATATTTTACATTGCACCTCAGCCGTGGGACCTTGTTCCTAGCGAGTACAATATTGCAGGGACCCACAAGCACTGCACTGCTTGCACTGCTGCACGGCTTCCCCGCCTTCCGTTCTGGCGAAAGGCTATACCCACACACCCCAGACCGCACCCAGGGGCCCGAATAAATGTTTATTTTATTTAGCAAGTGCTATGCTGTTAGCCGTTTTCGCTCGGAAAACAACGAAAAGTATTTCAATATTTGAGGACATGTCCCGCTGTGCGAAACATGCTATGAAATTTTTTTCGTTTCTTTCCGCAAAATGTTCGCTCCCCAGAAGAAATGTGTGTTTCGCTTTTGTCCCACAGGCGATCGATTGTTGGAGCTCAGAATATGTTTGTCGATAATGTTAACTGACTGGACGACATGCTGAAAAATCGTTCATCGTTTCGTTTTTCGAATAAGACGGGATGC
This sequence comes from Sabethes cyaneus, assembly GCF_943734655.1. NCBI lineage: Eukaryota > Metazoa > Arthropoda > Insecta > Diptera > Culicidae > Sabethes > Sabethes cyaneus. The sequence continues at coordinate 60,874,204 of NC_071355.1, forward strand.
ATTAGTTCCTCTTTTAAAGTCATTGTATTCACTTGCATTCTAATGATGACTGGTTGAAAGCACAATTATATAAAAGCACGTGGCAATCGATATCATTATCGGGTGCTGATTCCGGTGCCTATCGAGAAGATATGTTTCGTAATGATCGCAACGCGTACCATCAGTCTCTGCCGATGATCGAATGTATTCCGAACAGGTTGCGTTCGATGGCACGTACCATAGGTTCAACGATAAACTTCGATTCTCAGAACTTGTAGGCGGTCTATTGTGTGCTCCACTCGAACATAATGTAGCGCCACGCGCTCAAGGTAAAACATTCATTTCTAGATTAAGACGGAGCCGAGGAACGCGATCATTAGCATAAGTTTCCCATCAACGACAGAACTGGTGGGTTTCGGTGGCGCTTATGGGTCTATTCAAAGGAACTGAGACAAAACAATTGAAGCATACTAATTATGATTTCAGATCGGTAGATATGGAAGGAAAAAGATATCCGGTTGATGGAATATTTCGTCGATTTCCTTCGCTTTGATCTTGAAGCCTTTCGGAAGAAAGGTCAGTGACTTTGAAGTAATCAAGCAAGGAACCCTCAAACAAATTAAAGGGGAAACTCCGAGTTAAAGCTGTTAGCATTTGTAACACATTTTAATTCATGTGTACACCCAATCATTGGTTAAGCACTTGAATTTCGCTACTTTTCCGAACTTCAATCATTTAGCATTGAACATCGAAACTGACAATTCGAGTACTGAATGTACGAAAGTCGGAAAGCAAATGAAAACATATAATCATCAAATTTGTGGGTAGGCGAAACCGAACTCGTTAATTGAATATTTTTCGATCTATTACACAGCATGATTACGTTCATGTGGAGCTAACAAGCGTATAATGGGTTTCGTTTATGCTTTGATTGCAGTGTACCGGTAGGATGGCAGCCGATATGATGAAGCATTCCACTAATGTCATAGTGTTTGGAAGCAACCGCAGTGTTGTTGTACAAATCCCGCCCGACGAATCAATAGCTGGAAATATTCAAAACTGGTTCACAGCTGACTATTCAGAAATGTCGAACGAGACCAGAGCAGCGCTACATTATCAAACCGTTACGGGGCCCATTGTGGCAACATGCCACCCCCCGGGTTTATGCAAAGTCATCAAGAGGTGATTGAAAATGGATTTCATGCTGATTTTGTCTAGATTGAACCGAAACGGAATGGGAAATAAGGAGATTCAATCCGATTTCTGTTATTGAGATTCAAAGACAACCAACGATTATTATATTTCCCACCTTCGGATGCGTGACACTGTGCACACATTGCGTCGCACATCGGATTAGGATTCGATTTGTGCGAACATGGTAATCAGCTACTGAGAATTAATATAATTAGGGCCTTTTCGTAGAATCAACATATTTCTGACCTCATTCCGTGAACGGCATGTTGAACGGCAGTTGTATTTTTATGGATGACATCAGTTAAGAGTAGGATCATCAGAGCAAAAAGTTTGGTGTTTGCTTGGAGGCGACCGACTTAATAATGACTCATTTGGCGTCATCACACAATAGCAACAATCGAATGCGTAGTGATAGCGTACAAAATTCTAAAAATTATCAAATGTGGTCAATCGAAAATACTTACATTGGTTGCTAAAATGGTGCCCATACTAATGGATTGAGAATTGGCATCGTTAACTATGTTTATTTTACGGTAGCGTATTTATTTTGTGCATTTTAAGTTTTCGTTTAGAGTAAACTCACATCTCTTTTTACAAGGTTTTTTACGATTTTTGAATTAACGCGGTTTTTATACCATTTTTCGAAATAACGGCAGAGCTGATGGATTCCAAAAGTTTTGGGTTTGAGTGTGTTACTTGGGTCCCACAGTATCCAACAAATTGTGCAATGGATGTACCGCAATTTTTGTCAACGAGCAGAACTATGTAAGACACCATTCCCTAAATGATGCCTAGCGCAATGTTCCCAGCGACTTTCTCCTTGGAAGGCATTGTTTCTACTACAAAATTTAATGTAATTTGTTTCGGGTTAGAATTGGCCTTTCGACGACTCAACTTTAATACGAATTTGTCAAACTGTTTTACAATCTTTTTAATTCTGTGCGATTTGTTCAATGATAGATATTATGAGACAAAATTTTTTAAATGCGACCAAAAATCCGCTACCCTGTATTCAATAATATTGCATTTAATAAACTGCTCACTAACCTAAATACTATCCGTCGATAATAAAAGATGAGAGGTCAATCCCGGTGTAGTGGTTAGCATTCACACCTCTCATGCCGAGGATCCGGGTTCAAATCCCAACCCCGCAGAAGTCATGAATGACCCAAATTGTTAAAGTGACTATTAATCAAACAAAAAAATGAAAGTTCCTTCTATTGTAATAGTAAACCAATTTTTAGAAGATGTATTTTATTACTACTAGCCTCCCAGCTGGCCTCGATGTATAATGCAGGCCTAATAAGCCAGTTGTCGTATGCTCGAATCTTGGCTGGGAGAGGCTGTTAGAGTCAATAGGATCGTAGTAACTGGCCCTGCAATTGTCCTGTACTCTAACAGCTGGCTGCGAAGTCTGTCGTATAAAACCAGAAGGTCAAGTTTCGATAACGGAATGTAGCACCTAGGCTTTGATTTGCTATTACATTACTACTATATACCGTTGATTCGAAATTCCTCTTAATTTGCATCTTTTGTGCTAACCCTTATGTATTGTACCTCGTATTTCGCTTACTTTGGGATCAACCTCAATAAAATCAATCGTGATATATTCATTTTTTCGTGTGCAATTTTGCCTTTCCGGCTTCATTGATATGCGGTATAGTGTGTCATTTCATTTGCACCGCAAAATATATTCCATTTTTCTTACCTCATATTTTACCACGATATTTATTCCAAAAGTTCGATTTGGCAATAAGATCGCCAACGTGACATTATCCTTGTGCACCATCTCACGACTGACTGACTGATGCCACCATTTAACGCAGGAAACCTTTCCCTCTGTTTCGTTATACGCTACCGACAACTACCTAAGTAATATTTTACACACTTTACACACATGCTTACACACTCACTTTTTACCAACACACACTACATACTACAGGCATATCCTCTAATATGGTATAAATTCCAGGAACCCACAAAGGTAAAACCCAAGGTCAATTCCAAAGTAAAACCCAAAGCCAAGCCCAAGACAAATTTCAGACCCAAGCACAGAACTCAAGCCCAAGCTCAAGGCAATACCCAATTCTAAATCCAAGCAGTTCTTCGATGAACACTTCAATGGCGAAGTCGCAGTAGGAGGCGGAACGGAAATTAACCTAGGAGCGCCCATGGAAGATAGTAATGTCCTAGCTCCTAGTACCTGATCTCCAAGAAGTCAAACGAGAAATCGGGCAGCTGAAGACCAATAAAGCCGCTACCGCCTACCGGCAGAGCTTTATAAACATGACAGAGAAACGCTAGCTAAGGCTCTACACTGGGTTATTTTGAGGATTTGGAAGGAGGAAAAGCTACCGGAGGAACGAATGGAAGGAGTGGTTTGTCCCATCTACAAAAAGGATGATCGGTATCGGATCGCGGTATTACGCTGGTAAACGCCGCCTACAAGGTACTCTCCCAATTCCTATTACGCCGGTTGTCACCGATAGCACAAGGTGGGTTTCATAGGGGCTCGCCCAACTACGGACCAAATTTCTACTATTCGACAGATCTTGCAGAAATGTCGAGAGTACAACGTGCCCACGCATCACATCTTTATTGATTTCAAAGCAGTATACAATACAGTCGATCGAAACAAGCTATGGCAGATAATGCACGAACACGGTTTTCCGGACAAACTGACGTGACTGATCAGAGCTACATTGGATCGAGTGATGTGTTTCGTACGCATCTCTGGGACACTCTCAAGTCCCTTCGAGACGCGGCGAGGGCTGGTGACAAGGTGACGGTTTATCCTGCATGCAATTCAACATCGCTCTTGAGAGGGTGATCCGACGAGCGAGCATCGAAACGAGAAGCAAGGATTTTACCAAGGGTAGCCAACTTTTAGGCTTTGCAGCTGACTTCGATATCATAGCCAGGAACTTTGCGACGGCGGAGGCAATGTACGCCAGACTGAAAGCGGAGTCTAAGAGAATTGGGCTAAAAAGGAATGCGTCGAAGACCAAATACACGAAAGGCTAGGAAGAGGCTCAAAAAAATCAAATACGCGTCTACCACGGACGGTAACCGTTGACGGCGACGAACTAGAAGTGGTAGAGGAGTTCGTGTATATGGGATTGTTGGTGACCGCGGACAACAACACTAGTAAGGCTTCGTACACAAATTACGTAATGCTTAGAGGGGAGGGAGAGGGGTCGAGCTTGCATTACTTTTTGTTACATAGGGGGGAGGGGGAGTCATAAGAATAGTTACTTAACAAATTTATGAATACCAAAACGGCAGTTGCCAAATGAGGATAGGATGTATTGGAGGTGGAAAACAGTGAATCGGTTTATACTGATGAACATTCTGGTACAAAATTATGGTTTGTAGCTGAATGAGATAATCCCATTAAATTTCCAGTTACATATTACGGTTCAAGACCATTCCAGCTTAACGTGGGCCGATGGCCGATTGTGGTTTTTAATATGATATATGAAATTAAATTAAATATGCGATTTATGCCATTTTCATTCAATGTTGAGTACCAGGGGGAAGGTTTGGTTAACGTTACGTGATTTAATGGGGGGTTGTGCCAGGCGTTACTTAATTTTGCATAAGCGAGGGAGGGGGTCAAAAAACTGGAATTTTTGCGTTACGTAATTTGTGTACCACGCCTAAGGAGATCCAGCGGCGCATCCATGCGGGAAATCGGGCCTACTTTGCCCTTCGTAAAGCGCTACGATCAGGAAGCGTACGCTGCCGCATGAAGCTAACAACGTACAAAACCCTTATTAGAGCGGTAGTTCTTTATGGACTTAGCCGTGACGCTGCTCATGGAGGACATACGCGCCCCTGCCGTGTTCGAGCGGAAAGTGCTGCGGACGATATTTGGCGGAGTACAAACTGAAAGCAGAGAGTGGCGGAGGCGTATGAATCACGAGCTACAGGCACTACTTGGGAAGAGTCCCAGCGTACATTTAGCGAAAAATAGCAGACTACGGTGGGCCGGACACGTCGTAACGATGGCGGACGACAGCGCGACGAAAATAGTCCTCTTCAACAACCCTTTTGGCACCAGGAACAGGGGGGCCCAACATGCACGATGGCTCGACCAGGTCGAAAGCGATTTGCGGCTTCTGAGACGACTAGGAAATTGTCGACGAGTGGCCCAATACTGAGTTTAATGGAGACGAGTGCTTGAAACAGCACGTGCCACCCCGGTTCTATGCTGAAGAAGAAAAAGAAGACCAATCCCAAGCCCCAATCCAATCCCAATTCCAATCCTAAGGCCAACCCGCAAACTCAAGACCAACTCCAACTCCAAGTCCAAATCCAAGTCCAAATTTAATTCCAAGTCCAAGTCCAAGTCCAAGTCCAAGTCCAAGTCCAAGTCCAAGTCCAAGTCCAAGTCCAAGTCCAAGTCCAAGTCCAAGTCCAAGTCCAAGTCCAAGTCCAAGTCCAAGTCCAAGTCCAAGTCCAAGTCCAAGTCCAAGTCCAAGTCCAAGTCCAAGTCCAAGTCCAAGTCCAAGTCCAAGTCCAAGTCCAAGTCCAAGTCCAAGTCCAAGTCCAAGTCCAAGTCCAAGTCCAAGTCCAAGTCCAAGTCCAAGTCCAAGTCCAAGTCCAAGTCCAAGTCCAAGTCCAAGTCCAAGTCCAAGTCCAAGTCCAAGTCCAAGTCCAAGTACAAGTCCAAGTCCAAGTCCAAGTCCAAGTCCAAGCCCAAGCCCAAGTCCAAGTACAAGTCCAAGTCCAAGTCCAAGCCCAAGTCCAAGTACAAGTACAAGTCCAAGTCCAAGTCCAAGTCCAAGTCCAAGTCCAAGTCCAAATCCAAGTCCAAGTTCAAGTCCAAGTCCAAGTCCAAGTCCAAGTCCAAATCCAAGTCCAAGTTCAAGTTCAAGTCCAAGTTCAGGTTCAAGTCCAAGTCCAAGTCGAAGTCCAAATCCAAATCCAAGTCCAAGTCCAAGTCCAAGTCCTAGTCCAAGTCCAAGTCCAAGGTCCAAGTCCTAGTCCAAGCGCAAGCCCAAATCCTAGTTCAAGTTCAAATGCAAGTTAAGTTTCAATTCCAAGTTCAAATGCAAGTTAATGTTCAAGTCCAAGTCCAAATCCAAGTCCAAATCCAAATCCAAGTCCAAGTCCTAGTCCAGGTCTAAGTTCAAGTCCAAGGTAAACCTCAAACCCACGACAAAATCCAAGTCCAAGTCCAAGTTCAAATCCAAGTCCAAGACCAATTCCAAGTCACGTCGCAAATACCTATCTAACATTGTGCTACGTCAACCATGCGGTCATATTTAATACAGAAGCTATAGTACAAGTTGCAAAACCGTGTATTTTTTGAGAAATAATTTTTTTAAGCAATTAAGTTTCAATCATGCAATGGTAGTTAGGCCATTACAAATATTTTATAAAGTTTTTGTCCTTCCGGTGTTCGGCCACTGAAGGGGGGGGGCGAAAAAAAACAAAGTGAATTTTTTAATCGAGCAAAAAAAAACATGGACTTTAAGAATTTTTATTTAAGGTTTAAACGTGAAAACCGAATCTATTCTTGCTTATAATATATACGTTATTACTTTCTATGCAAAAATATACGAAAAAAGACAAAAACGAAGGAAAATTTTTTTGGACGATTTTCGGAAATTCCATTGGTCGAATTTCCATTTCTGTTTCGTACTAGAAGCGTTAATTCAACTCGGAGACTCATTTTTCGAGTTTTTCAGACTGTAGAGCCCACAGACAATTGATTTTATAAAAAGAAATTTGACTCATATCCTACAAATTATTTTTTTGCCCCCCGATTTTTCAAACCAATTTCCAAGGGGGGGTGACAAAAACTTTAAATATGATTTGCAATGGCGTTATTTTAGTTCCTAAATGGAGGAGATAAAAAAGTGAACAGTAATTTTTTTAAACTTGTAGACTCTGTTAACCTTCAGCGTCCCTTCCGCTGTTCAACTGTTTACAGTTGGCAAATTCTAAGCCATCCGTACTAGTGCTTATTCTCTATAAGTAAAGTACTTGAACCTCTTACGAAAAGCCAATTCAAACCACCCTGTATAAAGCTATCTTCCATTACCGCGAACGTTTGTGGCAAAGCAGTGTAGCGATATGTTGGCATATGTACGTTAGACCGTCCGAATCCATGGCGGTGGCCATTTATGGCTACAGAATTGTCCAAGGTTTGTTTCGTTCTGCTGACTCGGCTGGCTAACTGCAGGCCCACCATTGCAACCAGCTATCGGGTATCCTAGATGCCGAGGGTTATCTGTGTCAATGGAACTCATAAATTTCGTTCTGGCGCTTGGCACTCGAACCCCCATGCGATATGCATATCGTGGTCATTACGACGTGAATGAATGAACTTCTAATATTCATCATTCCAATATGTGCATACATTTGCTGCTAAACAAACCGAATGGATTGTCGAGATTTATATAACTCCATTGAAAGGCAGCATTCATCATCATCGTTCAACGCGGGAACATGCCGCGCCGACAAGCCCCTTCCGATGCTGTCCATAAATGATGCCCTGTGACGAATGAGAGAGGAAAAGAAAATATATCAGTGTCGGATTGGTGGTTTAGACGTTTATGTTCTGATCGCAGTACGAATTCCGTTAAAGCTTATGATCACAAAATTTCGTGCTAGGATAGTCTTTGGAAGAAAAAAAAATCTCCTACAGTTGAGGAGTTCCAAATCAGCTTTTGAGCTATTATTCAAAACGAACTTTTGTTGAACTCCCCGGATTACAACCCTTCAGTGCGGTTGCCAATGTGTGACATCGGATCCAAGAAAAGTCTAGCCTTGCGAAATGGTTGTGAAAAGTGAAACTACTGCCATCGCATCGTCGGAGTCGCATAATGCACCATCCAACGCCAGCAATTGCCAATAGCACCAGCAACATATTTGTGTGCCCATCGTCGAAACCTACGGCAGCAACATAATAGCCTCGTACTTCCATCGGCAGGCAAAGAAGCATGTAAACTAAGGTTTGCTACCATAGCCACCGAAGGATATGAGCCGATGGCGCACACCGAGAGCCGACGAAATTCCGTAACAAAGCTGCATTGTGGATGAATCAGCGAGCTTATTGAATAAAATGAACATACAATCCGGCCCGGCCGATAAAGTGGAGACCGAGAGGGTTCCATCCGGGAGACGTTTCAGTTCGAGTTTGACCCAGTTTCCACGGTTCTTTCGAATGGCAGCAGCAGGCAAAAACGACGCGCAAATCACTTGGTTGTTGGTTGGCCGTTTTTTAGCGCTTGCCCGACAGTTTGTTGGTTGCTGCCTGCGCTGTTTGCGCCGCTGCGGTTGAAACCCCACTGACAGGGCCCATTTGCGAAACAAGCCGGGTGACAAAAGGAGAGCATCGATGGTTGGTGGAAAAAAGCGTACCTTACCTCTGAACCTCCTCCTGGTGAACATGGAACCGCACCGGAAGAGCAGTTCGTTTGTCGATAATTTACACACAATGTTGCGTTTTAGGTTTGTTTTGTTAGCGAGTGGTTTAGGAATAAAGAAAATTTTACTCCAGTTTGCTTTAATTCAATGCATGTCGATTGGCATGGCAGCTATACAATAGAGCACCTAAATGAAGAAACATGTTTCGATGTTGATTCTATGTTATTTTTCTTAAAACGTTGATCACAACAATATTGTTCGTGTGGAGAAATAGAAAAACCAAAATTCAAATTCATTAAAGTGGCTTACCTACCTAACAAAATCGTCAAATATGATAATACCGGTTAATATTAATTCTAATGTATGTTATTGTTCGCACTGTTGCACAGACTTACTTGAAACAATCACGCACCTCTTCCAACAACCTGCCAGTTAGCTTTGAGGTACGACACTGATCTAACAAACAAGTCGTTCTATGCTCCAATCTTGGCTGGGAGGTACTCCTTAGAGTTCAGTAGGGTCATTGCACCATCCCCGTAATTACTCTGTACGTGAACAGCTAGCAGCTGTCGGTAGATAAAGGTCAAGTCTTAAAGACGTTTAAGCCCAAGGTTATCAATAAAGAAGGATCAAGTTTGAAAGGCGTTTAAGCCTAAGGCTTTGCTTTTTGAAACAACCACCAGCTTCAATTGAAACTTGCTTGAAAGGCTTTGTTTAACAAATTGAAACGAGTTGCAATCCAATGTTTTTCGAACCAATTTCAATAGTTTCAAGTCAGCTAAATGGAGTTGTCGGTGACTATCCACAAAAAATATCAATACATCATTGATGAAGAATGTAAAAAACAGTGGTCCTGAATTACTACTTTATGGTGCTCTAGAGATATTCCTAAACTGAGCTAAAAGCTGGCTCCGATTTTCATTAAAAGTGTGCGGTTCATTAGGTAAGATAGGAACCATTGCATAAGAACAGTTATGCTAAAAGTATTCCGTGATCATCCAGGGCAAAAGTCGCCTTCAGATCTATGTATAAAGCAACGCATTTAATCACCTGTCCTCATGTCCAGTAAGCTTGTTGAGAAGAAGTTCCCTAAACTGCATCAGTGGTCCACTGCATCAGTGACCAGCTTAATGCAGCAAAGGCAAATTACTGTGGAGGGTGCCCTGGTACTCCACACGCTCCGTTGCGGCGGAGTATTTATAGATCCTCCAACAGCATTCATCCCTCGGCACGGGTCGCATCACATCTTGGATTAGGGGTTTATCCATTCAGGTCTTTTTTTTTCCATGTTGGGTATTTTTATCACTGCGACCATTTGTTTGATCTATTGTGATATATCCCCCATTTTACTATAGCTATGTTGTCAAGATGACGCACCACTATTAGAAGCGACCGTCATTGTTTGACTAATAGCATTCAGGTCTTTACGTCATAGCCATGGATAACAGCTGGTAAAACCATCCTCCTTTCAGGGGCTTTGGGCCCTCTGCTCTGGTTCTCAGTAGCTTCAGGTTCATTCGAACACACCTCTACAGAGATCCGTCATTTGCTGGCGGAGTTAGCTTACATGCTACTTCTAGCAGCATTGAGCCAACATGGCTCGTGTAGTATGAAGAATTTCTTTCCTTGGTCTTGGTCCTGGGTTACTCGTCATCAATTTCTTGAGCGTTTCGACACACGCAAGGCGGCTTTAACCTGGTCGAGCCATCTAGCACGTTGAGCCCCTCTATTACTGGTGCCGGTGAGGTTCTTGAAGAGAGCAGAATTCACTGCACAGTCGTCCGGTATCGATAGTTTAAAGCGTGCATGAACTGCTACTAAGTCGATATCCGCACCCTGAGGGAACGTATGTTGGGTCTATCGAACTTGGACTTGGACTTGGACATGGACTTGGACCTGGACTTGGACTTGGACTTGGACTTGGACTTGGACTTGGACTTGGAATTGGACATGGACTTGGAATTGGACATGGACATGGACTTGGACCTGGGCTTGGACTTGGACCTGCACTTGGACTTGGACTTGGACTTGGACTTGGACTTGGACTTGGACTTGGACTTGGACTTGAACTTGGACTTGAACTTGGACTTGGACTTGGACTTGGACTTGGACTTGGACTTGGACTTGGACTTGGACTTGGACTTGGACTTGGACTTGGACTTGGACTTGGACTTGGACTTGGACTTGGACTTGGACTTAGACTTAGACTTGGACTTGGACTTGGACTTGGACTTGGACTTGGACTTGGACTTGGACTTGGACTTGGACTTGGACTTGGACTTGGACTTGGACTTGGACTTGGACTTGGACTTGGACTTGGACTTGGACTTGGACTTGGACTTGGACTTGGACTTGGACTTGGACCTGGACCTGGACTTGGACTTGGGTTTAGACTTGGGTTTAGGCTTGGGCTTTGTTTTGGGGGTTGGCCTCGGGCTTGGGCTTGGGCTTGGGCATAGAGTTGGACTTGGACTTGGGTTTAGCCTTGGGCTTTGACCTGAACTCGGGCTTGAGTTTGGGGGTTGACTTTGGGCTTGGGCTTGAGCTTCGGCTTGACCTTGGGCTTGATTTTGGGTTTGACTGTTGGGTTGGCCTTGGGTTTGGCCTTAGGGCTTGGTCTTGAGCTCGGAATTTGGTTTCAACTTGAACTTGGATTTAGTTTTGTACTTAGGCTTAGATGCGGACTTAGCCATAATTATATTGCATAATTATGCTGGTCGAGTTACATCCTTCCAGGCACATGATCAAACGTAATCGTAAATTTATATAGAGTTCATTAGAACATGATTGGTTCTCTAGGAAACCAGAGCAAATAGTAAAACATTCATTAGATACGCGTGCGTCTTCCACGCTTGCTTCAACGAACAGATGCAAACCGCTCGATTGCTCGATTCCGGGCAGGAAAAAAACTTTCTTCAATTAAACGCGCCTAAAAGCCCCACTTTGTTTACTCTTGGTCGCGTTCTCCACCCCTCCATCTCAGGAGACCAGTTTAAATGATGCATTTTCTCCCGTCGTCAGATCCACACGTTTCGCTTCGTCCGTCGACCTGAAAACCCCACCAGTCAATGTCAGCCAGCCCTTTATGCGTAAAGGAGAAACAACTGCCAAATGCGCTGGCTCTACTAGGTACCTGCCACTGTCAGCACTTTCATTAACCAACACAGCCAGACAAATGTTTCTAAACAGCCTATACGATGCGATCTGTCTGCTAAACAAAAACGGGGAAAACTCCTTTTGTCTATGTTCCCGGTAGGTTTCACTCGCGGTGCGCAAAGGCAAACGCCAAAGCGGCAATTAGCAGTTAATTAATTAAAAACGAAAGCACACGTACGGCAGACAAGCTCAGAGGAAAAAATGAACGCGACTAGTGATTTCGTGATGCTCGATCATCAACATCATCATTGGCGGCTTTGCTTCGGTACATGAAAGGGACACATATGAAGTACAAGACCACGAGGCGGAGGACGCTCCTCTCAGGGGAGTTTCATCATCACGTTTATGCCAGCTAAAAGCAACTAAATAGCGGTTAAAAAGATCTGGGTGATATTTCGATACTTCGTGTTCCAAATACTAATTCAGAAGTATTTGACAGCATTGTACTTTGCTAAAATGAAATAACTTTTATGTCTCATTTATTAAGACAAATAACAGCAATTTTTCACACGATAATGGCACTGAACCCAAAATCAATTTCCTCAGTCGCGGCTGCGGAGCGTAGTTTCCCTTTATGATCATCATCGAAAATAACTCACTCTACCTCTATCAGCAATAATTCCTCAAACATCACACAGCTGTTTGCTGTCTGACGCCATGTGTCCTGGGTGCCAACACGGTAACAATCGGTGTGTTTTTCTTCCCCCAAGCAACGCAGTTTCCGCGTGCGATCCCGACGAACACCCGGGAACTCCGCGATGAGACCAATGTCGCGAACTGCTAATTTATGCACCAATCCGATCCGAGGCACACATAAAGCTTACTGGCTGAGACGGCTTCCCCGATCGGCTGCCCTGGCTGCCGCCGCGCGGGGACACAATGGATCGAAAAAATGCACCAATATTTGCATAATTCATTGAATAATAATATGGTAATAAATTCCGCTGCTGAGAGTTGTAATTCCTACCCCGGGTTATGGGATCTTGACAAGACTTCCGTGGCAGTGGTGGTGCTGCTGTTGCAGTTCGACGGTACCGTACATCGCAATGCAGCGAGCTCGGAACCAAACATGATCTTGAAAATAATAAAAAAGGCCTCTGTATTGGCTCGGGTGATTGGCTTAATTTCCCAGCTGATGACGTCCCAGGGATGGCAGATTAAATCAATGCTTAAGAGATGAAATTGTTCCAATCCATGATTTGTTTGGAGATTTTCATTTAAAACTAGCTTTTCATTTGAAATCTACAGGGTGAATGATAATAACTGTCAAAGTTTTTTGGACGTGTTTAATTAAAAATGGGTTAATCACAGATCTGTCGTTCATTTATTTTTTTCGTTTTATTCAAATATCAACATAGTTTGCAAGTTTGTTTTGAATTTTTATACATTTAAGAATTGTGTTAATCGTGGACGCAAAAAAGCAACTTGTGATAAGTCTGTTTTTCAAAAATTTTCGGCCGTGTAATATTTTAAAGAAGTTGAAGCCACTCCGAATAAACAAAAGATTCAATTTTCGTACCATCAAACGATACAAGGAAACCAGCTCTTGGAAAATATTCTGATCGATTCCGATTCCGATTCGATCAGTGTGGACTCAAGATGGCCAAGGAACTGATTCAGAAAGATTCCAGAGGTATGGTACGGGGATGTTTCTCCAAAATTTTAAAGATTCCATTGCTGCTCATTGAACCTGATGCTCAAATCGACACTAGATAATACATCGATAATCTTCTGATACTCCGGTCGTCAAACCAATACTTCCGTCAACGCACCATACTGCTTCCAACAAGATTCCGCACTGTATAACCAGGTGAAAGCTACACAGGCTTGGCTAGCACAATTTTCCAGATTTGAGTCCTCTCGTATTGAGAGGAAGAGATGGTTGATCTTTTCTATGAACTCATTTTACTTTCAGGACATCAATTTGGTCAAGCTTCGATGTTCAAAAGGCAAAATCTATTGAATAGAAAGGGTGGATTTACGCTTTCACAAAATTGTTCGCTGTCAGTACTTTGATATATAGTTCTACGCCTCTTTCTCGTACAATCTATGTTGCTGCCTTGGTTGTTTTAGATTAACATATAATTTCAAGGCTGCACAAACGGATGCACTTAGTGTTTGAGCTGCTAAGCTGACGTTCATTTCAATATACGGAGCTAGTTGAACGTGAGACCATTCGTGGAAAGCATTTTATATAATAAATCGACAATGTGCTGAAAACTGCAAATTTTACCTTTTGTATTTCAATAAATTATTGCGAGATTATTTAGCCAGAAGCGGCGCATCGAATGCACGATAGATTCAATTATTTTTCAGTGATGACACCGTAGCAGTGTCACGAATATATTTGACCATTCGTTTAATTTTGGTCACTCACTAGTAGTTTCGGAATGAGTCCCGTATCGGCTACCAATCGTAATCCTTCGTTGACTATGCTATATAACCGTCGTCGTCAATGAACTATGACCTACCATTATGAAGTCCCTGTTAGGAAATGAACATTATTACCATTACGGATAATTGTTCAATAATTAGCTATGAGAAACTATGATGTTTTACATTATCATAGAGGGCAACTGATAATATAATACGTGAGTTGAACCGTGGTCCGGTTTACTGTAAATCTACGTTCACCATTTTTTTAATAGAGGAAATGCAATATTTATGCAACCTTATAAGTTAGACCGTACGTTGACCCACTAAAATATTTCCCAAATACTAGAATATTTGAATTAATTTCGTGGCCTTAAAGTGTACCATGTAGTACAACGTAGTAAATATTTAGTATTCAAAACAGGCAAGGATAGAAAATCATTAAAGGGTAAGAAATATAAATATTTTTGACAATTCTGCATTCACACTCACATATGGGCAATTCTATGAGAGTAAAAGAGATTATGGAGCTTCGCTGTTGCGAATTGTCTAAATTTTGTACTGAAAGTTGAGTTGTTTCCGAAAAACGTGTCGAATTTCCAGTGTACATTAGTTACCTTTTATGTCGCCATAGCGCTAATAGCCGTGTCTTCAGGATTATAGTAGTGAACTATATTGTTAATACAACACCATTGCTTCGGGCCAAGTCTGTACGATAATTTTAAAAAAATCCCTGCTTATTAGACTTGAAAAAAATATCTTTTTGTAGGAACTAAACTATAGATTCATGTCTTCAGGAAGCAATACCTATAAAAATGGATTTCTGTCTGTCTGCCTGTTTGACCGTATGTTCCTTATAGCACAGACAAACAGACGAGACACTCGCGCTAATTTCATCGTCCTATCAAAAACTACTCATTTTTCAAAAAAGCATGTTTCGCAACATGACCACACGGCGGCGTGCGAGTGTTGCTTCGAGTTTTCAGTATAAAACCATACAATTGTTAAAAACCCCACAGCATAAAACCCTGCAAATGCAAGCTACTCCGCAACATGCATAACAGAGGGTGCTAGTGTGCAAGCAAAATGTGTAGGAAGATGGTTTTTAAAGGATTTTCTTCTATGTGTCTTGTCAGTTCGTCAGTGCTTATAGAATCGAAAACTACTGAACCGATCGGTGTGAAAATTTGCATTTAGGGGACGTTGAGGCCGGGGAAGGTTCTTCTGATGGTTAGAGACTTCTCCTCCCACTAAGAGGGGGGACTGCCTCACAAATGAAACACAAGTTTCTGTCTGTCTGTCCGTATGTTCCTTATAGAATCGAAAACTACTGAACCAATCGGCGTGAAAATTTGCATGTAGAGATTTTTGGGGCCGGGGAAGGTTGGACCCCTCTCTCCGCACTAAGAGGGGGGAGGGTCTCCCATACAAATGAAATACAAATTTCTGCAAAGCTCGAGAACTAATCATGCAAATGGAACCAAATTCGGCATGTGAAGGTTTTTGGAGGCAAGAATTTTTTCTATGGTGAATTAGGACTTCTCCCCTTTTTAGTATGGGGGGCTCCCATACAAATGAAATACAAGTTTCCTCATAATTCAAGAACTAATCAAGCAAATGGAACCAAATTCGGCATGTGGGTGTTTTGGGAGGCAAATTTTTTTGACGTAGGACTACGTCTTTCAAGAAGGTAGCTGGTATAGGGTACCATTCCAAAAAATCTTTCTCGAAAAGTGGTCAGGTTTTGAACGCTAAAAGAAAGAAAAAAAGAAAAAAAAAGAAAAGAACGCTAAAAAAAGTGGTTTCCCGAACGATTTTCAATATTCTTACACCAATCGATTGGAAAATCTTCTAAGAATTGACTCAAGTGAAGAAAAGTATGGATTCTTGATGTTGAACTATTGAAAAATTGAAAATAATGACCCTATGCTTTACCAGAATTCTCGCTTCGTGATTGGCTGGAAGGTTCTTTACGATGATTTAAACCTATACCAATTTGATATCTGTGCTTGGGAAGTAAGCCAAAATAAGTGACTAAGTGAATAAGTTTCCTCATTTCAATAAGATTTCTTAACACCGCGATTAAACCTAGACCATTTTGATGTCCTTGCTAGGGAAGTATACCAGAAAGAGTGACAAAGCCCCCTCGTGCCAACAGATTTCTTACGAACGCGATTAAACCTAGTCCAATTTGATGTCTGTGTTAGGGAAGTGTTAGGGAAGAAAAAATGACACAAGTTCTCTGTCCCAGCAGATCGCAAATTCTTCGCTGCGAGACGATTAAATCTAGGCGAATTTGATATCTGTGTTGGAAAAATGTGCTACAGCTGTAGTGTTCGGTTTTAATATGACTCTGTATGAATACGCAAGCTTGCCGTTTCATTATAAGTGTAGTGAAAAGATGTGCTTTCGATAAAATAGGATTGAATTGGTAAAATCCCTTCAACGTGAGGAACCATGAGTAATAAAAATAATCTTTAAATTCTTTAAGGTAGCAGGAGAGCAACAGTTTGTGTTCTTGATTTTGTTAAATTGTTTTCAAATGCACATAGAAATAACTCTGAAATCTTTTGAGGATTGAACGTATGCAATGTTACTACTTTGATAAATGTTACATACAACGCATATACCATGTATATATGTTGCATATAGCATGCATACATGGAGAATCGAATGATTACAAGCATTGATACATGCTACTATCACTACAAAGAGGCTAACGTAGTCCTGCGTCACCTATATATGCGGTCGTGTCTTGTACACAGCCCCTCTGATTTTTTTTCGTTCAACCATGAGTTGTGCCTCCAGTGACAAATGTTTTATGTTTTGAGCAAGCAATCCTCAAACCAGTTAACATTCGTTTCAAAGCAAGTTAGCTTAGTCAAGTTATCCAAAGTTGACTAGTGCTACAAGTCACACAAAAATGTTCAAAATGCGATATCGTCACCAGAAGAAGTGTGATTGTGGCCTGATAAAACTCTTAGTGGAAGTACAAACTCTAAGAAACGGATTTAACTGAGTCTCGTATCAGCTACCAGTCATAACTCTTAATTGACGACGTTATGTAATCGCTGTGGTCAATAAACTTATATTAAAAAAAGTACAAGCGAACTACGAATGTAGAGCAATTAGTTTCCTAATATTGAGATCATCACACTTTGGACCTAGGACTACGTCTTACGGCAAGGTTAGAGATAGGGTATCATTCCAAAAGATCAAAAAGTGCGAGCGCCACGAAAATATGAAAGATTTTGAACGCTAACAGCTCTTCCCATTATGAATGGACTTTCATGGTTTAGATGCCGATCGACTCAAGAAAGTAGATGTAACAATTATGTGATTTCTATTATAACATTCTTTTTCAATTACTAATTAGTAAAAATTAACGAAAATTTTCAAGCTCAAATATACCCATACATTTTTTTGTGATCGTCTTGCTCCACAGACAGGGACGACAGTCAGATACACCATCTGTTTACATACTGTAATTTCGATTACTTTATTTTTATAAAACAGCGACAAAACCCGCTCGTCCCAATGGGTCGAAGATTTCTTACGACGTTCAGACTTATATTAATTTGATATCTGTGCTTGGGAAGTACGCCACAAAAAGTGATAAGGTCCTCTCGTCCTAACAAGATTTTTTGGGACCGCGACAAATCTAGTCCAATGTGATGTCCTGAAACTAACTGTTATAAAAAAAGTGAGAGGTCAACCCCATCTTTCACCCGATATCGTCGTCAATCACCAGAAGAAGTGTAATTGTGGCCTAATGAAAGTCTTAGTGGTGGAACGGATAAAACTGATATGCAGAGCACGGGCATTCAGGAAATTTAAACTTGTCTTCTTGTATTTCTGTCTAAAAATAAAAGGAGTGATTCTGGGCATTTATTTCAATACAGTAATTTCAAAATTTGCGTCATTAATTTTTACACATGCATTAGTACGTCCTACGTGAGCTCCTCATTTGTGCCTCTAGGCACAGACCTTCATAGTTTTTTCATTATCACACAGTTTATTTATGAACACATTTTCCAGATTCGGAAATTGAAGCCAAAACCACTGTCCAAAGTAAAATTTAATGAAACGAACGTTTCGACAGCTCAGTGATGTGGTTTTCAATACAATTATGAAATCTCTATTAGGCAGGGCTGGTTCGCCCACTTTGACTCAATTTTGGTTCATTTGACAGTACCGTCTCAGCCGAGCAAAATTTGATAAAGTTATATATGGGACGTTTGTAGAACCAGTTATTGTCTGCAATTTTGCCGAATAATGTTTTACTGTATCTTTTGTATCTACGGTGCTACAATGCTAGTACCTTATTGTAGACTAAATGAACGTTCATTTAGTTACTAATAACGTATTAGCATTGTAGCATCGTAACTACAACAAATACAGCAAAATTAAAGATGATAATCAATACTACAAATGTTCCATGTACAACTTTGTCAAATTTTGCTCGGCTGAGACGGCACATGGATCTAAAAATCAATCGCGCTGGTCGGAACCATCTGGATGCGTTGACTGGGCTTTGCTGTGTAAAAAATACGGCGGATTCCATACCTCATTCCACACCAGAGGGGCAAGATTTATTGCGCTGATAGACGCTCAACCGTCGGCCCTGCTATGAGTCAGTTAGGAAATACTCTACCAGCTAAACTTCGAGTTTGACGATTAAAGGATAGGAGTTACGGCGAAAATGGAACCACAAACTGAACTCAGCGCTCCGGCTGCTCTAATGGATCACCAAACAGTTCATTTTGATTGCCATAAGGTTGCGGGTGGCTCGCGGATTGCGAATGTGTCGTTTAACAGCTGTCTCGTACCATTCGAAGCGAAAAACTCACCGACCAATTCTAAATGGAATATTATTATCTTAACCTCTTCTGGTAAGTTAAATATAACAATGAATGGAACCAGATAGCATTGAATTGCTCTTATACGTGTGTGTTCGGGTCTCCGTCTAATACCAAATAAGCGCAAATTCCTATGGGCCTTCACTCAAGAGCCTGTGTAAATCACTTCAAACTGACAGCTTGAGAGCGTTCCTAAAATGTGTACGCGGCAAAAGGAATTGAGGCTGCGGTGTTATAATTGAAATATCTGGACTTGCCTGGTAGGTTTGAAGGTCAGTGTCGGCGATTGTGGCCTATCGATAACGGCGAGTCCTGTTCGGGGTAGATCTTGAATTGAAGTTGCGACCTGAATGGAATAAAGGTTGAATGAATGTGCGACTGTCATGTATGTGCACTCACACTGACTTGATATCTATGTTTTATAGAAAAACAATCTATGAATATTGTTGTCTATTTGAAGTCAGTTTCAAAATATGTACGAAATTGTTAGTTCCTAAATCCAAAATGACATCAATGTAGAAATATACGAGAAAAAAATATAGAACTTGAACGGCACGTTTTTATTCCGCTGGACTGGGAATCGATGTTCCATTGCCTCACAACATGGCGCCTTAGTTTGAAATTTTTTTAGCAGTGATATTGTAACGCTATATCTTTACAGTCAATTTGAAAAACAGATTTCTTAAATATTTCAATTATCATTATACGCTAAAGGGAATATTTCCGTTATTGTCTCTACCAAATACATATTCACAAACATGCAACGAATTTGTTTCTACCTGTAGCCAATACCTGCAACCATGCTATTTATTGTCCACGGATGAAGTATTGTCGCAATTTGCTAGAGCTGGTGCCGATTCAGCTCAACAATATACGAATGCTTTTGATGACATGCTCATTAGATAATTTTGCATTCGGTTGAATTTATTTGCGCTCCCGCAGCTGCACCACCATCACGCGGGAATGAATAATCTTTGCATCACTGGCAGCCACTAATCTAAAACCACGACGCTGCGCTGCATTGCCGTTCCGTGTCAACTGTTTGCTTGAGTCAACCACAAATTCTACTGAATGTTATTCTTATAGCTTTTATACCTACATAGCTAAAATAAACGATTGTTAGCGAAACCCGACGACAACTATAAGGTTTCGAGCACAGCATGCGCTATCCACTTATTGTCGTAACATTAGTGTCTAATTTACGAGAGACAGAGGAAGAAAAAGCGCAGAAAAATAAACAATTCAATTACATTAGCATTCATAAATGTCACCAATATTGGTGTTTAATAAATCATTTCTCGTACGAAGAGTTGATTAAATGCGACAAAGTGCCTGCTTGGGAATATCAAAAAGCACCTTGGAAGCTGCAGAGTAATTTAGGAAGAAATGTATCGACTGTTTAACTTGACCATCTTCGATTTGAAATGAAAGCTTCCACATGTCTTCACTAAACTTCGCAGATTTCATAACGACAGTAGTCAGGTTATAGCTCTGATCAAACTTGTTGGTCAAATTTGTTGGAACAAGAGGGCGCTTTCCCAAATAAAAACTTTATACTATATAACAATACTGAAACGAATGTAGCACTCATAAGCTTTAATGTGTTATAACGTTGTTCATAAAAATGTAAGTAATTTGTTAAATTTTATTCAATAAACATCAAAACCACTGTTTTTCCACTGGCACGTAATCAGGCTGAAAAAACCAAGCAGCAATCGCTTACGCGTATCCGCTCTTGATGATGGTTTGGAAAACACACAATTATGATCACGTTTACTTATTCTAGCAACTAAACAGTTGTGAATATGATGTCACAGAACAAATCTACTTCTCTCCATCACGGAAGAACACAAAAATTCCCCTCTGATATGAAAATATAAATCAATTTTCAGTCACTAGCAATCTGCAGCATTTTGCTTTTAATTTCAGCATATGGTGCTTTATCTACACTACTACCAAGATGTAATGCAGTTGCGCCTGAAACTCTTCTATCGTGTTCTATCGTGACATCGCTAGTATTTGAGTTACAACCACTTACTTCTGGTGCTAATGTATATGTACGATTCAATGATACACTAGCGCCAACAGCAAGCTGTTGTCACTGCAAAACTAGTTATCTTCAATGAGCCGGTATCTAGGCAATACCGACACGTTATCCATCAGTCACTCTTGTGATCTGTTTTTGAAAAGCATCTAATAGCCTGCACAGGGGCTATTTCGGCCGGTCGGATTTAAAAAACACAGACACCACTATAGAAAATGGGCCCAATATAGTCGCAGGGGGTTGGTAAACGGCTAGATAATGCGGAATATAGACCCGATAGTGGTCGTTAGCCTCTTATCCAGCAACTCCGATCCCGACCTCCTCGTGGTACCAGCCGGAATACGAGCAACCTTAGCGGAGATCGGGTAACCAACCCCGGTGGAAACTAAGGTCGTATACTAACCGGGAAGGAGGTAGTGAGTCTCGGCACTATAAGATGGCAGCCCCATCACGAGACTCGGTTGTGTTGCCCCAGTACGGCTACACACCTAAACAACACAAACTAACAACATTCAAGCATATTCGGAGCGGAATATTCGGCATCGACCTAGGCGACGAAATAAGGACGACGAATGGAGACTCGGGACTTGGAACTGCAGATCGCTAAATTTCGCAGGTTGCGAGCGGGTGCTGATTGAACAGCTGGAACCCCGCAAACTCGGCATCGTAGCTCTGCAGGAAATCTGTCGCAAAGGAGAGAAGGTATGGAAGATACGTGGCGGAAAGGCCCAGTTTTACCAGAGCGGTGGCGCTACCAACGAACTGGGAACGGGCTTTGTAGTGCTGGGCGGAATGCAGGATCGCGTGATAGATTGGAAGGCGATCAACGAGAGAATGTGTGTATTGAGGATAAAGGGCCGTTTCTTCAATTATAGCATCATTAACGTGCACTGCCCGCACGAAGGTAGACCCGACGATGAGAAAGAAGCGTTCTACGCGAGGCTGGAGGCTACGTACGACAGCTGCTCGTCACGGGACATCAAGATCGTCATCGGGGATATGAACGCCCAGGTCGGTAGGGAAGAAATGTATAGACCGGTGATAGGACCCCATAGCCTGCACACCGACACAAACGATAACGGCCAACGATGTATAAACTTCGCAGCTTCCCGAGGCCTGGTGATCCGAAGTACCTTTTTCCCGCGCAAGGATATCCACAAAGCCACCTGGAGATCACCTGACCAACGTACAATGAACCAAATTGACCACGTTCTCATAGAGGGCCGGTTCTTCTCTAACATCACGAACGTACGCTCCCGTCGGGGTGCGGATATTGATTCTGACCATTACCTAGTAGCAGTACATGTGCGCTCAAAGCTGTCCACCGTATACCGGACACGTCAAAGCCGCCCTCCTCGGCTGAACATCAGGCAGCTAGATAACCCACAAGCTGCCGAGAACTACGCGCGAGTACTGAATGAGGCACTGCCTTCTTCCGAGGAGTTAGGTGCTTCAAACCTCGAAGACGGTTGGGGCAGAATACGCTCGGCCATCGGAGAGGCCGCTACCGCGGCACTAGGTATTGAGCCTCGGAGTACACAAAATGATTGGTTTGATGGGGAATGCCAACAAGCGGTGGAGGAGAAAAAAAACGCTTGGAAAAATTATCTAAGTATTGCCACTAGAGAGAACCTGGCCAAGTACCGACGAGCTAGGAACCAGTTGACCACGATCCTGAGGAGAAAAAAGCGCCAAAAGGAGGACAGAGATCGTGAAGAATTAGAACAACTATTCCGAGCTAATGACACGCGCAAGTTTTATGAGAAGGTGAACCAAACTCGGAAGGGCTACACACCGAAACCTGACATGTGTAGGGACGAGGGAGGGAATCTAATTACAAACGAGCGCGAGGTGGTCGACAGGTGGAAGCAGTTCTTCGATGAACACCTCAATGGCGAAGTCGCAGAAGGAGGCGGAACGGAAATTAACCTAGGAGCGCCCATGGAAGATAGTGATGTCCTAGCACCTGATCTCCAAGAAGTCAAACGAGAAATCAGGTTGCTGAAGACCAATAAAGCCGCTGGGAAGGACCGCCTACCGGCAGAGCTTTATAAACATGGCGGGGAAACGCTAGCAAAGGCTCTACACTGGGTTATTTCGAGGATTTGGGAGGAGGAAAAGCTACCGGAGGAATGGATGGAAGGAGTGGTTTGTCCCATCTACAAAAAGGGTGATCGGCTAGACTGCTGCAACTATCGTGGTATTACGTTGGTAAACGCCGCCTACAAGGTACTCTCCCAGATCCTGTTACGCCGGCTGTCACCGATAGCACAAGGTTTCGTAGGGAATTATCAGGCGGGTTTCATGGGGGCTCGCGCAACTACGGACCAAATGTTTACTATCCGACAGATCTTGCAGAAATGTCGGGAGTACAACGTGCCCACGCATCACATCTTTATCGATTTCAAAGCAGCATACGATACAGTCGATCGAGACAAGCTATGGCAGATAATGCACGAATACGGTTTTCCGGACAAACTGACGCGACTGATCAGAGCTACATTGGATCGAGTGATGTGTTTCGTACGCATCTCTGGGACACTCTCGAGTCCCTTCGAGACGCGACGAGGGTTGAGACAAGGTGACGGTCTATCCTGCATGCTGTTCAACATCGCTCTTGAGGGGGTGATCCGACGAGCGGGCATTGAAACGAGAGGCACGATTTTTACCAAGAGTAGCCAACTTCTAGGCTTTGCAGATGACTTCGATATCATAGCCAGGAACTTTGAGACGGCGGAGGCAATCTACGCCAGACTGAAAGCGGAGTCTAGGAGAATTGGGCTAAAAATAAATGCGTCGAAGACCAAATACATGAAAGGAAGAGGCTCAAAGGAAACAAATGCGCGCCTCCCACGGACGGTAACCGTTGACGGCGACGAACTAGAAGTGGTAGAAGAGTTCGTGTATTTGGGATCGCTGGTGACCGCGGACAACAACACTAGTAGGGAGATCCAGCGGCGCATCCAAGCGGGAAATCGGGCCTACTTTGCCCTTCGTAAAACGCTACGATCAGGAAGCATACGCCGCCGCACGAAGCTAACAATGTACAAAACCATTATTAGACCGGTAGTTCTTTATGGACTTGAAGCCGTGACGCTGCTTACGGAGGACATACGCGCCCTTGCCGTGTTTGAGCGGAAAGTGCTGCGGACGATATTTGGCGGAGTACAAACTGAAAGCGGAGAGTGGCGGAGGCGTATGAATCACGAGCTACAGGCACTGCTTGGGGAGATTCCCATCGTACATCTAGCGAAAGTTAGCAGGCTACGGTGGGCCGGACACGTCGTAAGGATGCCGGACGACAGTGCGACGAAAACGGTCCTCTTCAACAACCCCACCGGCACCAGGAACAGGGGGGCCCAACGTGCACGATGGCTCGACCAGGTCGAAAGCGATTTGCGACTACTGAGACGACTAGGAAATTGGCGACGAGTGGCCCAAGACCGAGTTGAATGGAGACGAGTGCTTGAAACAGCACGAGCCACCCCGGCTCTATGCTGCTGAAGAAGAAGATAGTCGCAGGGACTTCATCATTTCGGCTGGTAAACGGATGAATAGTGCGTACTGTCGGTGCCTTGTGCAGGTGTTGGCATAAAATAGACCCTACAGTGGTTCATAGTCTCTTATTCAGCAACTCCTACCTCCTCGTGGTACCAGCCGGGATACGACCAACTTTGATGGAGATCGGGTAACCAACCCCGGTAGAAGCCAAGGTCGTACGCTGACAGGAAATGAGGGCTCTTTCGAGCTTCGTTGGCCCTCCGGCGAAACAGGGGTTGGTGTAGCAGGCTTTGTAAGCCGTCACCGCGAAAAATACTAGAGCACGAAACGAAGAACAAGGAAATTCTTACTGGAACAATCGGAATAGACCCACGCGATAAAAATGGACTATGGATTGGAAACTCGGGACGTGGACTGCCGATCTCTCAACTTGCTCCCTTGGAGTGCTTTCCGATGTATTGAAGAGCCGCCGTCGTAGCCGCTGGAAGAGCTCAACGGTACGTACGTTCAGAGATGGACATACCATCTACCAGAGCTGCGGCAACACACACGAGCTGGGTACAGCTTTCATAGTGATGGGCGAGATGCGGAAACGAGTGATTGGGTGGTGGTCAATCAATCCTCGAATGTGCAGGTTGAGAAACAAGGGCCGATTCTTCAATATAAGCATCATCAACGTGCACAGCCCTCACCTCAGAAGCACCGATGACGACTAGGATGAATTCTACGCGCAGTTAGAGAGTGAATACGACCGCTGCCCAAACCATGATATAAAGATCGTCATCGGGGATTTTAATGCTCAGGTCGGCCAGGAGGAGGAATACAAACCGGTGATTGAAAGGTTCAGTGCACACCAGCGGACTAATGAAATGGGCCTAAGACTTATCGACTTTGCCGCCTCCAAGAACATGGCCGTACGTAGTACCCTTTCCAGCACAGAATCCATCACAAGTACACCTGGAGGTCACCAAATCAGACAAAATCACAGATCGACCATGTTTTGATCGACAGTCGGCACTTCTCAGACATTATCGACGTCATATCCTATCGAAACGCTAACGTTTCGCTCCGTTAGCGAAACCCCTCCGCTAACAGCTCTCCGTTGTGAACAACATTCGGTACCGACGCCAGCCTCGGATAGATCTCGCGCGGTTGAAGCAGCCAGACGTCACCGCAAACTACGCGCATTCACTCGAAGCTGCGCTGCCGGAAGAGGTCGAGCTGGACGAAGCCCCTCTCGAGGACTGTTGGAACGCTATCAAAACTGCCATCAGCAGTGTAGCGGAGAGCTCCATCGGGCATGTGGCCCGGAATCAGCGGAATGATTGGTTTGATGATGAATGTAAAAGGGTGATGGATGAGGAGAACGCTACGCGGGCGACCAAGATGCGCAGTGCCACACGTCAGAACGTGGAAAGACACAAACAGAAGAAGATGCAGCGGAACCAAATCTTTCGGGAGAAAAAGCTGTACCTGGAAGAGCAGGAATATGCAGAATTGGAGCGGCTGCATCGTTCTCAGGAAACGCGAAAGTTCTACCAGAAACTGAACGGATCCCGCAAAGGCTTTGTACAGCATGTTGCAAGAATGCCGGACAACTACCCTGCAAAGATGGTGTTCGCCTCAAATCCCGTAGAAACAAGACGACCAGGAGCGCAGCGAGCAAGATGGTTAGATCAGGTGGAGCAAGATCTGGTGGAGAGTACTCGGTGTCCGAGGAATTGGAGAACGGTAGCCCTCAACCGAGTTACATGGAGAAACCTTGTTCGACAGGCTTTGTCTTAGGACGACAAGCCACTCAATTATACAAATTGAAATTTTGCCAGGTATGGCCACGTGGAGGCGCTAGGTAGGGGCTTGGGAGGGCTAGAGCTATATTGAGCGCTTTTTCCTAGTTGCCTTCCCCATTTCATACCTATAGCGTATTGAAGGTGGAGACTTTCGCTAAAAATCCAATACATATTAAATATTGTTGAATACCGCAATAATTCGTTCATTGAGAACTCGTTAATTGGCCTATTCGTTAGTTGGGTGTTCGCTAGTTGGGCCATGCTGCAACTAAAAAGTTACTGTCACAAGTCCGTAGAGGATTTCCGATCTGATTAGCGTTTTGTGCATCGTCAGATTAGTATGTCCCTAAAGCTGGCAGTACAAAGTTAGCAGAACATTAGTAGCAACATTCAGTTAATTGATGCTCAATTAATGCTAATTAATGCTCCTAATGATGAATTTAATGCTCCATTGTTTCATAGGAAAAAACAATGCACTGCTAGCTTTAGATAAAGTTAGCAGGACAAAGTTCGGAAATGGCACTTCCGGTGCAGATAGAGCTACCCAAGTACGACCATCAATTAATGCTCATTTAATGCTCCAGGAAAAACATAACTTCGATAACTTTGGACGTCATTTTCCATAAAAAATTGAGCAAAAAAGAAAATGTACTGCTAGCTTTAGATAAAGTTAGCAGGACAAAGTTCGGAAATGGCACTTCCGGTGCAGATAGAGCTACCCAAGTACGACCATCAATTAATGCTCATTTAATGCTCCAGGAAAAACATAACTTTGGTAACTTTGGACGTCATTTTCCTTGAAAAATTGAGCATAAAAGAAAATGCACTGCTAGCTTTAGATAAAGTTAGCAGGACAAAGTTCGGAAATGGCACTTCCGGTGCAGATAGAGCTACCCAAGTACGACCATCAATTAATGCTCATTTAATGCTCCAGGAAAAACATAACTTCGATAACTTTGGACGTCATTTTCCATGAAAAATTGAGCAAAAAAGAAAATGTACTGCTAGCTTTAGATAAAGTTAGCAGGACAAAGTTCGGAAATGGCACTTCCGGTGCAGATAGAGCTACCCAAGTACGACCATCAATTAATGCTCATTTAATGCTCCAGGAAAAACATAACTTTGGTAACTTTGGACGTCATTTTCCATGAAAAATTGAGCATAAAAGAAAATGCACTGCTAGCTTTAGATAAAGTTAGCAGGACAAAGTTCGGAAATGGCACTTCCGGTGCAGATAGAGCTACCCAAGTACGACCATCAATTAATGCTCATTTAATGCTCCAGGAAAAACATAACTTCGATAACTTTGGACGTCATTTTCCATGAAAAATTGAGCAAAAAAGAAAATGTACTGCTAGCTTTAGATAAAGTTAGCAGGACAAAGTTCGGAAATGGCACTTCCGGTGCAGATAGAGCTACCCAAGTACGACCATCAATTAATGCTCATTTAATGCTCCAGGAAAAACATAACTTCGATAACTTTGGACGTCATTTTCCATGAAAAATTGAGCAAAAAAGAAAATGTACTGCTAGCTTTAGATAAAGTTAGCAGGACAAAGTTCGGAAATGGCACTTCCGGTGCAGATAGAGGTACCCAAGTACGACCATCAATTAATGCTCATTTAATGCTCCAGGAAAAACATAACTTTGGTAACTTTGGACGTCATTTTCCATGAAAAATTGAGCAAAAAAGAAAATGTACTGCTAGCTTTAGATAAAGTTAGCAGTACATTTTCTTTTTTGCTCAATTTTTCATGGAAAATGACGTCCAAAGTTATCGAAGTAATGTTTTTCCTGGAGCATTAAATGAGCATTAAATGATGGTCGTACTTGGGTAGCTCTATCTGCACCGGAAGTACCATTTCCGAACTTTGTCCTGCTAACTTTATCTAAAGCTAGCAGTACATTTTCTTTTTTGCTCAATTTTTCATGGAAAATGACGTCCAAAGTTATCGAAGTTATGTTTTTCCTGGAGCATTAAATGAGCATTAATTGATGGTCGTACTTGGGTAGCTCTATCTGCACCGGAAGTGCCATTTCCGAACTTTGTCCTGCTAACTTTATCTAAAGCTAGCAGTACATTTTCTTTTTTGCTCAATTTTTCATGGAAAATGACGTCCAAAGTTATCGAAGTTATGTTTTTCCTGGAGCATTAAATGAGCATTAAATGATGGTCGTACTTGGGTAGCTCTATCTGCACCGGAAGTGCCATTTCCGAACTTTGTCCTGCTAACTTTATCTAAAGCTAGCAGTACATTTTCTTTTTTGCTCAATTTTTCATGGAAAATGACGTCCAAAGTTATCGAAGTTATGTTTTTCCTGGAGCATTAAATGAGCATTAAATGATGGTCGTACTTGGGTAGCTCTATCTGCACCGGAAGTACCATTTCCGAACTTTGTCCTGCTAACTTTATCTAAAGCTAGCAGTATATTTTCTTTTTTGCTCAATTTTTCATGGAAAATGACGTCCAAAGTTATCGAAGTAATGTTTTTCCTGGAGCATTAAATGAGCATTAAATGATGGTCGTACTTGGGTAGCTCTATCTGCACCGGAAGTACCATTTCCGAACTTTGTCCTGCTAACTTTATCTAAAGCTAGCAGTACATTTTCTTTTTTGCTCAATTTTTCATGGAAAATGACGTCCAAAGTTATCGAAGTTATGTTTTTCCTGGAGCATTAAATGAGCATTAAATGATGGTCGTACTTGGGTAGCTCTATCTGCACCGGAAGTGTCATTTCCGAACTTTGTCCTGCTAACTTTATCTAAAGCTAGCAGTACATTTTCTTTTTTGCTCAATTTTTTATGGAAAATGACGTCCAAAGTTATCGAAGTTATGTTTTTCCTGGAGCATTAAATGAGCATTAATTGATGGTCGTACTTGGGTAGCTCTATCTGCACCGGAAGTGCCATTTCCGAACTTTGTCCTGCTAACTTTATCTAAAGCTAGCAGTACATTTTCTTTTTTGCTCAATTTTTCATGGAAAATGACGTCCAAAGTTATCGAAGTTATGTTTTTCCTGGAGCATTAAATGAGCATTAAATGATGGTCGTACTTGGGTAGCTCTATCTGCACCGGAAGTGCCATTTCCGAACTTTGTCCTGCTAACTTTATCTAAAGCTAGCAGTGCATTGTTTTTTCCTATGAAACAATGGAGCATTAAATTCGTCGTTAGGAGCATTAATTAGCATTAATTGAGCATCAATTAACTGAATGTTGCTACTAATGTTCTGCTAACTTTGTACTGCCAGCTTTAGGGACATCAGATTAGTGCGGCGCCCTTTGCTCCTTGATCGAAGCGTCTTGCACAGAGAAAAGTAGGCCCGACATACTGCTTGAATACGTCAATAAATTTTCTTACTCGTAATATTATTGGCAATGCAGTGATCCTTCACTGCATTGCCAATAATATGTGCATGCTTTCATCTTAACAATATAGTGTCTTCGGAACTTTTGTTCGTAGAAGTACCCTCCATTGATCTGAAAGTGTTACAAGTTAGTCATGGCTTACTATGATAAAAATAAAAAATAACTTTGTTGTGTTGGGAAACACAGACATAGTTTCCCCGGCAAAGTTGAAGAAAATATGAAAGCAAACAAATTTGCTGAAGAAATAACATTTTTATCTCTATCAGGTCCGGATATATGGAGCACTTGTTTGGAAGCCCTTTAAAAACTTTTCATTCTTTGCTTTTGTTGGTTGCATTTTATAAGAACACATTGTTCTAGGCAATTACCGAAGCACCCAAAACATAAGTTTTTGCAGAAGACCGAAAATCTCAACACACTTAAATAAAAGCACCGAGCTCGGCAAAATTTTGCCGAAATCTCAACAGCCAACCGTTCGGTAAAAATTTTTATGTTGCCAAACGTTACTAAAGATCCGTAAACGTTGATATACACCATCGACATTTTAACCGAATGTTCGGCTATTGAGATTTCGGCAAAATTTTGCCGAACTCGGTGCTATTTTTTAAGTGTTTAGGACATTTACTTGCTAAGTCCTTGCATATACAGCATTATTTTTCCTTAGCTTCACGAGCCTATAGGATAAAATAGACCGAATGGACATTTGAACAGTGCTGCACCTTGAAGCTTAGGTAAAATACTATAAACTTGTATAGGTGACGCCCCACCCAGCCCCACCCAGCCTTATTACAGTACGACAAACATATGTTTTATGTGCTCTAGTCTAGGATAGTGCTCTAGTCTAGGATAATTTTGAACAGCCGCTTCAGTTTGTCCGCAAAACCGTTCTCGTGCATTATCAGCCATAGCTATCCGCGTTCGACTGTATCATATGCTGCCCTGAAAACCACGTAAATATGATGCGTAGGCACATAGTATTTTCGACATTTCTGGAAGATTTTTCGGAAAGGGAAAATTTGATCCGTTGCAACACGGATCCACGTAAAGCCCGCCTGATACTGCCCAGCGAAATCGCTATTGAGGATTGACGACGTAACAAAAGCTGTGAGAGCACCTTGCAGGCGGCCGCGAAAATTACGACAATCGAACCTATAGCCCTTTTTATAAATGGGACAAAACACACCATCCATCCCCTTCTCCGGTCATTTCTGGTCATCTCAAATCCTTGAAATTATCCGGTTAAGCGCCTTTACTAGTGGTTCTATACCATTTTTGTAGAGTTCTGCCAGTAGACGACATCTCTATTATTCTACAGCCGACCGCTTCCTCGCCGAATCTCTTTATTGGGAGCCGGGATGCTGTTATCGTTTGTAGGCACTCCTAAGTCAGCTAAATATAAAATATCTTCTCTCTTTCCGGGAAGAACGATAATAATCAGCCGCAGTACGCTGATTGGTTAATACACAATGGAAGGGAACGGTAAGGGAGTGGCAATGGGGATCCAATCTTTGGAGGGTTGGAACTATTCCAAAGGCTGACAAAGTCTGAATAAGTGTCGCACGGTTATATAGCGATTATGGAGATTGTATGGTTCACTTGAAGGGTTATGTAATACCGGCGAATCATAAAGGCTTAGGTTCGAGTCTTCTGGGTTCGAATCCGGTAATAATCGCATTATAAGCCGGTTCTGAGCCGGGAATCTTTAGGCTAGGCAAAATCGTGCTACGAATTAAGACTGTGCGAAATTTTGCGAAATTTCGTCTTTATCAAAATCCAGCAAAATCAGACGAAATATACCATAGACTTAACTGTAATTTAATGGTAATCTACCATAAAAGCTAAGGTAAATTTTGTATAATTTCGTTAAATTTCAGTAAAAACTTACATCTTGTGCTACACTATAGATACTATTCACATCTCTAACTCTAACAAAGAATGAGCTTCACTAAAGACATATTGAAAGAATAATTTAAATAGGAGATGTTCATGCAAAGCTTTTTATGTTTGGTAGATTTCACCTAGATGGCTGAATTGGCATCTGATGAAAAATTGTAAAAAAATTACTTAACCATAAGCTAGAATAAATTATTTTTATATCCTTCTTATGGTAGAGCAAAGATAGAAATATAACATTCGCTATCCCATAAGAATGTTTTGGCACTGTGGTGGAGTTTTGCGATAAAAAAATACCTTGTTTTAGAAAAAGTATCATTGCTCGCATTCCCACGAAATCGATTCTGCTACCCTGGAAGCCCTGGCTTGAACCACATCGGAGTTGATTATATGGACTCGGGGCAGATAATGAAGATATCATCCTTTGCCCGCGCTCGCTTTCTCGCTTTTGCGCTCTATCTCTGTCGCTCTCTCTCTCTCTCTCTCTCTCTCTCCATCTTTTGCACTGATATACAACAATCCGTGGCCTTGTTTATGCGATGGGCCTCAAGAATTCCTTGCCTGGCACTCCGCAATTAATTCCACGTGCATTTTCCCATGAACAGTGCAGAACCAATAATGCGCCGGTAGTTGGTACAAATAAATAAGAAATCGAAACTTTAATTTCACCTGGACCGTTATTGGTTTGAGCGGAGTTTATTTTTTGCCATTTGTATGGCAACAAACGCATGGTGAAACCGGTTCTGCCATGGGCGCAGATTATTAATTCATTGGCTAAAGTTCTCTCGTTGGTGGAAAATATTGATTTTATGACGGCAATAATGTTCATTTTATGAACCATTGAAATGAAGTTATAAATTTGTTTTAATACTCACGAAAGCGCTAGCCATAGTTCAAGTTGCTGCTGCTCAACGAGAGAAGCTTTCGGGGAGGCGCCTGCCGGTGATTGTTTGACGTAGAAATGCAGTGCAAATTAAAGTTTATATCCCATTCCGGGCCCGGTCGGTCGACCTATGGCACCAATTAATTGCATTGATTTTCCGTAATTATTTCCTTTTCGGGAATTCGTTTCCCAATCGAGAAAGTAAATTTGCCGATCGGGAATTGCTTTTTTGATGTCATTCATCGTCGCCAGCACTTTTTGTGACGATCGGGAATAGAGCGCATAGAGCATTCGTTCCTCATATGAGAGGAAGAGGGGACTGAGAGGGTAAATATTAGAGAATCTTCTTTTTGATGGTACCGATGTGCATTCCGCCTAATGATACCGCCAAAGTTTTGTTTGCCTGCGCGCGCAGGATTATCCAGCTACTACCGTAGTAGTCCAGCCGTGGTGTGTACAAACGAAGTACGACGAACACTGTTGACAAGCAGGCGGCGATTGTGGCGGTTATATATCGCCTCTGGGAACCTGCCACTCGGCAGGGACGTCGGCAGGTTTGATTATTAAAGTGGAGGAGCGTTTAATGATAAGAGTGGTAGACTGGATGAAAATGAGAAAATTGGGATGGGAAAAAAATATATTGAGTAGTTCAATTGGTAAGTGGGACTCCAACCCACATTTTCACGATTGACGCCCGAGTGCTTTGGCAATTAAACTATTACCATACAACCCCCTATGACAGAAAAAATAATTAGAGAGCGTGCGTGCGCGCGTGTGTGTGTGCGTGTGTGTGATGTGTTGATTTCTCTTGGGAGGGTGTTATACAATCTGAGACCATCATAATTAACAGATCCTTGTGTCTTTTTCATTAAAAACGGAGCATTTCTCAAATCGTTCATCTACATTATATGGTGTTGATGAACGCTATTTTCATTCACTTAAATTGTACTTAAGTATTGGGGCAACAGGTTTTGTGTCATTTTAAATATCATAGTTAAACATTAAATTTTATTCTTTGTTCAACAGACAATCCCCAACTAACAATGGTAGCTGAATTGCAAGAGCAATGGCTGTTTACGAGTTGGTTTAAGGCGATCAAAGCTGCATAAAGTAAGCACTCAAATGGTGTTTAAATAAGCGATGTTTAAACTACTTTAAGTTTTTCAAAGCAGTTTTCTCACAAAAGCTGATAAACAAGCTTAATAGCGGATTTTTCTGCTAGACAATCTGCTTCTAAACAGTCATAAACATCAAACCGTTTTAAGGCTGATTAAAGGTATTAAAGTGTAGAGTGGAAGCTTTCATTAGACTCACAGCTTTCAAACTACTTGAAGGCTGCTTAAGGGTGTTAAAATGACTTTACAAACTTCTACCAAGTTTTACTTCGGCTCACAGCATACATAGTGTCAGATCATAGAATTTCGCAATTCGGCTGACAGCAAAAGTTTGTCAGTTATCGACATTATCGACTGCTTCACGCTAGGCGAGCTAGGCTTCAAGTATAAAGATATTCTCACTATCTCTTCTGCAGATGCAAATGGGGCGGATCATACGGTGAGTGCTTATGGATCAAAAGATGGCGGGTTCAATTCCCGGAAAAAAAGGACATGCATTTTTAATTAGTGTGCTTACTTATACGAAATAAAGTTATTCGAAATTAAAAATATCGCGCTCGACAATGTTCAGAGCAAAATAAAAATGGCGCGTTCCATTAACTGCATAAAGGTTGATGAATCGTTGATTAAGCGGCTGGAAAAC
Source organism: Sabethes cyaneus (assembly GCF_943734655.1). NCBI lineage: Eukaryota > Metazoa > Arthropoda > Insecta > Diptera > Culicidae > Sabethes > Sabethes cyaneus. Next base: position 60,908,383 of record NC_071355.1, read on the forward strand.
TGCAAAAGTATTTCTCGTTCTAAAAATAGAATTGACAGCATTGCGCAAATTGGCTATTTAAAAGCGCGCAAAAACCTCTATTAAGCTTCATCGCAGCTTCGAAAGCAGCTTTTAACAAGTCTGAAGCTTGATAAAATCACCAGATTTAGATGTTTAAGAGCCAAAAAAAGGTTTTTATTTCTAAACCTAAACTATAGTTCAGCCACAGGTTGAATAAAATCAGCTATAAAAGCGTTTGATCAGCCTGAAATTGTTACTTGGGTCACTGGAGTGTTTCTAACATAATTTTACTGGATGTGTATTTGCTGCATTCTAGAATGAACCTCATTTGTTTGATTTGCAACATTTGAGCCGTGTTAGCTGAGTTTCATTTGCCAAAAATAGAACTGTCGAGCAATAGTCAATATGCGGAACAATCAGTGTTTTATATAAAAAAATCTACTCCAAATGGAAGTTTTCCCCTTAATCTTGACAAAATTGCATTTTTTCACAATTTTACTGACCATATAATCAATATGTCCGTTAAAATTAAGCTTGTCATCAATAAGAACTTCTAGGTATTTAAAATGTTTTACTCTTTCGATCATTTCTCCTTCGATATCAACAATAAATTCATCAAAGTTGAAAATCTTTTTATTCGATATAATCATCATTTTAGTGTTCTTTACATTCAGTTTTATTTTCTTTAATTTTAGCCATTTACTTATCCGCATTAATCCTTCTCTTATTTTTGTAATGCTTCCTTTGGATCCTTTGATGCAAAAAATATTACAGTATCACCTGCAAAGAGATTTATTTCACACAATTCTATCACTGATTTCATATCACCAGCACACTTCCTTGCGTCACCATATCTACATACTTGTGTCCTGTCTGTCAAATAAGACTCAAACCATTTGAGAACTTTTTCTCCCAAATCATATCTTTTTAATGTTTTCAACAGTAGAAGATGGTCTAGAAGGCACGTTTCAAATCTAAGAATAAAACTGCCTCTAACATACATTTCCATTTATATAGAAGTTTAATGCAGATTCACATGAAGGATTTTGTCGAAATCCTGACTGTTCAGTGATCAGATTTTCATTTGAATTTAGATGCGCAGTGCTTTGATTACGCACAACACTCTCTAGAACCTTTTCATACACAGGGCATGTTTATTGGTCTGAACTACTCAGCTTAACTGTATCAGAAACTTCCGAATCGGAACCACAACTGATTGCTTCCAAATTCGTGGGAATTCTCCCGTCGCAAGGGATTCATTTTCAACTCGCATTAGGTATTCACCTACTACATCCCAGGAATCTTTCAATATTTGCAAGTTTGCGTTATTTAAACCTGAAGAATTCTTTAACTGATTGCACACTGTTAACAAAATATTCATTAAATCCATCTGCTATTAGATTCCAATATCCACGCTACTAAACTTCATATGTTTACTTGTATTATTTTGACTCTTCCATAACGTTTTCAACACTTTCCAGAGTGAACGACTGTCATTTTTGTTCTTCTCAATTTGACACTGAGTATAAAGGGCCTTTGCCTTCCTCACAGACTGCGAATATTCGTTTCACAAAACTCAATGTTGTTCCTAATCTTACTCTTCCCAACTACCACTTGTAGGCCTGTGTGTAGAGGATGGTTAAACTGGAGGAAAGGAACCTAGATGTGAAACTATCTAATATTGTGAGGTTGTGTGGTAATAGTTTAATTGCCAAACCACTCGGGCGCCAAGCGAGAAAGTGTGCTCTATCTTTATTAGTTGCTGTTTTATAAAATAATAGGATAAAACTTGACTGAAGTTTTTGGAGTATCTTAGTAGAATACGAAACCTGGAAATTAAATAAAAAGAAACTTTTCCAATTTAATTCTGCTATGTATATTTTATTCTTGACATCCAAGTGTCAAGAATAAAATACACATAGTAGAAATAAATTGGATAAGTTTTCTTTTTATTTAATTTCCAGGATAAAGCTTATTTTATAGTACGAAAACAGAACCACGATGGCTGTTTATTAAACAGGTCATAATTGCTATAGTATATTTTTTCTTATGTCCAATCTTCGCAGCTTGATCCCATCGATAACTGTGCCAGACAACAACCGTACGTCGAATGCGTTCTAGTGCAAAATATGCCACGAATTTGCCTTCGTACCAAATACGAACCATTCGTAATCATTTTGAATTACGCTTGTAGAAAACAAGCCTGCTGTGACTAATTTGAAGTCCAACTTTTACTCCGATATTTGGATCAATTCAAAGTGCGGTTTCAGCCCTGTTTCATGTCCCACCTAGAACGCTCTTTACGCCCGATGTGAAAGCATCGTAATGCATGTAACGAAGACAGAATAGTCTGTCAATAAATTGGAATTATGATTTTTAGAAAATAGCTGCGAATGCTGCTGTCAAACTTTGGGCATGCATTGTCACTATTGCTGGAACAGGGATACTTAAGTTTTTCCTATTGTGGAGTTACAGTCTAGTCTTAAAACTTAAACTAAATCAATAAAAAGTCAATATTGTTATGAGTTTCAGAAGCACTTGTTGCTCAAGTTGACCGAATCGTACATGTATTTTTAGAGAGTAATTCTAAAATATCAATTTTCTACATACAAGTGAATGACATTGAACCAATGATTTTCGAGAAGATGATTTTTAATACGATTCATAATTTATCATATTTTCCTAAACATTGTGTTTTAAAAAGTAACTACTGACTAAATTATCCAAACTGCCTACTCTTACAGCAGCCTTAGCACATCCCTGACGGATACCACCGCACCGGCCGCATCCCAGTCACCGCAGGGACCATCCTCCCCCAGCTGTCGTGGTCCTCTTGTCCAGGACGTGTCAACGCGAGAACTTGGTACGTGCGAAAATAGGCATGATAATATTTATGTATATTGTCAACAAGTAGCGTTTCTTCTTTGCGCGAAGTGCCGCCGTCCGCCGATAGTTTGCTGCTGCCTCTATTTCTGCACTACACTAGACCATGCCAGCGCTAGTTGTACATATTTTATTCAGTTTGTCAAACGGAGCGATTGCGCAGAAATAGAGGTCCATTCAGATGTATTTATTGAATTAGCCAGAAGGCTGTAGCAGACGCCTCGCCTGGTCCACGTGATTGCCACCAGAGACACTCCGGGACGGGTCGCAGTATAGTCCGGTAAAGGAATCACGTTTGTCCATTATGTGTATGGTACTTCGGTTAAACGCGGCCCGCTACTGGAGAAGTCCTCAGCCGCGGGCAGTGGCGGCGGCAACAGCAGCAACTACAAGGCCTATTGAATTTAAGAGAGAAATTTAATTAATTTTATTTCACATCGGTGTACTATTTCTTTGGCAGTCTGATGGTGGCCGAGCGTGTCTGTCGACGAGAACTTGAAGTGCCTATGACAAGCTGCCGAGGAAGTAGTTACGAGATCTGCCACCCTTGCGTGGTTCGATCATCGTCGGACACGTGGTAGTGCGGTGAGGTGCGCGGGAGTGTCCTCTTTCATACCGGGACCCTTTTCAAAGATCAGCTGAAAGAGAGGAAGCACTGAGGGTGGATTGGCTCACTTATCCCTTTGGCGGCATTTCTTTTATACACTACACATATACTGCGAATGCATATATACGAAAGCACCCTGAACCACTAGTCGCCTTCTGATTTATCGTGTTTTAAACACTTGGTTGAGTGTTCTGCGGCTTGTTCTTTGAGATGTATCTGCTGACTGGCTGGCTGGCGCTGTCAGGTCGCTTGCCAAACGGTTTGTATGTGTTTTCCTCTGCCGCTTTGAGCCACTCCACACTGGGCACACTGTGTGTGCGCACACTTCGCCGACATTCCGATTCCGACGGACTTCGGTGCGCTGATTGCTTGTAACATAACATATTATTTATGGCTTGATTATTAAAAGTGTTTAAGATAAAGATGAGTGTAAGTTTGCCAAGTATAAATTATTGTGCGGTGAGCGGCGTTAGACGCAATGGAAGTTTTCGTATATTGTTACACTTCAAATTCAACTGCTAACTGTAATAAATTGTATGAAGAAGTGCTTCATGGAAAGGTGATATTGTTTTTGTAACGCTATCAAATTAGGGTATGTTGCTACATCGTCTTAATTGCCTATTCCCGTCCTATCCAACACAAATTATTAAAAATATCAGCATTTTTATGACACACAATGCAAAACTAGTCATTTCCTAATATTATAGTTAGTTGTCTATCATACGCGATCAATCAAAGTGAGCTGAGATCTATTTAAATGCTTTTTATCATTAAAGAAGTCCTACCAGCTAAATTTCCTACGTTTTTTCGTGCGATGAAGAAGACAATGTCGACTAATCGTTTTAATTTCCGTCATTCATAAATGAAAATAACTCACGCAAGGCATTGTCGTTATTCTACAGCCAGAAAAACTTGCCTGACCTGCAGAAATTTTGTAGAATAACATTTGTGACGCCGTCCTACACAAATACATGCGCGTTAGCTTCGTAAACATTGTTGTGATTTTTAGTTCGGCCGATGAAAAATTTTAATGGACGAATTTTAAAACGGTACGACGAATTTTAGAAATAAAGTCAGTTGCGTAATTTCAATAATATGCTTTAATAGTCGCTTTTCAGTGATTTCAAAGTTCACGGATCGGAAGGTAAATGTGTTTGAGTTAAATCAGCACAACAACTTTTGGAGCATTTATTAAATCCATCCAGCAAATGATGAAAATTAGAATGGGTTTACTTATTACGACGGAAATTAGAAAAAGACCCACTTTAGTTTTCGACACAAGATACTAATGAAAAATTAAGGGTGCATTATCGTAGTCTAAATAGACTACAATTGTTTATTCCGCGCAATTTTGTATGTTTGAAATCTGGATCTTGATTCTTGATAATCTAATAAATAAAACAATGGCCTTCAATGTTTCGACCAACTAATGATTTATAGCTGACAGATTTTTGTTGGAAAATTTGTCAAGCATAAAGATACTTTAGTGTTGATTAAATTATCAGATTTCCAATTTCCTACATTACAACGCTACTTTGGATAAAGGTTCAAGTAGTCGTCTTAGAATTTTTTAACTTCAAAAGCGTTAATTTTGTCCATGAAAATCTATTCATTGCATTCTTTCTGTTTTTTAGCACACAATGAATACATTTTTGTGAACAATATTATTATAACTGTTTTTAAAATCAAAAAATTGAGTGAACCTGTACCTTAAAATTATATAACATTTTTATTTTAGTATAGAAAACATTCAAACTAAAATTTGCATTAGATTTGAAAAGTCTACTCAAGTCAATACAATGCCAAAAGAAACGACTAGCGGAAGGTCGTTTAGATTTAGGTAACAGTTTCTGCGATTTTTCAGTTTTAGTAACTCATACCATCTGTGCACATACAACTATGTACAATGGTACTAACTTTTCATAATATTCTCAGCTTCGATCGTGTGAACAAAACACATGTTCTGAACTTTTCTTCTGTTGGATTCAGTAAAATATTCTTCAAAGAGTGATTCAAAAATTTATTTATGTATAAAGTGTGTTGTGCTTCATATGAAAATCATAAAAAATCCATTCTGTAACTTGTTCGGATATGGTATGACAAAATGCTATGAAAACTCAGGTTGGTCCACCGTAATTTTGAGTGCACCGTAGAGAAATTTTTAGCATCTGGAGTACCACAAAGCTCCATAAGTGGTCCGTTACTGTTCTCATATATCAATCGGTGCAGCACTTACTAGGTTCGTAGTTCGTTAACTTTGGTCAAGCTAGGAGACCTGCGGGTTTAATTAAATATTAATAGGAGCCAATTATACTGCTGGGAATTACATGTTAGTTCCAGTTTTGCTTGAGTTCCTATCCAGATGGGACTGACTAGCGGTTAGCGGCAGTATAACCCAACATTTCTTGTAGGCTCCATGACGCGCCGGGGCACGCGTGATACTTAAACCATAGAGAATACCCAGTCCTATACAAAACAGAGTTCCCTAGATGCCAAATAAAAAATATGGGTATAAATTTTCCAAAAACATAAAATTTTAACAAAATTGAAGAACTCGCCATAGCCATAGCCAGCACACCGACACGAGTCATTGTACGAAAATTATAGTAAATATCTGTTAACAAATTCGGAATCATAAATAAAGCCTAATAAAGCGCGCACAAGTTGATATTCTATCGTTTACAATGATAGTAGCTGATAAACATACGATTTTCACCACAAAGTTGTATTGCTGTGTAAAGTTGGTCACACCTAATCGGATTTTATCGTATAGAAATACCTATATAAGTGCTTCGCTTGAAATTATTTCTCAGTGCGTATATCGCCTCCAAAGTGGTACGGATAAGCGGGTTTTGCGCGTCGGATACGATTTTGTTGGATACATACCGCATACCGGTACATAATTCTCATTTGTAACCTTAACCCATTATGTCCTAGCGTATGATACATCATACCTCGTCTTCAAAACCTGTTTACTGCTGAATTTCTATAGTTAGCATTGTTAATATATCACTACAAGAGAGATAAGACATCAATCTGAAGTGTGTGTGAGATAATCAGTCAGTTTTTGTCATTTCATCTATATTTTCAACAGTGCAAAATTGTGATAAATGACGAAAAAAAAGTTGAAAAATTGGCGAAAAAATGTTTGTCTCCAAAACGCATGAAATAGTCTACATTTAGTGACGAAACATCAGCTGACATGTAATTTGATATTTATAAGTAAAGTCTATCACAAAATTCGATAAGAAATCTGTAAACAACTTTGTAATTTGTTTGTTTGAAACTGAGCCTATGAAATATTAAACCTACGATATTTTGGCCTTGAAACCATTCCAAATGACGAGATTATGTTTCCCGACTCATTCGAGCCATAATATAATAGATTACAGAGTTTCACTTCGTTTGGTCCAAATAGTAGAGTCAATAGATATAGAATGCCAGTGTCGCTGTTTTTCTACAGGACTCATTGTGGTAAACATGATGCTAACAATCTGTATCAAGTCTGTGAATCGGGAACTTCATTGTCAAAGTTGCTCATTGTTATTTATCTGTTCTTTATCTGTGCGCTGGTTGGTGCTGTCATCAGTGCGCTCATCGCTGTGTTTTCATACCAGTAAAATGTTTTTAAACGCTAATTTTCTTTTCGTCCGGATGAATTGAATCCCAAAACTGCGCCTTTTTGCAGCGATTTTTTCAGAAATTTGAAGCAAGCGAAGTTTACAATCACATTACTTGGCAGCCATATTCGAAATTTCAAACTGGTTGTCAAAGTTTGACAATGAGATTCCCCTTTTGATGAATCTCAGGCACACACATATATGCATATATAATGTAAATACATTATCTGAATATGTATGATGTTTACCACGCGCACTGCAGCGACACTGGCATTCTATATATATTGATTATACTGTCCAAATTTAGGTGTACCCGGGTCATAATGGGTTTATATACATTTGAAAGTGCTGACTGCGTGATGATCCGAAGCAATTACCGTATTCCAGACACATCAAAAACATCCTCCTCGGTTGAACATCAGACAGTTAGATAACTCGCAATCTGCCGAAAACTACGCGCGAATACGGGATGAGATGCTGTTTTTTTGCGAGGAGCAAGGTTGCTTCAACCCAAGTAACAATTTGGGTTTTATTACACTCTTATGATGGCATTTAAGACTAAAATTGGTCTTGTAGACCACCATAGGAGTACAATAAAACTAACATAGTTACTCTGGAAACCTCGAAGACGGGTGAGACAGAATACGTTTGGCCATCGGAGAGGCCACTACTGTGGCACTAAGTGAAGAACCCCGTAGAATACAAAATTATTGGTTTGATAGGGAATGTCAATGAGCGGCGGAAAGAAAAAAATGCTTGGAAAAATTATCTCGGCATCGCCACCAGGTAGAACTTGCCAAAACACGCAAGGAACCACGATCCTGAAGGGTAAAATGTACCAAAAAAAGACAGAGCTCGTGAAGAATTAGAACAGCTTTTCCGAACTAATGACACGCACAAGTTTTACGTGAAGGTGAACCAAACTCGTTAGGGATAACATATGTAGGGACGAGCGAGGGAATCTATCACAAAGGAGCGCCAGGTGGTCGACAGGTGGAAGCAGTTCTTAGATGAGATCAATTGCAAAGTTGCAGAAGATGGCAGAACGAAAGTTAGCCTAGAAATATCCATGGAAGATAGTAATATTCCAGCACCTGATCTCCAAGAAGTCAAGCGATAAATCGGATTGCTGAATACCGAATTGCCGTAGGTAAGGGCTGCCTACCGGCAGAGCTTTACAAACATGGCCGAGAAAAACTGGCGTCCGGTATACACTGAGTTATGTCCAAGATTTAGGCATAAAATAAGCTATCGAAGGAGTGGATAGAAAGAGTTGTTTGTCCAATCTTCAAAAAGGTTTATCAGCTCGATTACTGCAACTATTGCGGCATAACGCTGGTAAACGCCACCTACAAGGTCGTCCTCCAGAAGTCCAGATCCTGGTATGCCGGCTGTACCGATAATACAAGGTTTCGTAGGGAATTACCAGGGTTGCTTAATGGGGGCTCGCGCAACTACGGACCAGAGTACGACGACCCCCACGATGCCCACGCATCCCATCTTTATTGATTTACGATACACTCGATCGAGACCAGCTTTGGGACATAGTGCACGAACACTTTTTTTGGATAAACTGGCGCGACTGATGAGAGCTTTATTGGATCAAGTGTTGTGTTTCGTGCGCATCTCAGGGACACTCTCGAGTCCCTTCGAGACGCGGCGACGGTTGACACAAGGTGACGGCTTATCCTGCATGCCGTTCAACATCGCTCTGGAGGGAGTGATCCGTGAAGTGGGCATCGAAACAAGAAGCACAATTTTCACCAAGGCTTTGCAGATAACTTCGACATCATAGCCAGTAACTTAGCGACGACAATCTACGCCAGACTGAAACCAGAGTTTAGGAGGATTACGCCAAAAACAAATGCATCGAAGACCAAAACATGTAATTCTACAAAACTTCTATAAAACAGTCATAAAATCCTAATACAACTAGGGAGGCCCACACTAAAGAAGATTCCCAAGAATATTCCAAAGGTCCTTTTAAAACTTGTAATTTTTATTGATGCCTATTTATAATGACCTCCAAGAGTCGCTTGAAACTAAAAGAGAACCACCACAAGTTTTGATGATTTCATGGTTGTCTTCTCAAAGAATTCTTGCAAGATATCATACACTTTTCACAGCCTTAATTGTTTTAAATTGACTAAGAACTTTAAAAGAAAAAAGCATTAACAGATATTGCTTTTCCATAATGAATATAAATGAAAATTGACAATAAAAATACGATAATTTCATGAAGAAGTTGATAGCTACCAAATTTTTACAAATTGTGCCAAAACCCTTTTATATGTAAACATTTATTTAAAAAGATAAGATGACTTATGGTATTGCATAACACCATATTTAATCAAAGCAAAGCATAGCCTAAATGCTACATTCCGTTATCGAAACTTGACCTTCTGTTTTTACACGACAGACTTCGCAACCAGTTATTAGAGTGCAAGACAATTGCAGGGCCAGTTGCAACGATTCTATTGACTCTAACGGCCTCTCCCAGTCGAGATTCGAACATACGACGACTGGCTTATTAGGCCAGCGTCATACCTCGCAGCCAACTGGGAGGCAAACACCACATTTTTAAACGACCACATGCTATTGGCCAATTTCAAAAGTAATTAAAACAGCCCTGTTTGCCATATTTCTAATGGTATTATCTACATCAGCCAGAAAGTGCTTCTTAGACTAACATTTCTTGTACAAGACAAAGGAATTTTTTTCAAGAGAGCGATAAGCTCATCTACACTTATTGTATTCTTGAAGAAGACAAGTTGTGCTTGAATAAGAATTGTTTGAATTACTTAAGGCCGAGCCAGCGCACTAGAAAGAGAAAAAAGACGAAGTAAAATTTTCAATGAGAGTGCGCTTCTAGTAGATGGTTTTGAATACTCAACTGTAGTGATATATCATATCAGGTACGGGTTTTACACACAATGATGTATTCGAAAAACTATATTGTAGCGTTATTTAAGAAATATTTAGGATTTTCAAAATGCTATCTTTCTCGATCGCACCACCGCTGTTTGATGCTTGCGCTGCTTCGGACTTAAGGGAACCACAGAACAATTCTACTTCTTTTTATCACGGAGGAACACAAAAATTTCCGTCTGATGTGAAAATATAAATCAATTTTCATTCACTAGCAATTTCCAGCATTTTATTATTAATTTCAGCCCAAAGAAAATGAATTACACTACTACAAATATGCAAGGCAGATGCGCCTGAAACTTTTAAATCGTGTTGGCATAGTTAGTTTTTGAGCGACAACCACTTGGTTCTGGTGCTAGTGTATGTGAACGATTTACTATACACTGGCGCCAGAAGCAAGCTGTTGTCACTGCAAATCTAGTTATCGTCAATGAGCCTGTATGTACGCAACACCGACACGTTATTAATCTAACTCTCTTTTGATCTACTTTTGAAAGACACTAGTCCACCAGATAGGCCCCTGGGTGCTGCTATTTGCTCATTGTAATTTCTCAGGCTTCTTCAAATAGATACAGCTGGTTTTGGTAGACGATAAGCCTTTGATGAGCCCCAACAATATGCCAAAAATCAGCTTTATTGTTAATTGCGCAACTAAGAAATTATGGTTGACGCACGCGCAGTACCATCTATTAAGTTATTCGGTGGATTGCTTTTTAACTGTTATGGTTTGTGCCATGCAGGATTATTCGTCCAGCCAGATATTTAAACAACACAGATACCACTATAAAAATGGACCTAAAATAGCCGCAGCAACTTCATCATTTCTCGCGACTATAACTCAAATTCAGTAGCGTTTCATTAAGACCAAAATGCACACCGTTATTCAGTAAATGTTATTCTATCAATTACAATTGGTATAAAAATCATCTCTCGAATAAATATAGTTTCAACGTAATTTTTGAATATTGTTCAGGCTACCGCTTAATGGGCCGAAAATATCCACATGAACCCTACATACAAATCTACCATTGATGCATCATCACCGGCACCGTTCTTTCCCAGCTCAGTTAGTCCTGATAGCTTCGTTGTTTTGTGATTTCGCTGATTGTTCATATAAAATATTTTTCAAAATATTGGACAGATATTTGCTTAATTAATTAAAAATTATTTAACTTTTTGAAAAGATAACCGACTTCCCAATGCAACTCAAAATAGAAGTGAAAAACAAAGACAATTCAAAATAGTTTTATGAATTCTGAATTTTATAAAGTAATTATTCATTAAACTCGATCGTTTAGCATAATATCAGTTCTAGACTCCCACCATTCAATAACTTTGTAGATAAGCTAACTCATTGAAATGGAACTCACCGAACAACAATCTTACGAAACAATACACAACTTCAGCCTTCTCCTTATGTACTCAGCGCAAAAGGTTGCCGGGTTGACCCGCATTCCAGGCGCAGGCTGGCTGCTGGCAACTGTCGATTCCCATCTGCGAGACCTTATCACTATACTATAGGTACTGTACCAATGTGTCCCCACCAAATCGGTATTGTTCACCCGATGCATGGCGCATATCTGCCGACTTTTGCTGCAAGTGGTGCCCCTACCGGAACCTACCCACTGACGACGGTTTGGAGAGCTAGCAGAACGCAGATACGAGACAACATAAATTTGAACCCCGCTGAGATCTCAACTTGCAGCCAGGCAGACGAGAAATGTTACCTTTCTTCGGTAATCGCAGAGTGCCACGGATCCGCTCCGGCAGGGCTTGCTATCTGCTGTTACAATTTCCTCCTGCTTCTCGTCAACTGTCCGTGTTCCCCGTTGCCAGAACCAACCGAGGACTTGCGACGTAGACAAACCCGGTCCGTCGACAACAATAAGGATAACAACAGTGAGACAGAAGCAAATGCGGCAGCTGAAAATAATAAATGCTCAACTTTACGGCCGACCATTGGCGATCTGATAAATCTGTACAGTAACAATGGGTCGAGCGCCTGTTTTGTGCCACAAAAGGGATCACCATCGATGCAGTTTGACATGTAGTTAAAACAGGATGTTTTCCCCTGTGTCATGTACTTTAACTTCGCAACTAACTCCGTAAGGTACTGGCCAAGCCCGGCGTGGTGTGGATATCAAATGAAGATTTCATACCGAAACTGTAGAACGAACGGTGGACGATCACGAGGGGGTGTGGGGGTTTCCCATCGGATCGTCATTGCCGGGGCTATTGTTGTCTGGCTAGCAGGATCGCGGTCGGTATCGCTCCGAAATATACTCCGTGTGACTACTCTCCCCCGGTAGTGGTCACAGTGGCCGCGCCGATTGGGGTCGAATATGATCCGTGGAAATATATCGCGATATCGTTTATTACAAGATTTTAGCAAATCGCTTTTCTGGAACCGATGTTGTACTCTGGAAAGCGAACAATATCTTGTTGATTTTTGTTAACGGCTTCAGGTATGAGATGAGAACGGTAAGCGGCAGCGGTGGGTGTGGTGAGGCGCAATACGGTTGGCTGTACAGTGCAGGTCAAGATTGTGGACAGTTTGAGTTTTCGATTCGTTCCTAGTTTTCCTCTATTTCTCATAGTTATTTCATATCATTCGTGGATTGGGATTCGATTTCCAGTTTCAAATAGAATAAACAACAATAAATTACAAACATTATAGTCTAATCGATGGTTTTTTCCATCTGAAAAGATCACTAATAATTGATAATGGCGCCCGGTACCGTACCCTTAGTAGACGATATTTCCCTTTTACGTACAACGATGACGTTGGATTTATTTTATATTGAAATAGGAGAACGAATAAGATATCTTTTGTTCTGGACAAATGGCAATATTTTATGCAGGCAAAAGTGAAAGGTTAAACGCTTTTTACCTACCACGGTGTTCCGTCTCATCGTGCGATGCTTGGAACCAAGCAAAACGGGGGAGTGACTTTAGGAAAATCTCCGCACCCTAAAATGGGTTTTCGCTACCCACCTTTCGCTGTTAGATAATCCACAAAGATCAATTAGTTTAATCGCTCTCGATAATGAAGTCGATTAACAGCAATTAAATTTTGACAACTTGACCGACATTTTTTTTGCGGGCCTAGACGAGTGGAGTGCGTCATCGTGGTGTGTGGCCAGCCTCCGGAGGATGTAATAGAAGCCAACCGAGCGCGATGGCCAGAGAGAGACGGCACAGATTGTATTAACAAGCACACTAATGTTGTGTTTTCGCGCGCGCTGCTGCGGTCGTAAACATCTCACTTTTGATTGATGTTTATCGCCAAGTGCCGATCAAAAGCTGGCCGGCGCGAGGACCTGAAACGACAGACGGTAGAGAGTTGATCTCTAGAGGGCCGCGGCTGTAGTGCTCTTCTGTGTTCGTGAAGATAGGTAAGTGCGGCTTCTGTTTTGCAGATGGAATTATCTGCCGATAGGAATGTTTTAATGGACCTGTACTCGCTTGCTGTGCCGACGGTGCTCCATAGTTTCTGTATTGTTTCGCAAATGTTCTAATATCTTGCGAACAAAACGAACAACTAACAAAAGTTTCAATGGTTAATGAAATTAATAATAAAAAAAAAACAAACAATATATAAATTATTTTTACCAATTATCTTGATGATGAACTGTTGTTATGTTAATTGACATTTTATCATATGAATAAACGTGAGTAGTTCACCTTCATTCGTTGCTTTCATGAAGTAGAATGATTGTACTACAGTAATTAAGTTAAGCTACTACAGTTAAGGAGGAGAAGAAGACCGACTACTGATGTTCAATTAACCGTTATGTGTGCAACAGGGTACCCGGGTACCTTTTCAGTTTTAAAATAGTTATAACTCATTCAATTTAAAACATACGTCATTGAAATTTTGCGACATCGTAAAACTCGTTGATCTTAAGTAATTGAGGATTTATTGGTGCATATCCATAAAGGGGATTAGCAATGAGAGGCACTTGAATTTTTTTATTACGTAGGAGGGCGACAAGGGTACCCGGGTACCCATGATTTGTTATGTTCATAACTTTGGCTATCTTGAATCGATTTGGATGAAACCAGTGGCATTTGATTCGTACATTTATCTAGTTTTGATTAGATAAAGCATTTGGCCATCAAATGACATGGTAGATCCCGGGAATCGGTAATTCCGGAGCAACGTCCGGTAAAACGTGAGAAGCCACTTGTTTTGAAAGAATATCAGCTTTCAGCGTAGCTATTAGCTTTGAACTTGACATTGTGAACCCTTTTTTCATCTTATTATATAAATTGGTGACTTTAGATCGCATTGGCCATTCCAGAATTGGGTTCCTGTAGGGTTGTAGATGGCAAATTGGGTGCCTAATCCAATATTAGAATTGGTTTAGCAGATCTTTTAGATGTTTTGAACTGATATGGCCAGTTTAGTACTGATTAATAATTACGGAATTGGTTCCAAATGCATATCGGATGGTTCTACGTTTTGAACTGTTCTGATAATGCTAAGCAATATCTTGAATCCTGCGGTATCATCTGTGACCCCGGATCAACCTATTTCGAAATAGCCAATCAAAATACATCGAAATGTAAAATATATCACCTACCGAACTAATTCCAAGAACTTTGATACCCATATTGCTAGGTTTTACTTCCAATCCTAGACTGGCCACCCATGACCCCACAGGAACCTACTCCGGAATGGCCAACCTGATTCATCTCATTATATGAAATAGTTCATTGTATGAATTTTTAGAGTTTTTATATCCGCATGACTGATTTTCCTGCAATACAATCAGTTCTCTACCTCACAGCGGACATTCTGTCGGAATTCCGGATTTTCGGGCCCCGTATGTCTTTTAATGGCCAAACGGCCAAATAATTCAAAACTAGATAAATTAACGAATCAAATGACACCTATTTCATCAAAATCGGTTTAAAATTGTAGATGTTATAACAATATCAATTTTGGGTACCCGGGTACCCTTGTCGCCCTGCTAAAGGTGTTTTTTTTGTCGCACACATAACGGTTAAATGCATCAGTAAATGGCACTATGCCAATCTTCCAGCGCGGTAGTGCATTGCCGAATGCAGAATATGAATCTCGCGGCTTTTAACCAAATTTTTCTGGCCAGTTGCATCGCCTTCTTTTTGCACCGTTGTAACGTCGAATAAATATATTCGAATTTATAATTGTTTATTTGTGTTAACCTAAAAATTACTTACATAAATCATTGATGCTCTTGTCGATGCGCATAATGAGCCCAAACTTTCTACAGGCCTTGTTGACGGTGTACGCGACGTGTTGATTGAAAGCAAGTTTAGAGTTTAGCAGTATACCCAGATCCTTGACGTAGTTTTCGTGACGTGCGGTTATCAACACACCACCCTCTTAAAGGGGGCAGGGGTCATAATTCCCCTCCTAAAGAGGGGAGGGGTCCCAATTCACAATAGAAAAAAAAATTGCCTCCAAAAAGACCCACATGCCAAATTTGGTTTCATTTTCTTGATTAGTTCTGGAGTTATGAGGAAATTTGTATTTCATTTGTATGGGAGCCCCCCCTCCTAAAAAGGCAAGAGGTCCTAATTCATCATAAAAAAATTCTTGCCTCCAAAAACGCCTACATGCCAAATATGGTTCCAATTGATTGATTAGTTCTCGAGTTATGAGGAAATTTGTATTTCATTTGTATAGGAGCCCCCCTCCTAAAGTGGGGAGGGGTCCTAATTCACCATGGAAAAAATTCTTGCCTCCAAAAACCTTCACATGCCAAATTTGGTTCCATTTGCTTGATTAGTTCTCGAGTTATGAGGAAATTTGTGATTCATTTGCAGCATGGGAGCTCCTCCTCTTAGGTGGGGGGAGGGGTCTCTAACTATGATAAGAACCCTCCCCTGCCCCAAAAACCTCTACATGCAAATTTTCACGCCGATTGGTTCAGTAGTTTTCGATTCTATAAGGAATATCCCGACAGACAGACAAACAGAAATCCATTTTTATAGGTATAGATAACATACCTCTACTACACCTGCGAGGTGCGGATATTGATCCCAATCATCATCTGGTAGTAGTATGTGTGCGCTTACAATTGTCAGCTGTGTAAATAGGGGCCGAGGGATTGAGGGAATACTGGATAAGCCACTAAGTCACAAAGCCTTCTTCCGAGAAATTAGGTACTTCAACCCTCTAAAACGTTTGGGGCAGAATACCCTCGGCCACTAGGTGAAGAGCCCCAGGTTATACCAAATAATAGGTTTGATGGGGAATGTCAACAAGTGGTGGAGAGGAGACAAAATAGTTTGGAAAAATTATCTGAGCATTGTCATTAGGGAAAACTTGACCAAATACAGACTAGAGACGACCAAGAAACCAGTTAACCACGCTTCTGAGAAGTAAAAAAGCCAGAAGAGGTACAGAGATCACGAAGATTTAAACTAGTTATTCCAAGCTAATGACGGGCGCAGGTTTTACGAGAAGGTGAACCCAACTCGTAAGGGCTACACACCTAAACCTGACATGTGTAGGGACGAGGGAGGGGATCTAATCACAAACGATCGCGAAGTGGTCGACCGGTGGAAGCAGTTCTTCGATGAACACCTCAATGACGAAGTTGCAGAAGGAGGCGGAACGAAAGTTAGCATACGAGCATCCATTGAAGAAAGTGATCTTCGAGCACCTGATCTCCAAGAAGTCAAACGATAAATCGGGTTGCTAAAGATCAGCAAACCCACTGGTAAAGACCGCGTACCAGCAGAGCTTTTTGAACATGGCCAAGATATGCTGGCTTTATACTGGGTTATTTCCAAGATTTGGGAGAAGGAACAGCTACCGAAGGAATGGATGAAAGGAGTGGTGACCGGCTATCGAATGCTGCCGCTATCGTGGCATAACGCTAATGAACGCCGTCTGCAAGGCCTCTCCCAGACCACGGCTGTCTCAAGGCAGAAGGCTCCATAGGGATTTTTCAGATGAGCTTCATGGGACTCGTGCAACTACAGACCAAATTTTTACCATCCGACAGTTCTTGCAGAAATGTGGGGAATTTAACGTGCCTAGCCCACGTGTTACATCTTTATAGACTTCAAAACACCATATGATATCATGACCAGAACTCATGAGATCGCGTTATGTGTTTCGTGCACATCTCGAGGACACTCCCGAGTCCCAACTTCCATTGAGACGTGGCGAGGGTTGAGCTAAGATGATGGCTTATCCTGCACGCTGTTCGACATCGTTCTTGAGGGGTTGACCCGACGAGCGGACATCGAAACAGAAGGCACGATTGTCACCAAAAACTTCAAGACTTCGCAGATGACTTTGATGTCATAGCCAGGAACCTTGCGACAGCGCTGACAAACTACCGCAGACTGAAAGCGGAGCCGAGCAGAGAAAATGAATCGGAATACATAATAAATGTATAGGCTCAAAAGAGACAAACATGCGCCTCACATCGACGATAAACGTTGACGGCGACCAACTAGAAGTGGTAGGTGAGTTCATGTATTTAGGGCCGCTGGTTAGGAGATCCAGCGGCAACTCACGGAGGGCATTCGTCATACGTGCCCTTACCGTATTCGAGCGGAAGACACTGCGCACGATATTTGGCGAAGTACAAACCGAAAGCGGCGAGTGGCGGAGGCGCATGAATCGTGAGCTACAGGCACTGCAGTGCACTACTTGAAGAGATCCCCATCGCATATCTGGCGCGAATCGGTAGACTACAATGTGCCGGATACGTCAGAAGGATAGCGGATCATGGTGCGACGAAAACGGTTCTTATCAACAATGACATCGGTACCAGGAACAGAGGGGGACAAGGTGCAAGATGGCTCGATCAGGTCAAAAATGATTTACAACTTCTGAGTTACCTGCCAAATTGACGATGAGTGGCCCAAAATCGAGTTGAATAGAGACAACTGCTCGAAACAGCATGAGCCACCGGACAATAAAATGGAATACAATTTTTCATCGTTGGGTAAGTGCGCGTCATGTGCATTCTGTGTATTGGTATTGGTGTCAACTTTAGCCTTATATATAGGCTAACCGACGCGCAAGGTGTCGACTTGATGTCATTTGTTATTTGTTTACCGTGCGCGATGAAGGAGTACCGCAACGTCGTAATAAAGTTGTTGGCGAGAGGAGAGCGACCTGGCGACATATTTCGGCGGTGGAAATCCCACCAGGTTAAGCGGAATTTCATCTATAACACTATCCGTGGGTGCCGGGAGACGGGCTCGGCCAAGTACCGTGCTAGATCCGGGCGACCGTGTTCGGCGAAAACGTCAGCAGCCAGTCAGTGAGGGAGCGGGTTCGTCGAAAACTGAACCGCTCGATCCGAACGACCGCTGTTGCCCTGAATGTGTCTATCACTATCATGGCGAAGGACCACGGATGCAAGCCGTACAAGAAACGTAAGGTTCACGGGGTAACGGAGGTTACAACGAAGAAGAGGCAGGACAGAGCAAAACTGATACTTTCGCGGCACGCTGGTCAGGAGTTCGTGTTTTCTGATGAGAAACTCGTTTTGGAGAAGGTTGTTGCCCCAGCACTTCGTAACCTCTACGGGAAAGATCATTAGGTCTTTCAAGAGGACGGCGCACCGGCCCACATCGTCCAAGCGTGGTTTCAGGAGAATTTAACTGATTTTCTCGATAAGACCTTGTGGTTTCCCAGTTCCTCGGATCTTAATTCCCTGAACTTTTATGTATGGTCGTATATGCTGGCCAAGCAGAGCAAACATAAAGTGAGCAATATGGACCAATTTAAGATGCTCATTTCCTAGATCTGGGACGAGATGCCCATGTACCAGGTGCATGCCGCGTGTGATTCTTTTGAGAAACGTCTCAAGCTCGTCATAGAGCACAAAAGGGAGGGGGGGGCAAGTAGCTTCCACCAAATATGTCGTAAAGATTCTCCCTGTATATCACGTTGCTAAAACTTCCACTTTTGTTCAGTGACTTTGTCCTTAATTTACTACACGTATAGTCAGTCATGGACGGGCCTCCACTTAATGACACACTTAATTTGTTTCCCAAGTTGTACTAAACAGACACCACACTTCACTTTATCAACATCTGCATTATATATGCGACCCTTGAACGTTTTGTTCGCAATATGATCTACTTCTCGAAATTCACGTTCTACCGTCTTTGATCACCGCACTTTCTGAATAGCTACAACCGTGACCTTCATCTTCTGCGACTCTTTGTTTTTGTCTTTTCCTTCTTCTTTTCTTCTTCTTTTTTTCTTCTTTTTTTCTTGTTCAATTCATTTTTCTTCAAAAGTTTAGAGCCAAGTTGGCTCATATAGTAACTCGCCTCAAGTCAGTCCTGAATTACTCGTCACCTGCAAGTCAGCAAGTAAAAGTAACTCAAATTGTCGAACCATCTAACACGTTAGGCACCTCTTTTCCTTGGTTCTCGGTGGGGTTCCTGGAAGAGAACAGATTTTTTTTGTACGCCCTGATAGTTGAGAATTGACGGATTAATACAATTCACTTCTTAGTAACGCTGTGGGCAGGGCCCGGCATCGTCGAAACAAATAAATGAAGCCCATTTTTTTTAATTTTTTTTGTTACAAAATTGAAATTAGTGACTTATAACTTACCTGACTTTTTCTTACCTTCGCTTCATCATGAAGCGACTTGCTTCATTTGTTGAACAGAACGTTTCAAGCAAGCTTCAATTGAAGTTGGTGACTGTTCCAATGGACGACGACTGAACGTCAGGCACGATTTGTCGATATTGAACGGATTAATTATAATATGCGTTGCGTTATAAGAAATGTTACTCAAATTTAATTCATTTGCATTCAAAATTGTTAGCCTGCTTCTGAATATTTGATAGAAAAGTGCAAATGAAAAGTTAAAACCGATAGTCGTGATGAAGTGAAATCCGTCTCACTGACGCTGACTGGAGCCAGTCTGAAAGCAAAGCGGTGCTGCTTCAGTTAAAACCGAAGCTTCACTGCTTCATTGTTGTGTGACGCTATGCCATTGAAGGTGACGTTGTCGGGCCCTGACTGTGGGGAATGTCGCATAATTTCGTCGTTACCGAAATCAAAGGAAACCAAACGAAATTTACTATAGATATAACTGTAGTTTAACGGTGATGTACCATAAAATATAAGGTAAATTTCGTACAATTTCGTACGATCCACAATAGCAAGAGAATTCGTAGGGCAGTATCAGGCGGGCTTTATTGGGATTGGGAGCGCGAACAGCTATGGCCTATAATGCACGACTACGGTTTTCCGGACAAACTCACGCGTCTGATCAAAGCTACACTGGAGCGACTGATGTGCTACGTGCGTGTTTCGAGGGCACTCACGAGTCCTTTCGTATCGAGCAGAGGGTTGCGGCAAGGGGACCAACAGTCCTGTTTGTTATTCTGTATCACTAGTGAAGATGTGAACCGGCGAGCGGGCATGGAAACGAGAGGAAAGATCTTCGACTAGAGTAGCCAACTCCTAGCCTTCGCAGACGAGTTCGACATCATTACTAGAAACCTTGGAACGGCGGTGGTAATCTACGCCAGACTAAAAATCTAGGCTGGGAGGATTGGATTTCTAATTTAATTTGAATATTATTCTTCGATATAACAAAACTAATACTAATTGCTTAATTCTAATTACCGCTAATCCATAATCTAAACATATTTTTTGACATACAAAAATCGATCAAATGATAAACTCCGTTGAAACGATTACAACAAACAACTAGTGGGTTATTAACATAAAGTGTTATTTTCGTAAGCCGTCTGATGAGACAATCGTCGAAAGAATTCAGACTGGCGCATCACTCGTGACGGTGCATTGAATCACAGTTTCTTAAGTATAACTGAACAGTCAATGCGATCTGCTAACACGTCGAATATCATCATACATTGGAGGAGTATCCATCTACTTTCCAGCGTCGATAGGTTGATCATCATGCATCGGTTTGCATATGGTGGTAAGTTTGTTCGGTCTCTTCAATGAACGTTCCGCAAAGCGTATCGGATGCACTGCCTTTGTACAGGTTCGAGTCTGTTGGCGTGAACAGGCTGATATGAAACCCAAACTTGTTAGTTTTCATCCCATTCAATCTGCACTCGCTTCCGTATCGCTTCCATATAGGCGCGCCAAAGATCCCAAGACACTGCCTTGAGGAACACCGGACTGAACCTCAAACGGAGTAGAGCACAGAAAGGTTGAACAGTATACTTACAGGGTGCGCGAGGGTTACAAATCAATGCGTCGGAAGTATATAGTAGGAAAAGGGTCCAGAAAAAACCACGTTCGCCTCCCACGAACAGTGACTATTGACGGCGATGAACTGGAAGTGGTTGACGAGTTCGAATACTAAACGGTGTCTCACATCAAATTGCATCACGAAAGATACGTTGTAGAAAATTACCCAGTGGGTAATTTCTCTTGAAAATTTAGGTAGAAGTAGTTTAGAGTGTATTGCTTAAACTGTATTTTTATCGCGGTCAGTTTTTCGAAAATTGAAAAAAATGGCGTCAGCCGAAAAGCAACGCCGCGAATTTATTTTGCGCATGCACCTGGAAAATTCTCAGCATGGATGATGAGACTAACGTCAAGGCGGACTTCCGGCAGCTTCCCGGGATACTGTACTTCACCGTCCAGCACAAGTGGTATATTCCGGAGGAAGTAAGGATGCAGAGACTTTCAAAGTTTGCCAAGAAATACATAATTTGGCAAGCGATCTGCTCAAGTGGCAAACAGAGTGCCCTGTTCGTGACTACCGGGACTGTAAACGGGCAGATCTACTTTAAGGAGTGTCTACAGAAGCGTCTGCTTCCTCTGTTGAAGCAACACGAGGGTCCTACGATCTTCTGGCCGGATCTAGCTTCGTGCCAATATTCAAAGGATGTCCTGGAGTGGTACGAAGCCAACGAGGTTACTTTCGTACTCAAGGACATGAAACCCCCCAACGCACCGCAACTAAGGTCCAATGGAAAAACTGGCCTACGGAAGCATCCTAAGGATGTCAAATCTGAGGAAGACATGAAGTGGGTTTCCGTACAGAAGAAGCTGCAGCGAGATGTTGCACAAACGTTTTTGAGGAGAGTTAAGCGTGAGGTGCGAGCATACTAGGGTTGGGAGTACCGCCAGGATTTTTGAGAACCGGTATTTCGGTACTGGAAGGATCAGTACCGGTACCCAAAGTTTTAAAAAGAAAATCCTTGTTCTTTGAAAAATCTGCTAATACTTTCATTTGAGGTCAAATTCTTAAGTCACTTCACCTCACCTTACCATTTCATTTGTACTGTCACTTAGGTAACAGGAGTCACCCAGGTACTTTCAAAATCGCTAATTGTATTCTCATCCAAGATCTATGAGAATAGGGCCCTTGTAAAAATGAACAAAGCTAGCGATTGCAAAAATTGGAGTGATTCCAAACGACATCTGGCGAAAGTCGGGAGGCTGCGATGGGTCGGCAATGTCGCAAGGATGACGCATAACTGTGCACCGAAATCTGATCTTTTCAAAAAACCCGGCGGTACCATAAATAGAGCGACCAGGTTGAAGCCGACTTCGAGAAGCTCAATGAATTGGTGACAAGTAGCCTAGGACCAAGTACAGTGGAGATAAGTTTTTGATACAACACGACCCTCCGGTTGTATGCTGCTAGAGGAGAAGCTTGCAAAATTCAACTTTAAGATGCACAGAATATTCAATGCACTGTTCACCATGCGAAAACGAACCTGCCAGACGCTGAAAATACTTTCTCAGCATGTATCGCTGAAGGACAGGCTGTACTCAGGGTACCGAAAAGCATACTTGCTCTTCAATCCTTGAGTTACATCGAAGCGAATTCATTCCGCAGAGTGTTTTGGTGTACAGGTATAATCGAACTTCTTAAAGCTTGAACAGCTATAGGCGACTGAAGTCCGTTCTAATTTTTCCTTCATGATCAGCTAGCCATATTCATTCCAAAAACTAACGCTCAACAATTTCCTCAATCTCGTTACTGGTGTTAAATCGTTGTAGTAACTCATCCGCTTGCTTTATCAAACTATAGCGCGTAGGTTTAGAAATTATTTTAAAATTTTTATCTTCGATTTTACGGCCGAATGTTAGAAAACATGCATAATTGATCAGTACCGAAAGTACCGGTTTTCTCTTGGGCCAGTACCGGTATTTCGGTACTGGAAAATCAGCCGGTAGTACCGGTATTCCCGGTTCCGGTACTCCCGGTATCCCAACCCTAGAGCATACGGTTATGGTATTGAAGTTGAATGAAATAAATATGCCAAAAGCTTACTAATGGGTTATATTTTATTGTCTGAAAATTTGAAAAGGTCGATCAATTAGGTAATTTTCCACAGCGTTTCTTCCGTGATGCAATTTGATGTGGAATATCCTTTATTAGAATCCTTTATTAGTACTTGTACGTTGTTAAATATTTGAATCCAGGATGGAAAAGATGTTAAGTAATAATAGTAGCTGGGCATTACTCTAAAATACAAATTTGCAAAGTTACGACTAACTTTTGTTTAAAAACAAATTTTTCTTCCAGTACTACCGTCAACCATTACAAATCATTATTACACCCTATTTCCAATCAAAAACAACATTTGCAAAGTACATTCGATTTCATATTTACTTTACCGTAAAACACACACTCAACATGACTTAATGGAACGCAAAACCATAGACAGCACCAGTTAGTTCCCGCTCGGACTCAAACTAGCCAGTAAATCTTAGTACCCTGTCCGGGAGCTGTCAGTTTCCGCCGCGCCGAAGAAACGGATGCAAAATCGGAGCATAAATGAAAATGTCACACGCTGAGAATGCACACGCAGTATGCGGCCGCATGCGAATCCGCATCCGACCGAGGGATCGTATTACGGTAGTTACCGTGGACACATGTAAAACAATTTTCCACCCGCGAGGCCAGACTGCCGTCGGACGAATGCGAACAATTAATTTAGCGTTACATGGGTCACACTTGCTTCGGCATTTTAGATACGGATCGAGACCCTCACACTCACCATTGCGCGTTCCCGCTAGCTGTGTGTTCGCTGTCTCTTAAAAGGCGGGAGATAAATTACACTTTTCCATCGTAATTGGTTCTGCCCATTTGCAGATGAGCAGAATAGGTATTTCTTTTTCGAATTTTATTCCCCAGAGGTCCGTGGTGTGGAAATACCGAGTTGACTATGAAACTTATGAAAATGCGTTACCCATCCCTATTTCTGATACAGAGGTCCCAGAGAAAGCGACAAATCCAATCTCAGCCTGGTATGATTTATTGCGACCATAAATTGCACGGGACGCGACACAAGCGGACATCGATATTGGTAGTAATTGAAATTTGCCACCAGGCGGCACTTGGCCCGTACAAATGCAGGTACACATTCTTTATGGCTCCGGACACGTTGGGATCATACCGCGCAAACGCACCAATCGATAAATATTGCCTCGTATTAGCTAACGTAGAACAATGCGGATTCACACGGCGGACAAACAACTGCACTGTGCTAACTAAAAGCGCATGCCATTCACTTTTCGCTACAGCTGTTCCATACAGTGCGCCATCATCATCGTTCTCATCGCCCTGTCCAGATTTGGACACGAACGAGCCAGCCAGCCAGCGGTCAGGCAAGATATTTCTGCCGATTCAGAACTACCTGTGCGGAACAGCGCACAGGAAAAGGGAAGGATAGGGATGGACATGTGTTCTGTGTGTGTACAAATACGTAAGCGCATCGCCGAATGCAATGAATTATTCATCGGCATCATCACAGCCGCGCGCAATCTCATTATCGCTTATCGCGTTCGAAGATCTTGCTCTTGTGCCACCCTGGCGATCGTATCTCGTAGCGGATGCTAACTAGCCAGTGCTGCAACCAATGGTGAGCCTAGGTGCACCCGTCGGGGATGCAGGAAAACTACTGGTAACTTGCTTCCATGGTATGGGGACTATCCTGAGAAAATAATTTAAAAAAAACAGAAAATTTTTAGTATTTGGATAAATTTTTAGTACTAAGATGGATAAACTTTTAACTATTAATATTCAGTCAGAATTTCCACTTGATCTGAACATTCAAGTAACAATTTTGGTTTTATTGGCCACGTATAATGGCTCTAGTGTCACGGGACCCGACCACCAGGGCATCGCTTCCTAACCCATCTGAGCTATCGGTGTTCATATCCCCGAAGACCATCTCGATGCCCCGGTACAAAAACATGTCGTACAATGCTTCCTGTCAGTGACACCCGATCTACGGATTTAAACGTAGTTCCGCGGCTTTAAGAATTTTCTGCGGGCTTGCGGAACAAGTGATCCTATCTGCGGATTTTTATAAACTTTATGCTGATATTTTTCCTGGTGGAGTACAGCAAAAAGGTAAAATATTTTCGTAACAGTTTCTATCCATATTTTGAGTTCCTAATATGACTTCAGTAGTGTGAACAGTGAAAAAAGATGGCAAAAATACGATGAAAAGTTAATGGAAAGACGACAAAAATACAATGCAAATAACTTGAAAAGACGACGAAAAAGTGCCAAAGTCACAACAAAACGGCAAAAAGACGTTTAAAAAGCGTCAAACAGACTATAAAACATGCAAAAAAGATAACGAAAAGATGGCGAATGTACGTCAGAAAAACGACGAAAGAACGACGACAAGACAATATTTTTGTTGTCTTAACAACAAACAGGGCGAAAGATGATGAAAAGATAACAAAAAAACGGCAAAATGACGACGAAAAGACGCCAAAACAGGAACAAAAGACTGCAAGAAGCCGCCGAAAACAAGCAACAAAAAACGCTAAAGACATACGTTTAAAACGAAGAAGTGACGATGGAAACAAGACAAACAGACCAGGAAAAGATTACAAAACCGCACCTGAGAGATGACGAATATGAAGAAAAGGCAACAAATAGATGTCAAAAAGACGGCAAAAAAACAACGATAATTTGACAAATAGATAACGATAAGATGGCGAAAACACAGCTAGTAAAAGTAAACAAAAGTAGTGAAAAGTCAGCGAAAAGACGACGGAAATTTGATATAGAAGTAAAGCAGGCGAAAAGTCGATAAAGACGAGACGACAGTCAACAAGAATACGGTGAAAAGACGCCAGAAAATCGACAAAAAAAATGCAAAAATGACAAAAATGCAAAAAAAAAACATTCAAAACGAGGGGAAGACTATAAATAGCCGCAGAAAAGCCAAGTAAGAGACAATAAAAAGACACAAATAAGTGACAAGAAATATTGAAAAAAGTCTACAAATGACGACGGTATTAAACTAAAAACGCTACAAAGACGATAAAACATAACAACAAATCGCTGAAAGAAAAAACAAAAAGACGATGTAACGGCGCTAGAAAGCCAGTTTTTAACAGTAACAAAATCGGCTAATAACCCGAGCAGGAACGAAGAGGAAATTAATTTCAAAATGTGTTATGGAAATCGAATAACTCATATCAACATTTGATCTTGTCTTGGCTGACATAGTTGGTAAAATAACAAAAAATAATACCAAAATTTTGTTCCCTTAAGGCCAAAAGAATAACTGCTTATGTTATTTGAATAACAAATCAATAACATGACTGCATTCAAAGTTTGGAATAAAATATTTTAGTATTATTAAGGTATTGAATAACAAATGTAGTAGCATACGACATATTAAAAAAAATTTAAAAAATATTTATAATATAAAATCTCTTTAATCAATAAAAAAATAATTTATGAAATATATCGAATGTCATTTTAAGGTCAAAATAAGATATGATAACAAAATCAGTTATTAAACTAATCTAGTAAACAATGTTTTAAATATCTACTTAATAACAAAATGTGTTATCAATGTATCTCCATTTCTAATCTAAAAATATGGTATTATACTTTAGTTTGATATAGTTTTGATATTATTTTGCTCTTCGCTCCTGCTCGGGAAACGCTAAAAAGATAATAAAAACCTAGGGGCAATTCCGGTGTCCCCAATCCCCAATACCAAATGTTTCGAGTTTAATTTCCTTGATCTTTTGCAGTAACTTTGTTTAATCATGTTGCCTTACTACGGCAACGCTTCTGAGTTTCGTGAGGGGGTTATAATCTTAGCTTTAGTGCCGAAACAACACGTTTCAACAGGTCGCTTGTATCCCGGTTGCTACCACGAGAAGCTAGGGATAGTGTAGTGATATTATGGCATTCTCATCAATCTGCAACGACTGACGTACACTCTAATTACGCGGGAAGCTGTCAGCTAGCTCTTGCCACTTTGTCTGTTCCAGTTACATGCTACGACCATAATAATGGGTAAAGAATAGACCTCACACATTTCTGGCGATCCATCATGTATGGTATAAGTTCCAGGGTGCCACATCCTCCCCCAGCGTAAAACAAACAATTCAATATATGATCTTATTTCAGGTTAATTATAGATTCTAACTAATATTTAAGGATTGGTGGTCAATAAATGATTCTAGTTTGTCATATTGAAACATGTTAACTCTCCAATATAACTTGTAGAGTATGATGAGGTGGCTCATACTGTTTCCAGCAGTTGTCTCCATTTAATGCAATCTTGCGCAAAAAAGCAGAACCTGGGACATCCTAAGACTTGATTCTTCTTTATCTACAGACTTTGCAGCCGGCTGTTAGAGTACAGAACAATTATGGATCTAGTGCAATGATCCTACTGACTCTAGCAGCTCCGTTCAACCGAGATTCAAACATACAAACTGGGCAGGTTTTCTCGGGTGATCCAGGGCCACTTGTCACCTATTTCCCAGTCGTCTCAGAAGTCGCAAATCACCTTCCCCCTGGTTGTGCCGTCTTGTACGTTAAGCTCCTCTATTTCTGGTGCCGGTCGGTTTGTTGATGAGAACTGTTTTCGTCGCACTGTCGTCCGGCATCCTCACTACGTGTCCGGCCAACCGTATAGCCTACCGCCCAGGGCCCAGCATCGTCGAAACAAATAAATGAAACTGACCTTCTCTTACCTTCGCTTCATACATGAACTGACTTGCTTCATTTCAAGTTCAGAACGTTTCAAGTAAGCTTCAGTTGAAGTTGGTGGCTGTTTCAATTGACGACGGCAGAAAGTCAAGCACGATTTGTCGACACTGACTAGGTTAACTTTAATATGCGTTACATTGTAGGAAATGTTACTCAAATTCAATTTATTTGCATTCAAAGTTGCTGGTTCTATTGAATATTTGATAGAAAAGTAGAAATGAAAAGTTGAAGCCGATAGTCATGATGGAATAATACCTCTCGTTTCGATGCGCGCGCGTCGGATCACACCCTCAAGAGCGATGTTGCATAGCATGCAGAAAAACCGTCACTTTGTCTCAATCTTCCAGAGTGTCCCCGACATACGCACGAAACACATCACTCGATCCATTGTAGCTCTGATCAGTCACGTCAATCTGTCTAGATACCCGCGTTCGTACAATATATGCAATATCTGGTCTAGATCGATTGTATCGTGTGCTGCTTTGAAATCTATAAAAATGTGATGCATGGCTACGTTGTACTCCCGACATTTCTGCGAGATCTGTCGGATTTTGAAAATTTGGTTCGTAGTGGCCGTACGTAGTATCTTGTTTCAGAATAAACACACACAAGTATCTTCTCCTCTGTTGGGTACTCTTACCACTGCGTCCATTATTTTGAACTATTATGGGATGCCTCGTTTTATTATTTTACTGTACGCTTCAAGCTTACCTATCGCTTACTGAGGAAGTGACAGGCTGGTAGCTGGAGCGAGACATGTGCCAATCAGGGATGACTAGGTTTATGAACTTAGTATCCTGATCGGCGACGCCAACCAGATCTCCCCTTTTTGAGATACTGCAGTCTGCGTACTATTTGTGCTCCACGATAGCAGAGCAAATGTTCCGAGGTTAAATATCATCTTGTACGAAATTGAGATTCCGAAGATGATATTTACTCGGATAATGTCCTGTCACAAGACCGGTAAGCTTGCTGAGATCTCTCTTATTGCGATTCAGCAACTTTTGAGTAACCTAGGGGTGGATACTCGACGTTATATATTCTATTTATAGATTGTTTGAGCTATTGTACAGCCATCCTACTGGCCATAACTGTTCGGTTCTCCTTTTGTTTCAGCTCACCCTCAGCACACAGTCAGAGATCAGGCAGAGTGAATCTCGACCCATGAGTAGAGAGCTGGAGTCGGCATCCTCGGCGAGGTGATTAGTCGGCGTGTTGAGGATAGACGAGGATAAGGACTGAACCTCTGCTAGCGCATCGTTCAAGTCCTGCTCCTCCCCTACTCTCATCTCCACCTCATTCGTTTCTTTGTTTTTCGGCAGAGAGAGCTTGCACGGTAAGAAATCGTTCACTGCATCAGTAACCGGCTTGATGCAGCAAGGGCAAATTGGTGTGGAGGGCGGCCTGGTACTCCGCAGGCTTCGTTGCGGCGAGAGAGTTTATAGAACCCCCTCCACCATTCATCCCTCGGCACGGGTCGCATCACACCTTGACTTAGGGGTTTAACCATTCAAATTTTTACATAATAGCCATGGATAACAGCTATTACAACCATCTCCTTTAGGGGCTTTGGTCCCTCTGCTTTGGTGTCTGGGAGTCAAGAGAAGCGTCCTGCAAGCGGAGAGTTTACACTTCAGCCTTCGCATGAGTGCCCCCTTCTCTGTCCGCATACGGGCCTAGATTGCACCAGTTGTCCGATTTCCACTAAGGACTGTGTCCCGGATGGTATCACGAGGAGGTTGAGATAGGAGTTGCTGAATAAGAGGCTGTGGAACCTCTTGGTGGTTCTGGGGCGCATTATTCAGCAATTTACCATCCAATTTACATTCATTTACACAAGTATACCTGCATGTCCCCAATTCATACATAAGCACAGTCCACGTTTTGATCGACTTACGCAACTTCTCAGACATCATTGACGTCAAATCCTATCGAAATGCTAACGTTGACTCGATACCACTACCCCTACCTAGTGACAGTTAAGATGCGCTCCAAAACTCTCTGACGTATGAGGTTGGGCTATTTTTAGTCACACAAATTGTGCCTCTTTCTCCGTCAACAGTAGAAACTACCGGCCAAGAAGTTTTAATCTAACTTGTTTTTACTGTCAGGACGACGATATTATGCAGGCCCTTACAACTTGCAAGGTGCACGTGAAGCTGTTCGTCTGTCAACGTGTTAACCACGATTCTCAGCGTGAGTCGGAGAAAGGCTCCGTTCCTATTAAATAGGCCAAACTTGTGTTTTTAGTCTTTGACCTTGAAATATGGTAAGGCATTAATATTAATACAACAACAGACGAACAGCTTCACGCCCAGTGCCTTGCAAGTCGTAAAGACCTGCATAATGTCGTCGTCCTGACAGTAAAAACAAGTTAGATTAAAACTTCTCGGTCGGTAGCTTCCACAGTTGACGGAGGAAGAGGCACAATATGTGTGTCTAAAAATAGCCCAACCTCATACGTCGCTACTTTAACAAGGGGGTTGCACAGTCTCCTTTTGTCCAGCGCCTCTATGGTTCAAAGGTACAAGTACCAGCAAGCCACATGCCCTGGCGGGTGTTGTGGGTTCAAGTCCGGTTATAATCTTAGATTATAGCTTTTGGTTCAAGCCATGCACCTTCCAGCATTCAACAAAAGGTAGGAGTCACAACGACTACTTGTTAAGCATAGCATACCCCCCCCCCCTCCGCTCACCTTCCGCTCTTTCCCCTTTCCATAAAAAAAATTTCACTACTTTCCCCTACCGTCCCTCCATCAATTGTAGAACCACCGTTTCAAAAAATATTAATGAACGCAATTACGACGGTGCGACAAACGGGGAAGACGTGCGAACCCTAACAATTGGTGAAGTTATAAAGAGAGCATCCAGCACCAAATTTTAAGCAAATAGCTTGTAAAATTGATGAGTAAAGGGAACTTTGCTTTCCAGTTATATGCCAGGGATTTGGTTCAAAAGAAACTGATTTGCTTGGTGGGGATGGTTTCCCGTAACGGTGGAATGTATCATATGTCTGCACCGGCTGATTGCTACAATTTGAGATACTGAACAGCTGCCACAGGACTGGTAGGATGAAGTTATGTACCCGATCTGCAAGTTAGCTGGATTATGGGGATTACCGTGTGATCACCGTTCTCAATGCCGGCTACAAAAAGTTGTGCCAAATCATTTTCTGCCGACTACCACCTGCCAATTGCGAACACATTCGTGGAAATTTATCAAGCCGGCTTCGTTGTTCAATGACATCAAAGCTGCATAAGATATTTACCTTATGTATCCATGTCCGCCGGTCCGGCAGAACAAAGGGATGAAATCAGAGATCTCCACTGCTGACGGTTACCCGTCATGGCTTTTACCTGTCGCCAGGACAGGTTCTCGTCTACAGCCCGGATGTCGTTGGCTAAGCTCCGTCGCCATGAGCCTCTGGGTCTGCCTCTTCTACGCTACGTACGAGGCGTTCTCGTGCAAAACCTTGCACGAGAACGCCTCGTACTGAGCCTCGATGAGATGGACTAGCTTATCTGGAACTCCTCTACGCCTAAGTGCGCCCCAGATGTTTTCGTGATTGAGTCGGTCGAACGCCTTTTCGAAGTCAACGAACACCAGCAGAAGAGAGTCCTGGAATTCGTTGATCTGCTCCAATATAATGCGGAGCGTTGTGATATGGTCTACACATGATCGGCCAGCACGGAATCCAGCTTGCTACCGCCGGAGAGTAGCGTCGATCTTCTCCTGGAT
The DNA here is from genome assembly GCF_943734655.1 of Sabethes cyaneus. Classification (NCBI taxonomy): domain Eukaryota; kingdom Metazoa; phylum Arthropoda; class Insecta; order Diptera; family Culicidae; genus Sabethes; species Sabethes cyaneus. Next base: position 60,940,118 of record NC_071355.1, read on the forward strand.
CCGGTTGAGGATTACCTTACAGAGTACTTTGAGAGTAATACAGAGCAACGTGATGCCACGCCAGTTACCGCATTCCGTTAGGTCTCCTTTCTTAGGGACTTTGACCAATATGCCCTGCATCCAGTCCACCGGAAAAGTTGCGGTTTCCCAAATATTGCTGAAAAGCTGATGCATCATCTGGGCTGACAAAGATGGGTCAACTTTGAGCATTTCGGCTGAAATACGATCTATCCCTGGCGCTCTATTGGATTTCATACTCTTGATGGCTGCTACAATTTCATCCAGCGATGGCGCCTCCGAGTTCACACGATTTATTCGACGAACTGTAGGCGTCGTACGCTGCTGGTTTTGTTGGTCTCTGATATTTGAAACTCGGAAGAGTTGTTCAAAATGTTCAGTCCATCGTTTAAGCTGTTCTGTACGGTCAGTCAATAGCTGACCAGCTCTGTCCGTTAGCGGCATCTTTGTATTCATCCTGGCACCACTAAGGCGGCGAGAAATATCGTACAACAAACGGATATCACCATTGGCGGTGGCGGTCTCTCCTTGTTCGGCTAGGGAGTTAGTCCAGGCTCTCTTGTCCCGCCTACAAGCACGTTTAACAGCCCTCTCCAGTTCGGCGTATCGTTGACGGGCAGCTGTCTTAGCCGATCTGGTCCGCGCTCGCTCAATGCCGGCTTTCGCCTCTCTCCGCTCGTCGATCTTCCTCCAAGTTTCATCCGAAATCCACTCCCTCTGCCCACTGCGCGCTTTGCCGAGGGTTTCATCACTGGTCGTGATAAAGGCGTTCTTGATGCCGGTCCATTGTTCTTCGACAGTTCCACCAGGTGGCAACTCCGAGGCTCGAGATTCAAGTTGTTCAACAAAGGCCCTTTTCACCTCAGGATTTTCCAATCGGCGGACGTCGTAGCGGCACCCAACTTTCTCCTCCCGTCGTTGGACACGTGCGACGCGCAGACGTATCTCAGCGATAACAAGATGATGGTCGGATGCAATATCAGCGCTGCGTTTGTTGCGTACATCAAGAAGGCTCCTTCTCCATTTCCGGCTGATGCAGATGTGGTCGATTTGGTTTTCTGTTCGGCCGTCGCGGGAAACCCACGTGACTTTATGTACTGGTCTATGGGGCAAGAGCGATCCACCAATGCCCATGTCGTTATTACCACATAATTCTGTAAACAGCTCCCCGTTTTCGCTCATCTTTCCTAGGCCATGGCGTCCCATGACGCGTTCAAGGTCCGCGTTGTTTGAGCCAATCTTCGCGTTGAAGTCGCCCATGTGAATTTGGATGTCCCCCTTCGGGATTTTCTCAACCACACTGTTCAGCTGGCTGTAAAAACTCTCTTTCTCCTGCAGGTCGGCAGCATCTGTTGGCGCATAACACTGGATTGCCGTAAGGTTCCTAACCCGTGTTCTGAATCTGGCGTACGATTATTCGCTCATTTATTGGTTCCCACTTCATCAGGGCCGCATGTACCCCTGGGCTCAGTAGGAATCCAACTCCTCTTTCTCGAGTAGCATTTTCACCTCGTATGCCAGAGTAGAGCAAGACTTGCCCGGATGATGTCCTGTGTTCGCCAGTACCCGCCCAGCGGACTTCGCTCAGCCCCAGGATTTCAAGCTTCAAGCGGCTAGCTTCCCTTGCAAGTTGAGCCAGCTTGCCCTGCTGGGCAAGGGTCAGTATATTCCATGTTCCGATTCGTGTCCGTGTTTTCATGCTAAAGGTCGTTGCCAATAATCCAGATAGATTTCTTTTTTCATTTTCGGTAACTTTTTTATGTTCTGGTACAGTAGGCTGTTAACCTAAGGTCCTTAACCCGCTGATGGGGCTGCCATCTTAATGTGGGCGGGAGCCACTGTGCCCCCTTTCCTGTTAGCATACGACAACCGAAGTTGCGTACCCCAGCCGGCACCTCGTGGAGGTAGGAATAGGAGTTAATGAACAGAGGTTATGGAATGCACATGTTCACCCTTTGCCAGCCTGCATAAGATATCATCGACTGAAAAAAGCTACGGAAAGTCATGAACGAGAACGAGTTCCCCAGAAATCAATTAATTATTGATTAAATCTATAATGGATCGTACACAACGCTGTATTCAAATTTCGGTTGGATGGTCGAGATCATCCTAATCACACAGGGTGCTTCACAATTCACACAGGTGATGGTCTCTCATACCTGCTGTTCAACATGGCACTACAGGGTGTTACGAACACGCGGGCACGATCTTCAAACAATCTAGTTAATTCATCTGCTTTCCAATAACATTGATATTATCGGCAGAACATCTGTGGTGGTGGCTGAACAGTACCTCAGATTAAAGGGCGAAGCAAAAAAGGTTGGGTTAAAGGTTGAAAGGGTTGAACCATGAACTCTCGGTGAACCCAGTATTCAAAAGGTGGCTAAAGCTGGACGGATCAGTTGAGCAGGGCATGTTGCAAGGATGTCGGACAATCACCCTGCAAAGATGACGTTTGCTTCAAATTCGGTAAAAAATCATTGTTCGAGTGCATCGAACAAGATAGTTTGATCTAGCGGCGAGTGCGCGGTGTGCATAAAGTTAGAGGGCGGCAGCCGAGTGAATCAGAGAAATTTTGCTCATCAAGTACTATCTTAGGACGGCAAGCCACCTAAGTAGTAAGCCACATATCAACCAGAGTCACAGAATTGTTGATTAAGTAAACAAAACAGTAAAATATAACTTTTTGCTTCATGTGAACCAAAACTATTGACCAAGCAATACGATTCAAGCAAGTTGCAAAAACGCTTAGATCCAGAAAAGGCTCACAAGCTAGTGGAACTAAATCAGTGACAAAACTGATTCACTAAGCTCAACGTTACGAAATACTGATACGAAAAACCTCACATTAAATCAAATCACAAAATCAAATAAGAAGAATTACTTTTTAAATTTATTAAAATTTTATAATTTTTCGGCAAATTACAGACAATACATTTCTGTTTGCTAATGAATATATTTTTTATTACAGACTTCACTCTTTTTATTTAGAAAACTCGACAATAATAATTGGCGCTTTTCCCGGCCACTCGTCAAATTGAATGCATCACTGCACCAATCTACAACACTCTCACGTTCGATTAATCTCCTCCAACCTCTTCCCCTCGGAAGCGTGCCTCTCTGGCCAGATAGTAAGTTCAGCTAAAAACAACCAAGACGAGCCAGCCAACGAGTAGGACGCGTGTGATTTAGCATGTTTTCTCCACACCTTCACCGTATACGTATACCATCATCGGGATCAGAACTGTCCGAATGGGAACCTATCACCGATCGGGGCTGCTGCGAGATACTGATGCTCTACAGTCAGTGTGAAGTTGATGTAAATCATCTGTCAGTGGTTGTTTGGCCATGATTTTGAAACGTAGGTGCTCCTCTTGGAAGCACCAACCAAATCGAGGTGGCAGCGGAGGAATTCAGCAGGTGGCAGTGAAGCTTATTCGAGGATCTCACCGACTGAGGAGCACTTCGCAAGCGGTCCAGATGGACTAAATTCGATGGAAATCAGAGCATATTTCTCCTTTGATCTTGAGAGGTGAATTATACAATTTTAATGCTTATTGATTGCAGTTTTTGTTGTTTGCAAACTGACGTGTGCCGTAAATGGGTAGAATGTAACCCTCCTGGTTGATTGACGATTAGGAGTGCCATTGAGCTGTGACTGTTTTATTGCAGGTTCGTCAAGATTTTTCAATGCTTAGTTTTGACTAACGATTCAGTCAAAATGATGGATGAGATTTAATGGAAAAATTTGACCACCACAAGCATTTCCCGCTCCCGGTGTGTTGTGTGCGCTGAGTCAATATGCAAGTTGTCATGCACAGTGATTGATCCAGTTTTTATGCACCTGGTCATTTTTTATTCTTCCCTACCGCAAACGAAACTAGCGCAGCCCTCCTCGGTGCTACCGTACATGCGCGCCCAGAAGGCAATTTTCAGCGTACAACTAACGTAAATAACAGAGCTGCGGTAAGTTATGCTAATTGTGTGCTGGTTATGGCGATAATGTGACAGTTTTATGTTGTTGCGTTCATTTTTTGCGCGCACACGCTCTTTCGCCACCACCTTCCTGCGTCGTTGGTCTCGGAAGTTTATCAACGTGAAATTTATTGATGAAGATAAGCGTGGGAATCTTTTCGTTGTTTCTTTTTGCTACAAGTTCCGAACCTTTCATTAAAGGGAAAACGCACCATTCTTAGGCAAAATAATTAAACAATCATTAAATGGTATGTACAAGTTCGTCGCATACTGACTCATTGAAGTCCCTTTGGCGAAAACTCCGACATTTATATGTGCCACAAATGGCCATAACCGGTATCAAGTAATCTTCCCTGAACAATATTATCCATCACCGAGTCAGGAAGGCCGTTCACAAAAGCGACAATCAGCGATGAAATGTACACGCTTAGACACTCTTTGGCTCCAGGGAAATGCGGAGGTGCTTCATTAGGCTTACCGTATTCAAATAATTCTTCTCCTTCTGTCTCTGCTACCATGGCAGTGCAAATCGCTACCATGCCGATATAATTGTATAAAGTTCCGACTCCAACAACTCAACGCCGCGACCTAGAAGAATTGATGCGGAGGAGTGAAACTATAATTGAATCCAATAATTCATTGTACCACTTCAATCAACAATCATCCTCCTACCTTATAAAACCGCATCTACTCGCATCAGTTAACCTCAGCAGACCCGTTGTTACCCGACGACGCGACGGTTACGTTTGACATTCTCGGCGAGCGCGCGGCTGCTGGTTGGTACCTAGCATTTCTCCGATGGCAATTGAATGGCATCGCGACCGACGGAATGGATCCTATTAAAATGAAGAGATCACATGTGTGCCCTTTCGAGATGGCCTCCGTGGAGTTTATTTTCCCTTAAACCGACCGGCTGCTGATAGGGGCACAGTTGAAATTTTTTATGGCAAATTCTATTTATTTAACTTTATTTACGCTATTCTATGGATCAACAGAAATTAACTCTGTTTCCGGAAAACTTATACTTTATGCTGTTGCATTCTGCTTTTACGTACTTTTACTGTGTTCGATACTAATTTTATGTCCACTTGACCAGAGGAACTGGCTGATTAAAACATTAAGAAAAGATTAGAAAGCTGACCCATCCGACTTGTTTACACATTTTTCGAATTCCATTGCAGGTTTTCCAAGAATCTAGAAGTCGCATTTTTATTTCTGTTTTGTTCATAATGTTTTGGAACTTCTATTCCTTTCTTTTTTAAAAGTCTTTTTTGCTCTGATTTTTTTTAAACAAACGCTTTCGCTTTAGTAACAAATAAATTTCTATTATATATTCTAGATAATCCGTCCATGACCGCAAACCATCCATTTTCGGTGACACCTTACAACGCATCTGACCTCATCGTAAATAAAAATTTTCACAAAAAGTATTTTACTACTTATCAGCAATAAAAATATGAAGTTAAACCATTGCTTCGGGAAAAAAACGACCAAAATGCTCTATATTTTCCCTCCCTTATACTCCAAATAGCCCATATAAACTCTAAAATGTTTGATATTTCGTCTTTCGACTTTCGCCTTTCGTCTTTCGTCTTTCGTCTTTCGTCTTTCGTCTTTCGTCTTTCGTCTTTCGTCTTTCGTCTTTCGTCTTTCGTCTTTCGTCTTTCGTCTTTCGTCTTTCGTCTTTCGTCTTTCGTCTTTCGCCTTTCGTCTTTCGTCTTTCGTCTTTCATCTTTCGTCTTTCGTCTTTCGTCTTTCGTTTTTCGTCTTTCGTCTTTCGTCTTTCGTCTTTCGTCTTTCGTCTTTCGTCTTTCGTCTTTCGTCTTTCGTCTTTCGTCTTTCGTCTCTCGTCTTTCGTCTTTCGTTTTTCGTCTTTCGTCTTTCGTCTTTCGTCTTTCGTCTTTCGTCTTTCGTCTTTCGTCTTTCGTCTTTCGTTTTTCGTCTTTCGTCTTTCGTCTTTCGTCTTTCGTCTTTCGTCTTTCGTCTTTCGTCTTTCGTCTTTCGTCTTTCGTCTTTCGTCTTTCGTCTTTCGTCTTTCGTCTTTCGTCTTTCGTATTTCGTCTTTCGTCTTTCGTCTTTCGTCTTTCGTCTTTCGTCTTTCGTCTTTCGTCTTTCGTCTTTCGTCTTTCGTCTTTCGTCTTTCGTCTTTCGTCTTTCGTCTTTCGTCTTTCGTCTTTCGTCTTTCGTCTTTCGTCTTTCGTCTTTCGTCTTTCGTCTTTCGTCTTTCGTCTTTCGTCTTTCGTCTTTCGTCTTTCGTCTTTCGTCTTTCCTCTTTCGTCTTTCGTCTTTCGCCTTGCGTCTTTCGTTCTTCGTTTGTCATCTTTCGACTTTCATGTTTTGTCTTGTCTTTCGTTTTTCGTATTTCGAATGCAGTCTTTCTTCTTTCATATTTTATCTTTCTCCTTCTGTCTTTTGACTTTCATTTGTCGCCTTCGTATTCTATCTTGCGACTTTCATCTTTCGCTTTTCGACTTTTGGTTTTAAAATTTTGGCTTTCGATTTTTTGAATATTTCACTTTTCACTTGGATTTCGTACCTTTGCACTTTTGGAATTTTGAACTTTTGTTCTTTTGGAGTTTTGGATTTTTGGGTTTTAGGATTCTTAGCCTTTTGGACGTCTCTCTTGTTTCATCTTTCGACTTTTGCCATTGACTTTCGGGCATTCGGCTTTTTTATTTTTCCACTTTCGGACCATTGAACCTTTGGACTCTTGGATTTTGGGACTTTTGGACTTTTGGACTCTTGGACTTTTACTTTTGAAGTTTTGCAGTTTTGAGCTTTTGGACTGTTGGACTTTTGGACTTTTAGACTGCAGGACCTTTGGAATTTACAAATTTTTGACTTTGGGAATTTGGACTGTTTGACTTTTGAACTTTTGGCTTCGTACACAAATTACGTAACGTTTAGAGGGGAGGGAGGGGGGTCGAGTTTGCGTTACTTTTTGTTACATAGGGGGGAGGGGGAGTCAGAAGAATAGTTACGTAACAAAATTATAACCAAAAAAACAGCTGCAAAACGAAGAAAGAACGTGTTGATAGTGTGAAACAGTGGTTCGGTTTAGACTGATGGAAATCCAAATTCTAAAATATATAGTTTGTAACTGATGAAGACGATCCAACTACATTTCCAATTATAATAGTTGAAAACCAATGGATCATTGGAAAAGCTGAAAAAAATTCGGATGGCTCCAGCATAGACATGTTCTGTCAAACATACTCGACGAACGTCTATGACCAAGGTCCTGCTAGGCAGCCATGTTTTTGCAGTCAACGTCTAACCATTTGCGTAAATGAAACAGCATGACACCGCCATACGTTCTGTTCGTTTCACTCTGCAAAGCCGGTATGCTGGCAGATGGGTATTATTTTCAAATCTTAGCCAAATTTTTGCAAATAATACCCACGCCGGCAGTAGATGTTGACTACTGTCAAACAAATAGAGTAGGGATAGGGTTGCCAGTCCCTTGTCTATGACCGACTGTCATACTGCCTTGCAATCTGATTGGTCCACCTAAAAAGACCGGTTCAGATTAACCGTTATCAACCGTTAACAACAACGGAACGGCATGAACTTATGACGTGTAATCTGTATCAACCTTAAAGTTTACTCTAAATATGCCACGTGGGGCTTTAGTGTCCATCTAGCGGTAAGCATGAGCAAAAGCTACCTACAATAATCGATTGACCCCAACATGGGTTGGGGTTGATTGTTGTTTTTAATATGATTTTGTTGGATTTGTTAAAATAAAAAATTTACGGTTTATGTGATTTGTTTTTCAATGTCAAGGGGGGAGGCCAACGTTGGTTTGGCCAACGTTACGTAATTTTATAGGGGGGTTATGTCAAGCGTTACTTATCGTTACATAGGGGAGGGAGGGGGTAAAAAATCCGTAATTTGTGCGTTACGTAATTTGTGTACCACGCCTTTAGACTTTTGGACCTTGGGAGACTTTTGGATTTTGGGCTTTTGGACTTTTGGACGACTTTTGGCCTTTGGACTTTTAGACCCTTGGACTTTTGGCCTTTGGAATTTTGGCCTGTTCGACTTTTGGACGTTTAGACTTTTGGACTTTCAGCCTTTGGACTTTTGGTCTTTGGAGTTTTTGAGTTTTGGACTTTTAGATTTTTGGTCTTTGAACCCTTGGACTTTTAGGTTTTTGGACTATTGGATGTTTTTACGACTTTTGGACATTTGGACTTCAGGATGTTTGGATTTTAGGCTTTTGGACCTTTGGACGACTTTTGCATTCTCGGACCTTTGGACTTTTATACTTTTGAACTATTGGATTTTTGAATTTTCAGATTATTGGACTTTTGAACTTTTGAAGTTGTGTACTTTTGGGCCTTTGGACTTTTAGATCTTTGGACTTTTGGACTTTTGGCCTTTGGAGTTTTGGACTGTTGGACTTTTGGCCTTCCAGTTTTTGGTCTTTTGACGGTTGGAGTTTTTAACTTTTGGCCTTTTAGCCCTTGATTTTTGGACTTTTGGACGTTTGAAACACTTTTGGTCATTTGGACTTTTAGACTTTTGAATTTTTGCCCTTTGGAGTTTTGGACTGTTGGACATTTGAACGTTTAGACTTTTGGACTTTCAGCCCTTGGATTTTTGGCCTTTGGAGCTTTTAGGTTTTGGACTTTTAGATTTTTGGCCTTTGAACCCTTGGATTTTTAGGTTTTTGGACTATTGGATGTTTGTACGACTTTTGGACATTTGGACTTTTGGACTTAAGGATTTTTGGATTTTAGGCTTTTGGACCTTTGGACGACTTTTGCACTTTTAGACTTTTGGACTTTTGGATTTTTGAATTTTTAGATTTTTGGACTTTTGAACTTTTGAAGTTGTGGACTTTTGGGCCTTTGGACTCTTAGACTTTTAGACTTAGGACCTTTGGACTTTTGGCCTTTGGTGTTTTGGACTGTTGGACTTTTGACGATTGGAGTTTTTAACTTTTGGCCTTTTAGCCCTTGATTTTTGGACTTTTGGACGTTTGAAAGACTTGACTCATTTGGACTTTTAGACTTTTGAACTTTTGCCCTTTGGAGTTTTGGACTGTTGGACTTTTGGACGATTAGATTTTTGGTCTTTTACACTCTTGGACCTTTAGCCCTTGGACTCTTGGCCTTTGGATTTTTGGACTTTTGGACGTTTGAACGACTTTTGGACTTTTGGACTATTGGATTTTTGAATATTTAGATTTTTAGACTTTTGGACAGTTTAACTTCTTTTGGGCTTTTGAAGTTTTTGATTTTGGGACTTTTGGGCCTTTGAACTTTTGAACTTTTAAACTTTTGAAATTTTGGATTTTTGGACTGTTGGACTCTTGGACTGTTAAAATTTTGAACTTTTGGGCTCTTAGACTTTTGAATTTTGGACTTTATGACTTTTGAAATTTTATAGTGGACTTTTGAGTTTTCGGATTTTTGTACTTCTGTGGTGTATAAAAACGTGGAACTTCAGGCTTTTCGAATTTCGGACTACAGAAATTTTGGACCAAATGTCTTTTGTGCTTTCAAACTTTTAGACTTGTGGACTTTTGGACTTTCGGATTTTCAGACTTTCAATCTCTTGGCCTCTTAAACATTTAAATTTCAGTTATTTTGAACTTTTGGAAAGGAAGGCTACCAGGATGAAGAGCCCATCACTGCTTTAGCCATCCCAAGCCCCTACCTAGCGCCTCTAGGTTGCCATACCTGGAATACTCCAATTTTTATAATTGAGTAGTAAAGTTAGGAAGGGCGGGGTCGTGTGGATTTCAGTTCCTGATCTTACATCTGTAGTTTTAGCAATCATTAAATCACACGACTTTATTTTCAAGTATTTTACTATTTGACTAATATTTTTGCTAGTTACTGACTGTAATTTGTTTTCAGAGAACGGAATCAGGCGTTATATCCTTAGATAAATGCAGCCTCCTGGTTGCTAGTCTAAATACCATTAGTTCAATTCCGAGGGTCCGTAGTATCATTTAACCCTTATTAGCAATTGCATTGTAAATCTATACCTAGAAAATGAATTTCTTTCTGTCTGTCTGTCTGTCTGTCTGTCTGTCTGTCTGTCTGTCTGTCTGTCTGTCTGTCTGTCTGTCTGTCTGTCTGTCTGTCTGTCTGTCTGTCTGTCTGTCTGTCTGTCTGTCTGTCTGTCTGTCTGTCTGTCTGTCTGTCTGTCTGTCTGTCTGTCTGTCTGTCTGTCTGTCTGTCTGTCTGTCTGTCTGTCTGTCTGTCTGTCTGTCTGTCTGTCTGTCTGTCTGTCTGTCTGTCTGTCTGTCTGTCTGTCTGTCTGTCTGTCTGTCTGTCTGTCTGTCTGTCTGTCTGTCTGTCTGTCTGTCTGTCTGTCTGTCTGTCTGTCTGTCTGTCTGTCTGTCTGTCTGTCTGTCTGTCTGTCTGTCTGTCTGTCTGTCTGTCTGTCTGTCTGTCTGTCTGTCTGTCTGTCTGTCTGTCTGTCTGTCTGTCTGTCTGTCTGTCTGTCTGTCTGTCTGTCTGTCTGTCTGTCTGTCTGTCTGTCTGTCTGTCTGTCTGTCTGTCTGTCTGTCTGTCTGTCTGTCTGTCTGTCTGTCTGTCTGTCTGTCTGTCTGTCTGTCTGTCTGTCTGTCTGTCTGTCTGTCTGTCTGTCTGTCTGTCTGTCTGTCTGTCTGTCTGTCTGTCTGTCTGTCTGTCTGTCTGTCTGTCTGTCTGTCTGTCTGTCTGTCTGTCTGTCTGTCTGTCTGTCTGTCTGTCTGTCTGTCTGTCTGTCTGTCTGTCTGTCTGTCTGTCTGTCTGTCTGTCTGTCTGTCTGTCTGTCTGTCTGTCTGTCTGTCTGTCTGTCTGTCTGTCTGTCTGTCTGTCTGTCTGTCTGTCTGTCTGTCTGTCTGTCTGTCTGTCTGTCTGTCTGTCTGTCTGTCTGTCTGTCTGTCTGTCTGTCTGTCTGTCTGTCTGTCTGTCTGTCTGTCTGTCTGTCTGTCTGTCTGTCTGTCTGTCTGTCTGTCTGTCTGTCTGTCTGTCTGTCTGTCTGTCTGTCTGTCTGTCTGTCTGTCTGTCTGTCTGTCTGTCTGTCTGTCTGTCTGTCTGTCTGTCTGTCTGTCTGTCTGTCTGTCTGTCTGTCTGTCTGTCTGTCTGTCTGTCTGTCTGTCTGTCTGTCTGTCTGTCTGTCTGTCTGTCTGTCTGTCTGTCTGTCTGTCTGTCTGTCTGTCTGTCTGTCTGTCTGTCTGTCTGTCTGTCTGTCTGTCTGTCTGTCTGTCTGTCTGTCTGTCTGTCTGTCTGTCTGTCTGTCTGTCTGTCTGTCTGTCTGTCTGTCTGTCTGTCTGTCTGTCTGTCTGTCTGTCTGTCTGTCTGTCTGTCTGTCTGTCTGTCTGTCTGTCTGTCTGTCTGTCTGTCTGTCTGTCTGTCTGTCTGTCTGTCTGTCTGTCTGTCTGTCTGTCTGTCTGTCTGTCTGTCTGTCTGTCTGTCTGTCTGTCTGTCTGTCTGTCTGTCTGTCTGTCTGTCTGTCTGTCTGTCTGTCTGTCTGTCTGTCTGTCTGTCTGTCTGTCTGTCTGTCTGTCTGTCTGTCTGTCTGTCTGTCTGTCTGTCTGTCTGTCTGTCTGTTCTGTACCTTATAGACTCGGAAACTACTGAACCGATCGGCGTGAAAATTTGTATACAAGGGTTTTTGGGGCTGGGGAAGGTTCTTATGATGTATAGATCATCATAAGAACCTTCCCCGGCCCCAAAACCCCTGCAAATGAAATACAAATTTCTGCATAACTCGAGAACTAATCAAGCAAATAGAGCCAATTTGACATATGGGGATTTTAGGAGGCAGGATTTTTTTGTATGGTGAATTAAGACCGCTCCCCCTTCAAGAGGAGGGGCTTCTCAAATAACAATTTGGGTTTTATTACACTCTTATGATGGCATTTAAGACCAAAATTGGTCCTGCAAACCGCTATAAGAGTATAATAAAATTCACATTGTTGCTTGGTCCATACAAATGAAACACAAATTTCTGCATAACTCGAGAACTAATCAAGCAAGTGGAACCAAATTTGGCATGTGAGGGTTTTTACATGGTAGAATTTTTTTATGGTGAATTAAGACCCCTTCCCGTTTAAGAGGGGCGGCCCCGCGCTAAGGAGAAGATCAGCCCCAGAGATGCCATATTTTCTAAAAAAAATGCCTGTAACTGCTGGAAAACCGAAAAAATCGAGCAGTTTTCCGGCTACTCGAATTTTCTGGTTTAAAAATAATCTGCGAAAATCTGCATTTATTTTACCTTCTCTATTAATTTTTTGCTATTATGTTCTTTATTTTGAACTTAATATACAAAATTTGAGAACAAGTTTGAGGACCGATGGATACTTCGATGCAAAATAAATCGCCTCCTTCGTACTGTGCTCCCATCCACGGACAGCTGTCGTTATTGTGATTGCCGCAAAAGTGTGGGTGACTCAAGTTGACAATGAAGAGTCTCGCGGCAAAGTCTAATGCGCTTTTTACTCTTTCTTCCACCGCATCGAAATGCGAAGAAAGCCCAAAATATCTGAGCGTACATCAGTTGCATGTAGTATCCATTTCCAATATTTCCCATCAACCAACATTGTACGAGCCTCCCCAGTCGTTATACCGTAGATATTTTCGCTCTTAACTGACTTTGTCAGCAACACGATGTTTGATTATCTCTAGGAGATGAAAGCAGACATTTCTTTCAATTAGGGATGTAGAGGTAATATTCCCCAGGTCTCTTTATTAGTTAGGATTTTAACAATGACAACATACAAATCTGTCAAATTTTGAATAAGTGTGTCTAACTGACTGACGGCAAAATCATTTAATCTGGATTATCTAGCAACCTACAAAAGTTATCGGATGAAAGATTGAATGTCTTCGCCAACACGTTAAATCCAGTTAAAGTAATAAAACCTTATTCAATGCATACTTCAATTACCATCCAAAGTCAAAATAGAAACTCAACCAGGCAAAACTTCGATTTCTTCATTAAACCAGCTCGACCGACTTCCTGACAAGTCGTGCCCTGCCCACATCAATTACCGTTTATTGCTTGGCTGCTGAATTATGTGATATGAATTTTAATTAAATTGAAGATTAATTGACGGCCATAATTTAAACTGGGCTGACGCACGCGTTCCACATCGCGTTGCCCCCTTTTTACGGCCCCTTCCGCGGTCAACCCGCCCGCCCAGATCAGTCAGCTTCAATCTCGACTGGTAATAACAATCCGAAAAGCTCAATTGTCCACCGCCACTGCCAGACAGTCAGTGCGCCGATACACGTATAGGCCCCCGTACATGCAGCCCGAAACGGTTAAATTTTACGGTTCTATTGTTGGTCTGAGAAACAACCGGCTTGTTCCGCCTTCCGCCCGAAGGGGTGCGACTCTGGAATACCAAATGCTGCACATGCATGGCAGTTGCTTTTGTGAACTGCTGACTCGGCACAATGAGAATTGGAAATTTTTTTTATTTTCAATCATGAAAGCATTCGAGTCTGGGACTGTTGATCATATTTCTACTTTTAATGTTTCTATATGTGTTGCAATCGATTATTCTATAAGTTCCAGAGTTCCGTAATTGTTTTCGTTGATAAAATGTGGATCTAATTAGTGCCATCTAATACTGCCTGAGAATCTGTGGAACTATAAAATAGTGTAGTTAAGAATAAACTAGGACAGTAGAACAGTTCAGTAGAGTAGAAAAACAAAAAATGAAACTACGTATTAGGTAAATACGTAAAACAGTATAAAGCTACATTATCTAGACTTCGGAAGAAAGCGGTGCATCAAGCACTTAAAACGGATTAGACTTCTGTTCTATTGAATTATTGGTATTCAATATATGTTTCACAGAATCAAAATTCCAGCGTGAAAGCGTGTGAATTTCTGGAGTTAAACCACCCCCGGATGCAAGAAGCCACGTAAAAGCCGTGGGGCTGCTGAACCGGACGCACTCCTTGCTCACGAAAGAACTTTTTCGTCGTCGGAGAGATTTATGTATGTGACCGATAAAATTTGCATACAAAACCAATTTGAATGAAGTTCAGAGGTTATGTTATTGTTTCAAGTATATGTGTGCATCATAAGCTACATATAAAAAAACGAGCATCGGAGAAAAGTTGATAAGAGAAAGACTCGACAGAAAACACACGGGGATGCTCTGCTGGCATCGAGAGCGCGGGATGACAGGAAATAATACCCATATTGTACGCACTCAAGACAAGACTTACTTTGTGTGGAGTAGAGCACAACTTCAATAATGGTTGCTTATCTCGAAAGTTGACGCTACTCGTTTTATTCTGGCAGTTCTCTTATTCCAACTTTGTGACAATGGACGATTTATGTAAGCGCAACAATACAACGATCGGATGCCACATCCGTTTTCTCGATTTACCCGTCATTTAAAATGGGACATTTTTCATTAAATTACATGTATAGTCATTTATAGCTTTTAATTTTCAGTACAAAATCATTTTTACTTAACGATTATCAAATGGTTTAATGCTTTGTACCCTTTCTCACCAATAATGACCCGTATAATATAGACACAGACAAACAGACATAACACTCGTTTTCCATTCTTCGTACCGATTAAACCGTCATTTCAAATTTGGGTTGGGAATGTCTCCGTTTTGGTCAAAGTGGCGCTTTTTGACGAAAAAAGGGGAATTCCCCATAAAAAGTACTTGCTACTTCGAGGGATACCCATGTTGCTATTTGATATTTGGGAATGTCGATCTTAGATGGTGCTAGTGTTCAGGCTAAATGTGAGGTACGATAATTTTTGTTGATTTTTCTTCCAAGAGTTATGTCTGTTTGTCTGTGATATAGATTTATGCGTAGTGACGAATTAGATTTCTTAACATTTTCTTATTAGAGTTCTACATTAGAGTGGTTTTTAACCCAAAGGGTCATTCACCACTTAAAATTTCTTAACATTTTTTTTGCTTCAATATTATAACATATGACTTAGAGTTCAAGAGTTATCATCTCTCAAAAATAAGAGCTGTGATAAATTGTGAAAAAAGTATTTCACAAATTTTGGAAATTTTTTTTTTCTTTTGAAGAAAAAGGTGAGCTTGAACAAAACTTTTCTGTTATTTAAGTAATTTACATGCTTTCCAAACAGAAGCGGGGACAGCAATTTCGACTCTTCCAGGAGAAGAAGCACCACCAGGAGGAGAAGGAGTGCGAAGAACTCGAGCAGCTGTCAGCTGTACAGCTGCTGTACTGCTTCATGGCACACGGAAGTTCTATTAAAGACTCAACGAAACTCGCAAAGGTTTTTTGCAGAGATAAAGAAGGAGGTATTTTGACTAACGGCCGTGGTGTAATCGAAGGGTGGAGGCAGGAGGCAGGAGGCAGGAGAATTGTTGGACCCATTCGAATCTCGCAGGGGACTTCGACAAGGAGTTGGTCTCTCCTGTCTGCTATTCAACATTGCGGTCGAAGGTGTTATAAGAAGAGCGGCGATCGAAATGCGGGGCGATTTTCAATAAATCCAATCAATTTATCTGCTTTGCCAACGACATAGATGCTGTCGGCAGAACATTTAAGGCGGTGGACGATCATCTTACTTACTTTACTTTAGTGGCAACGGTCCGTTACCGATCCTGCTCCGAACGAATTATAGTCCTCCAGCACCGTCGGTCCTGGGCTGCCGTTCTCCAATCCCCACGAACACCAGCAGTAGCATCGTCTTCGACAGCACACACCCACCGGGTGCGGGGTCTGCCTCGGAGTCTACGGCCCCTTACTGGTTCTCTGCTGAAAATAGTTTTGGCTACTTTTTCGTCGGGCATTCTAGCCACGTGTCCAGCACACCGCAGCCTGCCACATTGCACTACCTTCACTATATCAGCATATTTGTATACTTGGTACAGCTCGTGATTCATGCGTCTGCGCCACACTCCATTTTCCGTTTTGCCACCAAATATAGATCACAGAATTTTACGCTCAAAAACCCCAAGCCCTCGCCGATCAGCTTCCTTTAGCGTCCATGATTCGTGTCCGTAAAGGGCCACCGGGAGGATTAGTGTTCTGTAGAGCGCCAGTTTTGTGCGAAGATTGTGTTAAAGATAAAACAGTCTAAAACGGAGTCTGTGCGCTCAGACCGAGAACGAGCGCGACAGGGCTCGCTTATGTAATATCGTGGTAATCCGCGGGGATGAGTTTGAGGTAGTCAACGAGTTCGTATACCTTGACTCACTGGCAACAGAGGACAACAATACCAGCCGTGAGATTAAAAAGCGTATTATTTATCATCGGAAGTCTAGCCTACTACGAACAGCACAAACACACGCGGTCGAACCATTTGTACCATCCGTACAAATTGAACGAAAACGCTTATTAAACCGGTTGTCCTCTACGGAACTCCTCTTTGAAACGAGGACACTGCGAGAAGAGGACAAGTGCTCGAAGTTTTCGAACGGCGGGTGCTAAGAAGCATCTCTAGAGGCGAGCAGGCCGCGTGTCTCTTCTGCACTCACTATTCAGAAAGTGGCTAATGCTAGACGGATACGTTGGGAAGGACGTGTTGATAGAATGCCGAACAACTATCTACAACTAAATGGTTTTCACATCGAATCCATATGGAACAAGATGAAGAGGGGTACAGCGAGCGAGGAGGCCAGACCAGGTGAAGAGGAAGATCGAGGGAAAAGTGGCTACATCGCTGCATGCGCTTGGCCGGGAGGTCAGCGCAGACGGCCAAACAGTGAAAAAGTACTAGGCGAACATGGACATACACAGAGCCGGGGTTTAGGCCGGGAAACCCGTGCGGTGGAACGCAGCCTCAGGGGGGCACGCTATGTCCGAAGGTACTTGTTATTTAACTTACATGCACCTCAGATTTCTCTTCACAGGATGATAGTATTAATCAAAACAATTAATTTAGAGAAGGTCTTAAAATATTCTATCTTGGGTTTTTTGAAAAATTCAATTTTCAAGGTTATTTAGGGGTCATCCCCTCTCAAGAGATCATATTCGTTGTAATCGACCATCTCCGATTTCAACCAAATTTGGTATAATTGCCTGTTCTGACCCCACATTTAATTTCTCAAAGTTTTGTATGGATTGAATAATCCCCCTTGCAGTGACATGCAGTGAAAAATGAGTATTTACGAAAATCTGAGAAAAATGGAGAACCGTCAAAAACAGATAAAAAAATCAATAAATTAGATTAGATCAATAAATTTGACATCAATGCTTCTCAGGTTGATAAAGAAATCGCGGATAACTATATCCGCAATGAGTTTTTAGAGAACTCTCCGTTAGTCCGTTCCATGGAAAGCATGGAAAGAAATCATCATGGATATCAATACGGTAAATCTACGGAAACTGCATTGCTCTGCTCTGCGTTGTGGCGTTAGTTAAGAAATCGCTTAAATATCAACAGGCGGCACTTTGAGTTTTCCTTGATACTGAAGGCGCCTCTACAACTTCATCAATGGGTATGAGCAGTCCGGAAACTGTGTACAATAATCAAAGCCTGCCTCAAAAGGTTATCATTTAGGAGGTCATAGTAGCATTTCAACTAAATGCCCCTCTGGCATACAAAAAAGGCCTCGCTGCTTAATCTGCACAGGGCCTCGTGTGCTGTAACGCCGGCTCTGGACATACATGTCAGGAAACGGTGGTCCCGTCCTCTGGTCTCGGAGCGGCAGCGGCTGAATAAGATCGTGTATGTGCCGGCACACAATGAAAAAAATTGACAGGAATAAGGTAAATAGAGTTTTATGAGAAGGTAAACCAAACTCGGAAGGGCTACACACCGAAACCTGACATGTGTAGGGACGAGGGAGGGAATCTAATTACAAACGAGCGCGAGGTGGTCGACAGGTGGAAGCAGTTCTTCGATGAACACCTCAATGGCGAAGTCGCAGAAGGAGGCGGAACGGAAATTAACCTAGGAGCGCCCATGGAAGATAGTGATGTCCTAGCACCTGATCTCCAAGAAGTCAAACGAGAAATCACGTTGCTGAAGACCAATAAAGCCGCTGGGAAGGACCGCCTACCGGCAGAGCTTTATAAACATGGCGGAGAAACGCTAGCAAAGGCTCTACACTGGGTTATTTCGAGGATTTGGGAGGAGGAAAAGCTACCGGAGGAATGGATGGAAGGAATGGTTTGTCCCATCTACAAAAAGGGTGATCGGCTAGACTGCTGCAACTATCGCGGTATTACGCTGATAAATGCCGCCTACAAGGTACTCTCCCAGATCCTGTTACGCCGGCTGTCACCGATAGCACAAGGTTTCGTAGGGAATTATCAGGCGGGTTTCATAGGGGCTCGCGCAACTACGGACCAAATTTTTACTATCCGACAGATCTTGCAGAAATGTCGGGAGTGCAACGTGCCCACGCATCACATCTTTATTGATTTCAAAGCAGCATACGATACAGTCGATCGAGACAAGCTATGGCAGATAATGCACGAATACGGTTTTCCGGACAAACTGACGCGACTGATCAGAGCTACATTGGATCGAGTGATGTGTTTTGTACGCATCTCTGGAACACTCTCGAGTCTCTTCTAGACGCGACGAGGGTTGAGACAAGGTGACGGTCTATCCTGCATGCTGTTCAACATCGCTCTTGAGGGGGTGATCCGACGAGCGGGCATCGAAACGAGAGGCACGATTTTTACCAAGAGTAGCCAACTTCTAGGCTTTGCAGATGACTTCGATATCATTGCCAGGAACTTTGCGACGGCGGAGGCAATCTACGCCAGACTGAAAGCGGAGTCTAGGAGAATTGGGCTAAAAATAAATGCGTCGAAGACCAAATACATGAAAGGAAGAGGCTCAAAGGAAACAAATGTGCGCCTCCCACGGACGGTAACCGTTGACGGCGACGAACTAGAAGTGGTAGAAGAGTTCGTGTATTTGGGATCGCTGGTGACCGCGGACAACAACACTAGTAATCCAGCGGCGCATCCAAGCGGGAAATCGGGCCTACTTTGCCCTTCGTAAAACGCTACGATCAGGAAGCATACGCCGCCGCACGAAGCTAACAATGTACAAAACCATTATTAGACCGGTAGTTCTTTATGGACTTGAAGCCGTGACGCTGCTTACGGAGGACATACGCGCCCTTGCCGTGTTTGAGCGGAAAGTGCTGCGGACGATATTTGGCGGAGTACAAACTGAAAGCGGAGAGTGGCGGAGGCGTATGAATCACGAGCTACAGGCACTGCTTGGGGAGACTCCCATCGTACATCTAGCGAAAGTTAGCAGGCTACGGTGGGCCGGACACGTCGTAAGGATGCCGGACGACAGTGCGACGAAAACGGTCCTCTTCAACAACCCCACCGGCACCAGGAACAGGGGGGCCCAACGTGCACGATGGCTCGACCAGGTCGAAAGCGATTTGCGACTTCTGAGACGACTAGGAAATTGGCGACGAGTGGCCCAAGACCGAGTTGAATGGAGACGAGTGCTTGAAACAGCACGACCCACCCCGGCTCTATGCTGCTGAAGAAGAAGAAGAAGGTAAATAGAGTATTCTAAGCGACTTACTAGTGTGTGACTGTATTGGTGGTTTGTGTGCATCGTGAAACGATTTCGCTATGGAAAAAAAATCCTGATGAATACAAATCGCGTATACGTATACGCGGCGGACAGGGGCTTGCGATGGGTGCCATGCTTTTGTCGCGTCTCAGTCTCAGCACAAGCGAAAGAGAAACAGTAAGTCACTGCATACGTTTCATTCGACAATGTTGGCAACAAATTTACCTGTCAGGCGGGCGCTTTTTCTGCAATAGCGCCCTTCGTTAAGTCGATTGTCAAATACCGTTCGTTAAGATAGGAATAGCACCCCACTGGCGGCAAAGTGTGCGTAAGACAAGCTGGCACAAACAGGAACGATTTCAATCTGGATATTTTGTAATTCTATTCATTTTCACTACGCGTAGGCCACCCGCCCTATGAATTTGTTGTTTGATTTAACGAAAACAAACGTTTTGAAAACGTATCAAATGTATGCGAGTTCTCAACATCTGGATTGCAGAAGATGGAACATTTGCGCGGCAATTTCGGCTAGATGATCTGTTTTGGTTGCCGCAGAGAGGCAAATTCGCGCCCAGGGTTAAAACAAAAACTCTATTAATTAAGAAGTAACACCTGATTACAACTTGTGTTACCTTATAGGTGTAATCGGTGTAACTGCTCGGTGACCCCTTGCAAATTATAATCAAGAAAATTATTTTCTTATGCCGGCACGAGCAAGCGGTTTGTTTACAATTTTTCTTCTACTAAATCAGTAATGCCAGATGTAAGGAACTCTCTGATTTATTGAGAAGTTATTTGTAAGGTGGATATTTTACATTGCTACCTGCGTGCTGCGTTTTGGATTATGATTGTCAGTCAGTTGCAAAATTTACTAACATGACCTGTCAAAAAAATGGAGCATTTAACGCTTGTTCATTAGAGATATTAGCGATTTAACAACGATTTAAATGAAATGTAGTTATATAGTTATTTTCCAAAATATATGGCATCTCTGAAGCCGTGGGCGTGATCTGAACCAATATTTTACTTGCAAAGGTGAGGCAAACATCTGCTGTAATCATCGAACTTATCAGCTCGAATTGATCTTGATTACTTTGTACGTTATACTGAGGTAATCATCAGTCAGATAGCAGAAAAGAACTGTCAAATTTTTGCAACGTAAACGCTAAACGCAAACGTGCAAATTCTGCCTGACCATACACAGCATTTTTTGTGTAAGGAAAAATTAAAAAAAAATATTCTCGCTCCAATCACTATTAATGCACCCAACAATATGAGCTAGATGATTTCTATAAAAATTTAATTAACATAATTATTAAAAATATAATGCTCAATTCGATTCGCTTCAATTTCTGCGTGCCTGTCGTGCCTGTGCATTCGCAATTCTTACTCACCTTTGTGTTTAACACGTTGATCTACAGACGCTTTTGTTTGTCTGACATTTTGTTTTCGGGATTTGCTGTACTCTAGAGTGATTTTCAGAAGTAAAACTTTGAGAAAAGTTATTTAAAACATTTTTTTGACTAATTCATATCAAAAATTACAATTAGTGTGGATTCTACTTCATAAAGGTGACGAAAATAATCGTGAGAACGCAATATATTAGCATATTTTGCAGGTTTCAATAATGTGATCATTCTGCTTCAGTTTCTAGCTTACTACAAAAATGAGTAAACGAAAACGAACTAACTCATCACAAAGTAACAATGAAGACGACGACAGTGACGAGGATATGCCGCTAGAGCAATCACCTGCTCCGCTAGTATCCCGAAAGAAGAAAAAACTAGATCCGGTTTGTAACACATTTGCGTTTCGGCCGCTACTCGCATAACAGTCCCATTTTCTATATAAACGGGACTGTTATACGAGTAGCAGCAGCATAGGTCAATACATGTGTGGTCCTGCATCATTCTGCATGATTGAATTTTACTTTCAGACCGAACTTTGTCAACATCTTTATGAGTCGATCCGTGCATTCAAAAAAGAGGACGGTAGCACACTTTGCGACACCTTTATACGAGCACCAAAGCGTAGACAGGAACCTTCTTACTATGAAGTGGTGGCCAATCCGATCGACCTCCTGAAGGTACAGCAGAAGTTGAAAACGGAAGCATATGAAGATGTAGAAGATCTGAAAACCGACATTGAATTGATTGTGAACAATGCTAAGGCTTTCTATAAACCGGAATCTCCAGAGTATCAGGATGCTTGCCAGCTATTGGACGTTTTTAATACCAACAAGGCAAGGCTGCTGGAAACCCAGCAGGAGCATGAAGCGGTTGAAGTGGTAAAACCTAGAAAAATTAGTCGTCCTCGAAAGTCTACCCACGAGCCCGAAGACACCGATGTGGACGATTTTGACCCATACGAAGAAATGTTCAATTCGGTGATGACTGCAACCGACGAAAACCGGGAATTACATCGCATGTTTCAATTACTGCCTTCGAAGAAATCCTATCCTGAATACTATGACGTTATCGACCACCCAATCGATCTGAAGTGCATCGCTGTTAAGATCCAGACTAATGCGTATTCACATTTGAATGAAATGGAAAAGGATTTGCTCCAAATGATCAAAAATGCTTGTACTTTTAATGAACCTGGGTCACAAATTTATAAAGATGCTAAAACATTGAAAAGAATATTCACCAGTCGAAAGGCTGATATCGAAGCTGGACGGTATCGTAAAAGCGCCAATCGGAAGGCACGAACTGGAACCAGCCTCAGTTCAATGGTTGCTGCTCTCAAAGAAGAACCGGAAAGTTCGGATGAAGAACTGGATGATTCGATGGAAACCGAAGGAGATGGTCCGTTGTGGCAATTATTTGATCAACTGTACAATACTGCGAACACTAACGGTAAAATTTACAATGATTTTTGCCACTTTTATCAATGTTTCCCGCCAGCTAAATTAGGATATTGTTTGCAATTTTGGTTAATTATAATTTTATTTCACTTTTCCGCCCTACTTTCCATTCCGCACGTGTTGCACATCCTGTCGAATAACCTTGTCCTACACTTTCAACCTCACCTGTGTGATTTGACTTTACCTTTACCCGCCGCTTGAAACCCAAACTCTTCCACATTTTCTGCGAAAACGCGGAACACTTATAGATCCCAATGCTGTAGGCGCTCCGCTGGGCGAATCTCTCTGGAAGTTGCCAACCCGTCGCTTTCATCCGGAATATTACTCACAGATTAAGAAGCCAATCTCGATGGGTCAGGTGCGCAACAAACTGAAGAAGGGTCTTTATTCAAACGTAACCGACATGAGTGCCGATTTGTACGTGATGTTGGACAATGCTAAGAAAGCTAATCCGCAGAATAGTAAAATCTATAAGGTGAGATTTAAACATTTAATTTATTTAATTATAACATGACTTATCTAATATTACACATTTTAGGATGCCGTTAAAATGCAAAAATTATTGAATCAAAAGCTGATCGATTCAGGCGATTTGGATGACAGCGACGAAGAAGACGATACGGATTCGTCTATAGTGACCGTTACCCCTGCCAAAAGCGCTGTGAAGCGAAGCCGACCTCGTAGCTCTGCGGCGATAATTCAGTCGCCACCACATCCGCAAGCCAACAGCTCAGCGGTAGGAGCTACAAGTACGCCGTTCCAAAAGGGTTCGGGTAACCGACAGTCACTGGTGGCTACTCTTAAGAAGAAACTAATTTCATTGCACGAATATATGGTCGAGTTCTCCCATGCCGGACGACAACCTATGGTTCCGTTCATGGAGAAACCGTCGAAAAAGCTATATCCTGACTATTATCAAGTGATTCAGCACCCGATCGATATGACCACAATTGAGAATAACATCAAAACCGACCGATATGGCACGCTAGATGATGTGGTCGGGGACTATCGTCTCATGTTCTCCAACTGCCGCAAATACAACGAAGAAGGTTCTATGATCTATGAGGATGCTAATATTCTCGAAAAAGCTCTCAACGAAAAGTTAAAAGAATTTTCTTCTATCAGTAAACGCCTGAGTACACCGAAAACGTTAGTATTTATGTCACACTAGCCTAAAACTAAGCAATAACACAATGTTAATGTTTCAGAGCATCCAGAGCGAAAAACAAACTGAACACTTTGGAATCGAAGCTGAAACATTTGTACGACACCGTTCGGGAGTACCGGGAACCGAAAGCTAACCGCCAGTTATCTTATATCTTTGTAAAATTGCCTTCGAAAAATGTAAGTACCGTTGGCCCAATTAATTGTCCCCGTCGTCGTCGTGCGATTGGTTCGTCGTTAATCGCATCCGTAGCCACATAATAATGTATCACACACCATTGCAAGTGAAACCCATAGGTATTTCGATAGCACTTGCTCTACAGCATACTTTTTTTGTTTTCTTTTTCTCTTTCTTTCCGGTGTTCCGTTTCATACACCACCGCCTCCGGTTGTGTTGGATGGACATTGTGGAAAGAAAAAGGTAATTTTTAGTTTTTGATTATTTAAAAGTTGTCATTTATAAGCAGAAGGGAAAGAATGTGATAATAATTTCTTGTTCAATGTTGGTTAATCAGGTTGCGGTGGGTGTCTTGACTAAAAGCTTCTTCCATCACGGTCTGACAGTGTTGGCAGCAATGTTTGCATGCAGCTGAAGAAACCCAAACGTTTTTGAAAGCACGTTTGAAATTTCGAAATACTCTAATGTTAATGTCCATACTATTTTTGCATGTTTCAAATACGTTCGTAAGTCTTATGTGGCGTAAAATATACAATAATTTACAATTAGCCACGATTTAATTTAGTCTTGCGCTTCTACATTCTAATAATCAGAACAATTCTAATCAGATTCTCTATTCTGAGTTCTAAACAAATCGTATGCTTCAATCCATTCTGACCGTAATTCAGAATAGAAACACTGATCAGTGGGTTTTTGGCTAAGAATGTAGAATCAAGGCGATTGTAGCCATGAATATGTTCAAGAGAAGATTAGCATGAGCCCTGTGCAAGGATGACATGCAAAATCATGAAGCGTTCCACATTTTTTAAAGCAAAAATAATTCCTTAAGGGCTTTGGCTTAAACTCTTTAGTTGGCCATTAAAAGAAGCCTGCAAATACCTGCATACCTATCTGCTTGCGTTTAACTTGAATCCGAAGATTGTTGATTTTTTAAGCCATTCCGCATCTAACGCTTGCAAGCTTAAAGGAACTTTTTGGAAATTTGTAACTTTTACACCTTTTTATGACATTCGATATCAAAAACTGATTTTGAAAGTTATTTTTTGCAAGCACAAATCAAAGTTCGCTCATTAATGACTGATTCCTATGGAATTTTTCTCATTAGTATATCTATGCGCGCTTGGATACGACTTTGTGTTATTACCAGACTACAACTCTTTGATTCTTGAAGAGGCGTACGCGATATTATTGCAGCACAAAATATTTATTAGCAATTCTCTTCTATTTATCGAGTCAACGTTTAATTTACATAAACTGGTTCATTTTTCAGTGTAGTATATGGTAAAAAGGCTTTTTGAAGGCACTCTGTCTAATAAATTTTACTATTGTTGGTACCTTTTGTGACGGAAATTTTACTTTGCTTGCCGCAGGTACAGATAGTCTATTAAATGAGATATTTCGATACAAATGTGGACTGTTTCTGCTTTTTGATACGTTCATCCACTTTTAACTTATCTTTTTCGGTGTAAAACTCGTGAACTGGGATTTGTTGGAAGTCAAATTTGACGATTGCTTCGTCATCTATCATACAGTAACTGCATTTGGTCCATATTTCCTTGCTGAGATTTCTAGCACGGATTTTGGCAATAGTTCTCTGACGTTCATCGTTGTTTGAGAAGGTTCGAACCATATATGGCTTTGTGAAACGCCGATCTTCTTGCCAACATGACGTGTTAAAATATTAAGTTTTCGGGTTAAATTAGCTTTCCTACCAGCTCCTGCTTTGGGATTCATTGCCAAACGATACTTGAACTTTTCAGTACTCTTGAAATGGTTGTATTACAGATCTTCGAGCTTTTTTCTAAAATTTTTCACGCATCCGCTCGATTCGCTTCCGAGTCAGAAATGCACAACTACGAAATTCCCATTTATTGGTCCGCAGGACTGTCCTGCACTCGGCTCACTTCACACTGGGTGGTGCGCAGAGAGCGCTCTTGATGTACCGCCCAGTGTGAACTGGGAGTGCGCCGTAATTACTTAACATAGAGCAATACTTATGGATAATAATTAACTCTATAAATGCCCCATACATAAGATTTTCGAATTTTGCGTGGTTGAGGTGTTACAATTAAAAAAGCAAAATAAGTGCACTCAGTACAGGACAGCCCTGTTGGTCTGTGTCCGTCGATCCGTCAAAACAAAGGAATGCAATCAGAGATCTCCAATGCCTCCGTCATGGTTTTCATCTCGGCAGGACAGGTTTTCGTCAACAGTCCGGATGTTGTTGGCTAAACTACGTCGCATGAATCTCTGGCTGTGTCTCTTCTACGGTGTCCTTGCGAATTCCAGTCGAGTGCTGCAGTCGCTGCAGATCTCGTTTACTCCTTTATTAAAGGTGTGTTTGATCCATTTTCTGTTACGTTCTCGAATATCTGTTTCTGCCGACAATTGATGACACCAACAATGACGTTACTTATTGGATATCCAGTTGTCAGGCCACCAGGCCTGATACATCACAGGCAGCGATTGATGAATAACTGCAGTTTCTTGCGTTATCTCCGCTGAAACACATCATATTTCGCAGGCGTACAGCAATAAGGATTTAACGTATGAGTTGAAAATTTGTGGTTTGGTATGTGATCTGGTTTGAGCACAAAATGTTTCAATGATCTGTAAGGACACTTCTGATCTATCTGATCCATCTGACTATTCGTCGGGTATTGTCTAGCTACCAAGATATGAAATGGCTTTCTCCTGCTCAACTTGTATACAGTATTTGGTGGGGTTGTCAGTGTTCACTGTCATAGACTCAGTCTTTGCTACATCAACTACGAGCAGGGCCCGGCATCGTCAAAACAAATAAATGAAACTGACTTTCTCTTACTTTGCCTTCACTTCATACATGAAGCGACTGGTTTCATTTGTTGAACAGCTCGTTTCATGCAAGCTTCAGCTGAAGTTAGTGACTGTTTCAAGTAACGACGATTGAAAGTCAGACACGATTTGTCGATGTTGACTAGGTTAATTATAATATGCATTACACTAAGAAACGTTACTCATATTCAATTCATTTGCATTCAAAGTTACTGGCATTCTACTGAATATTTGATAGAAAAGCACAATTGAAACTTGATCGTCATGATGAAGTGAAACCGGTTTTACTGACGCTAATTGAAGCCAGTTTTGAATCGAAGCAGTGCTGCTTCAGTTGGAACCGAAGCTTCATTGCTTCATTATTGAGTGACAATTTGCAATTAAAGGTGACGTTGTTGGACCCTGACTATGAGACTTGCTGCCGTGATCTCTCAGAAAGGTCATTTAACTTGCTCTACATAAGCGATTTTTTGGAAGTTATGTTATTGTATTTAACTTGTGAAAAGTTGAACAAATAATATTTTTAAAACAAAATCGTTGCGTACTACTGTCATTTGAAATATAACGTAATATACGTTATTTTCAGTAATCAAAATTAACGATATTTTTTGATACGGTGCGATACTTTTTCGAAACCATTCGAACCAACACGAACCCGTGAAGACAACATATATTCGCTGTGATTCAAATAAGACAGTAGTATTCCATCCAGGACGTCGAGAAACAGCAGCAGTGATAATATGCAGCCATGCCTCATATCAACAGTAATCCGTAGAGGGTCGGACTACAGAGAGTATCGATTACAGAGGCGCCGAGACATTCAAAATCCACTAAATTGGTGTAATCTATAGTCTCTGTAGGTCGGACAAGACGCCATTATGCAACACCTTGCACGAGAACGCCTCGATGAGATGGACTAACTTATCTGGTACTTCTCTACGCTTAGTGCGTCCCTTGCAATAGATTACGCGAATTTACTCTCGAAATTAGCACAAATATTCAAGAAAAAATCGTCTAATGCAGGCTGCTATTAAATTTTACCATTGTTTTCTAATCAAAACATATTTTAATAGTTTTCCCTTATGCAAGCATTATTACAGTGGACCCCCGTTCGTTTGAACGATTCCTCATGCAAACGAACGGGGTTAGTTTTTAATTTGAACAACTGGTAACCCTAAATATACTGGAGCTTGTGTGAACTGGCTGCCCTGCTCTTTGTTATTGTTTTGGTGGTTTGATTCAGTTGGCAGTTGCAAGCAGTGAATATTTCATTCTCCGATCGGATTTCTACCATAATCGTTGGGAAAACGCAATGTGAAACAGATTAAACATGCTAGCTCAGTACAAACAAATCGTGTTTATGTGCATTGTCTGCATAAGCAAATGATGTCATATTGAGAATGACATTTGAACCATTTTTAATTTGCACGTCGTGCAAACCAACGGGGTTCAAATTAAAAAGTGTTCAGATTAAAAACGGTCAAACGAACGGGGGTCCACGGTATTTCATTAAAGTTTGTATGTATATAGGGTTAGCCAAGATAAATTTTTTCGATCGTGAGCATTGCCCTTACTGGTCAACGCTGCCTGACAGTTTTTCAAGCACCAACCGAATAGACTATTAGTCATTGAACGATATAATAACCCGTAGGTATGAATAAAACAGTTTGCTTCGCTTTTCCGGGTAAATCTTATGAAGGAAGCAAAGTAAACTGTTTTATTCATACGGTCCAAAAAAAGTTCTATGAAATATTTGGAATGTTTTTAGGCATCCCTAAAACAATATATGTTTTGTTATCGCTTGCGATGTTTGTCTCGGTATACTATGATAACTGGCAACATTGCTCTCGTAAAGCTTAATTTAACATCTTTGCATAGGTTCCACGTCCAATTCAAGTAAGCTTTCTAACAAATTTCATTCGCAACTTCCCATATGGTCTAGTGGCTAGGATATCTGGCTTTCACCCAGAAGGCCCGGGTTCGATTCCCGGTATGGGAACATTTTTTGCTTATACGAATCAAATTGTTTTTGTTTGCTCGCAAACCGTAATAGTAAATTTGTTACTATATTTTTTCCCATTTCAGGATTACCCGGACTATTATGATATCATAAAGAACCCGATAGACATTGATAAGATCGAACAGAAACTGCGCAAGCAGAGCTACGAAAGCGTTGACGAGATGGCAGCCGACTTTATGCTAATGTTCGAGAACGCCTGCAAGTACAACGAACCGGACTCGCAAATCTACAAGGATGCCCTCTGCCTGCAGCAGCTCGTCATTCAAACCAAACAGGCCCTGCGAAGCGATGAGACCGTTCCGGACGTACCGCAAGCCGTTCAGGAACTGCTGCTGTCGTTGTTTACCAGTCTGTACAACTATCAGGACGAGGAAGGCCGATGCTATTCGGATTCACTTGCCGAACTGCCGGAGCATGATGAGTCCGATGGGACTAAGTGAGTTGATGTTCTGTAATGTTTGTTAAACATGAGATTTTTATATGATTATTTTGTAACTTAAGGGTCCGTGCCATTTCACTCGATTTAATCAAGCGTCGGTTGGATAAAGGTCTGTACAAACGACTGGACATGTTTCAGGAAGATATATTTACCTGCCTAGAGCGGGCCCGTAAGCTGAGCCGTACGGATTCACAGGTCTTTGAAGATTCCATTGAGATGCAATCGTATTTCATCAAAAAGCGGGACGAACTCTGCCGGCATGGTAATGTGCTTGAATCTCCCGCACTAAGCTATAGTGTGATGCATCTGAGTGCAGCGGTGGAAGCACTGCGACAAACGAAACTATTGGAAGAGGAAGCCGATACGGAATCGGATGCGATGGTAAGTTAAAGTAAACCTTTTTCTTTTAGCCTAAATCGTGATTCCAACCTATCTGAATTCCCACCTGTCTGAATAAGACTGTCTGTCGTATTAAATGCGACAGCTATAGAGAGTGTCGATAAAGTAGACTTGTAGAAGAGCTTTCGCTTTTTGTACCATAGAGAAAAGCACACACTTGCTTTATAAAGTGCTTTTAAGCTTCTTTTATCATCAGCCGAAATAGCTCAGTTGGGAGAGCGTTAGACTGAAGATCTAAATGTCCCCGGTTCAATCCCGGGTTTCGGCAACCAAGTTGACAATTTTTTTTTTGTTTTCTTTTCAGCAACCCTCACAAGGAGAAAGTATGACAATTGACCAAAGAGTGTTTTCTCCTGGTGATTTCGTTTACGTAGATCTTCCGGATAGCAAGAGTAAGCCAATTTATTGCTCATAACATTTTAAGTTTTATTTGATTACTTGATGGTTTCAGTTCCCGGAGTTATGTACATCGAGCGGCTGTGGACAAACAGTGACAATATAAAAATGATGTACGGCAACATGATGCTCAGGCCGTACGAAACATATCATTTAACAACGCGCAAGTTCATGGAGAAGGAATTGTTCAAAAGTGATCAGCACCAGGCCATTCCGTTGTCGCAAGCACAGAATAAGTGCTTTGTCATGTATGTCAAAGATTACTTCAAGATGCGACCGGAAGGGTTCCAGGATAAGGACATATATGTTTGTGAGTCTCGATACAGTTCTCGAGGACGTTGTTTCAAGAAAATTAAAACGTGGACCTTGGTCCGTGCCAACGATCCGGTCAATTTGGTACCGCGTGAAACTCCGCTGGACGTCAAGCGTGTCATGTCCGTTTTCAAAGAACGTGTTGAAAAGCACAAGGAAGAACTATCGGAGCTGCAAATGCAGGAAGCGCTTACTGAGAAAGAGAAACCCAATGTGATTGTTTACGTGAATGGCGGAGAAGAAGGCAGCGTATTCTTCGAACAGTACAACACTGTCTGCGGGGGTGTCGTTAAGACTGGCGACTTTGTTTACGTGGCCACTGAAACCGGAAAGCAATCGGTTGCACAGATTCAATCGCTTTGGGAAACGAAAGAGTAAGTCTTGTAACCAACCAATTGTTCGCTTATTTCTACTAAATTTTTCTTACAGCGGAAAAGCATTCTTTCGTGGACCTTGGTTGCTTACTCCACCGGAAGTTCCGGGAACGATCAGCCGTTTATTTTACCGCCAAGAGCTTCTGCTTTCAACGGTACAAGAAACTACTCCTACGGTGGCAATCGTAGGCCGATGCGCGGTTCTGGAACAACCCGAATACATTACACGTAATGCGATTAGTTATCTTTCTCAAAAGCGAACCATCACTGAATAATTAACTATTCCTCAGGACGCCCAACCGAAGTACCGGAAGTGGACGTATTCCTCTGCGAATCCGTTTACGACGAGCTGAAGAAGCAAATCCGCAAGCTGGGCACGGGTGGGCTCAAAAAATTCAACCACTCGCAGATGGTGACGACGGACGAAGTTTTCCACTTCCGGCGTCCGATCAATCCCCCCAAGGTACGGTATTAACCACTAGTCTGTGGGCGTGCGTGAGTGTGTATCTTTTTTTTTGTGTTAATCACTTTGTTCCTCCTTGTTGTGTGCTATTTGTAGGTCACCTGCGGCGAAATCGCAGCCTTGCAGGAGAATCGACCGATTCCGTCGGGCGATCTGGTAAATACCAGCAGTATTTTACTTGTTTCTCCATCACTAGTGATGTTTGTTGTGCTGTTTAGTTGTGCTTTAGTTAGATTGCTATTCAACTTTCAGTAAATTAGTTAGTTAGTTAGAACATCTCGTATCTGTCCAATGCCGTGAAATTGATTCATTTCCACCCCTATTTAAAATTCATTTTTGTTGGTTTGCAGCAAGCTTATGGTTTATACAAAGGACGTGGTTATTTGCGTTGACTGTCGGATTAATATAATCAAACTTTTGGCATGCATTTACTCACAAAATGATAAGAAAAATCATGAAATGCAATAATTTTACACCGGGCCTAAATTTATTGCTAGCAATAAATTCCTCCCCCTATCTTATAAAGGAATTAGTCAATTAGTAGTAAATATTGAATTAATGTTTTATAATATTATGTCTGTCTCGCGCAGTCTCAAACGGAGCAGTTTTGAATATTTATAATTTTCTACAAATGTAAAAGTCTACCAAGCTTTAGAGTGCAAAATTAACTTCTTTAAGTTTGTGAAATGTTCATAAATTTGATCAGTTATGATTTTTTAGTTTGAAGTCAGCCACAGCTAGATTGTGGATGTTTTCCATTTTCGTTCCCTTTAATTCGCATGCGAATTTCATTCTACTTTTTAAACTAAGCATGGATCGAACTATCACAAACTTTTACAAATGCTCTGGCTTTGTGATGGTACATATATTTTTGATTATTTATGTTATCTATTTATTGCTTTATCCGTGATCGAGCGGACAATAAACTAAATCCTATAAAATCTTGTTCAACAATTTTGAGCAAGAAAACAGGGTTTACAAAACCTGATTGTAAAATAGCAACAAGGTGGATCGATATCTGTCAAAGTAACAAATTGCTGTCTACCACACTCATAGTAACACTTAATATGAATAATAGGAGTATTTATTACTGAACAGTTCACTAAGACTAAGCTTCTAATTTTCTTCGCCTTATAAATTGATTGTATAGTTAGCAATTATAAACCGATTGCATATCTTCGATTAAATTGCATGAAAAATCTAGGCGTCAGTATTAAGCTTGCACTCATTAACATCACGAAATCTGTACTTCAACACGACATTTCGCGAGTTTAGGCCTACAAACTTAACATACAGAGTCTAACAGTATTAAT
The DNA here is from genome assembly GCF_943734655.1 of Sabethes cyaneus. NCBI lineage: Eukaryota > Metazoa > Arthropoda > Insecta > Diptera > Culicidae > Sabethes > Sabethes cyaneus. Next base: position 60,972,318 of record NC_071355.1, read on the forward strand.
CAATCACCCAAAAAGAAATAAACAAACACACACATCTGTTTCCTACTGCCCGTCGTTTCAGGAGTGCAAAGATGAGTTCAGCATCATCGACGACTCGATTGACGGTCCGCCGTCGATCGGGTCGGACGTGGTTGCCACCGCGTCACCCGTTCCACCCACCGTAACCGGTACTCCGCAGCCTTCGGGAAAGAAACAAAAACCAGCCGGGCGCAAGCTGGTCACCGGTTACATTCTGTACTCGAGCGAACACCGGAAAACTATTTGCGCCAGCAATCCGGACGCAACCTTTGGCGAGGTTTCCCGTATAGTGGGCAATGAGTGGCGCTCGCTGCCGGACTACGAGAAGAGCACCTGGGAACAGCGGGCCTCTAAGATGAACGAGGAAAATGCGGCCAAATTTGCGGCTGAATCTGGGGAAGGCCACTGCCCTAGTCCTGCACCGACCAAGTCGGAAGGGCCCATTGTGCAGGAAATTGTACCTAATCATGTATGAGAAATTTTTGAACTTATTTTTAGCACGGCATTTCTGTTTCTATTACATGTTTTAGTTACATGTTCTCTGTAAATATTAACATTTCCATCAAAATTTATAGCTTTTTTTCTTTGCGAACGCAGGTTTACGAATGCTGCTGGGAAAAGTGTGACTACCAATTCGAGGATCCATTCGATTGCATGGAGCACTGCATCACCGATGTAACAGGCTGTGTGTACAAAACCTTCATGAAAGCTAGCGAGCCAGAGTTCCTGTGCATCTGGCGCAACTGCGTTCGTCTGCGGCGCAACATGCCCCCGTTTCCGCATATGCAACGGCTGGTGAAACACGTCCGCGAGGTTCACCTGACAAAAACCGTCGGCAAGGTCGTGATGCCGCAGGATCGTGGCAAAAATTTCGTTCCAGCCAAGCGACAATCGATATCGCAACCACATCCATCGACAATCAAACAGCAACCCGTGCCGGTCGCTAGTGGAAGCCCAGCGTTGCCGCAGGAGGCAACGGCGGCAGCGTCGAGCCCAGCAGCAGCGGCCGGAGCAGCGGGCGCTGCATCCGGAGCCGCCGGAGCTGCTGCACCATCCGCGAGCACTTCGCAGCAAAACGGAACCGCCCCGGCCGGTGCAAACAATCAGTCAAGTAATTACATTCCTGCGTCGTACTATAATTGTGAGTGGTTTTTATTAGTTCGCTTTTTATTTTGCCGAGAGCAATGCTTTTTAGTGAGTAGTGCATGCGTTAGATTTCATTTTTAGGGTTGAACTAAATAACTATCCTTCCAATTACCTCATCATTCAAAGATACATTTGCTGTACTGTTCTGTGCGTATTTCCGGTGTTCAGGATTTTTATCCGGAATTGTGATCGAACGATGATTCGATGAAACTCTTCGCAACTACAAGTTGGCATTTTGAAAAAATGTTGTCTTGTTCAAGAATAGTTTAAAATTTAAACGCACTTTTTCAATTTATAATGGAATGCCGAAGCCATGTACGGAATTTACATTTTTAATGAAACTAATTTTCTTCTAATGGCAGTGTGCCATACGGAAACTTTACAGATTTTCTTTCGTCTATTATGGACAGCCACAGAGAGCAATTGTTTACAAAAATATATTGGTTGAGCCGTTTGGACGAGCTATCCAACTTCCACGAAAAAGTTAAAGTATGCACCTTGAGTCATCAGGTATTAGCATCTTTGGCTCGAGCAGCACGTTCCTCACTATCACGTTCCTCTGCTTGAGTCGTAGTTCAAATACTTAATTCAAGTGATCAGCAAATAGTAATTTTTTACTTAATATTTTGTCGTTAAAAAAACAATCCATAAATATTGATACTCAATAATTGCTTGATTGGAATCCGCATCATATAATGCTGATCATAATGCTGTTTATCCCTCTTTTTGATGGGAACGTAGACGAAGACAAGTCGTAGACCAGGATATCCCAGCACCCCAATCATACTTATAAAACACAACGATAAGTTTTGACATAAATTTGGGGTTTTCTTCAAATGGTTTAACCCTTGCCGATCAGAATTCAGGATAGGAATTCGGATCAGAATGGGTTCGAATGTAGAATCGAGGCTATTAATCGAGTGCTCCCCTCGCAACACTGCACAAACTGCTTCAACTCAAAGCTAATATCATTCTCGTGGATAGTGGATAGTGGATTGCTCTAAGCCCGTCAGTTGTCCAGTACACTAACGGCAAGTCTACCAATCTAAATACAATGACTACGAGCAACGTACGTATTGATATTGGAAAACATGCTTGGTACCTACGTTGAGAGCAGATCGCTGGGTTGAGCAGCTGGAATTCCGATCGTAATACTGCTGGAGATGTTCCTTGCAGTCCTATATGTACGGCTGCAACGGTTGATGTTGAACGGTACGTTTGAAGCGTACATGTAGCGTCTTGGCAATCTTCTCCCCCTCGTTGATTTTCAGGAGCGGTCGTTTCAGTCGAGCGATTTTGACTTCAGGCTATTTTGAATGCGCATCTACATCAACCAGGAAATATTGGCGAGATCTATATGGCTTCGCTATATATGGAGGTTTGGTTGCTTGTGGCCAAGACTGCAGTAAAACCTTCGAATGGGGTGCCAGGAAACGTTACTGCGAGTGACAGCTCTCATTCTCTCGATTCCGGGATGACCTCAATGGAGTTGCTTCAGAACAAGATGGCAAACGTTGTTTGGAATCACCAAGCAATCCACAACATCAGGCATTTTTTCACCACAGCAGGAGCTTCACGGTACGGATAGAATTGTCTTACTAAATCGTCTTCGATGCTGCTTGCGGAGAAAGGCTATGCTTGTCGGTTGTACTGAATCACTTGCTTTAGGACTGGACACTTAAGCGTAGCTTTTTGGACCGCGTTGACAGTTACTGCTGACGCACTGACAGCTTCATTCAGTGGGTCGTCGAACTGGACAGCAGCGTTGATGAAGTCTTCTTCCGATTTCGTGCGACTGTCGATCAGGCGTGATATTACATCCGAACAGTCAAATTGGGTAGTGGAAATGTATTCGATTTTGAAATCGTAGCAAAGTGGTTTGCTTCGAACCAAAGATTCTCATCAAGGGTTGGTTGTCGCTTTGCAATGTGAACTTCCGATTCAGGATCATCCGAGGGAAATTCGTGGCTCTGAACACCAGCGCTAAGCCATCCTTCTCCACTTGAATTTGTCCAACTTCGACTTGAGTCATCGAACGGGAAGCATGTGCGATTGCCTTTATAGAAGCGTAAGGAAACCGATGTAAAGCGATTGCACCAATACCAGTTTTCGATGTGTCTGCCCGCGATGATGATTTCCAGATTCGGGTCATAGTGTGTGAGCAGCAGGTCTGATCGTAGCATTTGCTTGATCCTATTACACGACCAATGAAACTGGACGTGGACATCTTTCTTTAAAAGTGCATCTAGCAGATGTCGAAGCTGATGTATTTGTCGTACGAACTTAGAGTAAAAGTTAACAGCAAACAGGTGACATCGGTTGGTGTTGGCATCATGAATATTGCTTCAACTTTGCCTGGATCTGGGCGCAAACCATTAGCATCGACGATATCCCTCAGATATTTGATCTGTCACTGAAGAAAGCTGCATTTTTTCCCCGAAAATTGAATCCAGACTCTTCTAGCCTTTTGAAAAGTGCCGTAATTCGTCGATGATGCTCCAAGTCGATTTTGCTCGAAGAGTTCAATTCAGTCGGGACCTAATAAGTTAAGGTCTGGATGTGTAATTACATAGCAGGTCGTGCTTCCAGAGTAACACGTCACATTCTCCGATGGAATGCTAAGGGTTTGCCGGACGCAATTTTTACATGATTGGTGGTTTGTTGCAACTCCAATGATCCGAGGTTCTCTCAGGTCTGTCTTGAAATGACGGTTATGTCGGATGCTGTGTCGAACTGCAGCAAAATTTTTACTCAGCCGATGTTGCTATTTAGGAACTTCCTGCGGTCGCTGCTCACCTGATTGACTGCAAAAACGCCGTTCACAATGAACTTCTTCCTGTTTTTGTTGCTTCCATTGCTGTGTTTCATAGAGTTACAGTTGTAATAACCTTTTGTAGCTTCGAGTTAGTGTACTGTAAACGAATGGATTATTTCACAACAAAAGAAAACGCGTCCGATCACGTTCGCTTCTAGAACACCACTTAACTCAAAAACGGGAACAATGTTTTTGAGCAAGATAATTACATTTATGGAAATAAAATATTCACCAACACCTTTCTTGTGTCCAACTTGGTTGCAAGATTTACAGGAGTGGCTCGCAAAAGGACATTAACGAACGTAGTGCACTGCCAGCGTGGTATCTTCAGGACGATTGATTGCTTGCTATCCTTCGTCTGTGGAACAAATAAATTCGATATCTGCTCTTCTGCTTGATGGCACAGACTGATGGGGTTGTCGATGATTTCTGTTCTACCAGGGCGGTGTCATGTTTCAGATTCTGCAAACGTTGACATTCGTTGATGAGGACCTTCAATTTGCATTCACCGTCTGCAGGATCGCGTGATGAACTGACGGCAGACCAACCAGAGGATGGGTCTATTAGGGACAAAAAACCGCTTCTTGAATTACAGTATCGTAACCTATACTGCCCGCACAAATGTATAAACCCGATGACGAGAAGGAAACATTCTACGTGTAGCTACGGAGCGGGCATAGTGTAGCTCATACTATTGCTTAGTAACAGTTCAGGTGCACTCAAAACTTTCGATGCGACGCGATGGAGAGGAAAAAAATAACTTGAAAAAACTATCTCGGCATTGCTACCAGGGAGAATTTGGTCAAGTATCGACGAGCGCGGAATGAGTTCTCTGAATCTCGGGGCAGCATACGATACAGCCGATCCGGAACATCTATCGTAGATAATGCAACTTGCGCACTTTTGGGATGTTCTCGAGTCCCATTTAATCGCGCAGAGAGGTGGTAGCCAACTTCTAAGCTTACGTCGACATTATTCCTAGAATCTTTAAGACCTGGTCACCACCGACAACGACACGAGTAACGAGATTCAACGCCTCTTCCAAACAGCGATTCCGCAAGACATTTCTAATCACGTGCATGCTGCTGCTAATTAGACCGGTAGTCCATTACGGAGTTGAGATTGTAATTTCGCTTACGGAAGATGTACGTGCACTTGTCATATTTGAACGAAAGGTGTTGCGAAAGTATTGCCATTAGGGGATACAAACGAAACGCGGAGAGTGGCGTAGTATATTTTTTTATCGGAGAAGTCCTGACATGATGAAAACCATTTACAGAGTGTAACGAAAATTTCAAGTTGTGCCTTCGATTTTTTTGGTTTATCGTCGCTTTCGGTTGAAATAGGAGGTGAATAACAGTTTTTACGTAAAGTAGCGGCATTCATTTTCAGAATCATCGAAACTTAAATAATATACACAGTCAATTTACCGTCTATTCGCAGTATTGGGGTTTGTAAACCACGTACGTTCTGATAGTATATCAGCAATATTTTGGAAATAGATGTATGAAATTGTGAATAGATCATTGCGATGGAATCTCTCTCTCTCTCTCTCTCTCTCTCTCTCTCTCTCACACACACACACACACACACACACACACACACTACCTCTTTCTCTTTCATTATATCTTCCTCTTTCTCTCTCGTCCCTCATATAAATAAAATAAAAGTTTTACTAATCAACAACACATTCTATGACCTATTTTACTTAGACTTGGTAAAACTAGTTTATATGCTACTAGTAGATGTATTTACAAAAATTCATTTGAAACTGGGTGCCGTTTTTAAATTAATAATTTGGTTTTACCGATAAAAAATACATAATTTTATACCCATTTGCATTGCATTCAACATTTTTTAAACAATAGCATTTCAACACTAAACCTAGAGAAACACGCATGCTTTCCTGCCTCCAGCTTTACCCGGCTATGAACCTCCAATCATTTAAACCGTTGCTCTTTTACCTTAATTTTCCTCAGTCGTTCCAGCTCCGCCAGCAGAACCACTGTTCGTCACAGTCCCGCCACGACCGCAACGTGTTCTTCACTCGGAGGCGTACATTCGCTACATCGAAGGACTGCAGAGTGGTTCCCAGTATATTACACCCTGGCAGAAAACACTAACCGCTACGAGGGAAAACATTCCTAACCAGGACGCCAGTCGCCTGCCCACGCATTGGCTTGGCAAGAAAGGACGCGAGAAACCGGAAGCAGTGGTCGACGCCCTCTGGCAGCTGCGAGGTTTTCTAATGAAGGATGTAATTCAGTTCGATCGCTTCTGAATCTCACTCTACTGTGAATGCGTTGAACTGAGCCACGTAAAAGGTAATATTTCTTTTTGGAAAAGATTTTAACGATATAACGAACGTTGAGCAAGGTACATATATTCAGTTTTCCTTCTTATTTTACAAAATATGTCTGCTATGGAATATATGTATAAGTGATGTATCTTGAAACTGCTATAAAGTTCACCTGATTGATCCGAACATTACCGGTTATTTATAGCTTGGATTTAGTGTCCTTGGTCAAGACTAAAGTTTGACAGAGTTCCACGACCTCGGATCCGCAGCCCCAGCAAAGCGTAACGCCGCAACCACCATGACCGTAATTATGGATGATGGGTACTGTTTGTTCACCTATATTTAAAGACACATAATTTTTATTTTAATCAAAAACTGCTTTTGAAACTCGAGAAGTTAATGACAGTTCTTTGAACCTTTGATGTATAGTTAGCGCATAAATATACAATTAAACAAGTGCGTATTTTTGCAATCAACTTCTGATAATGGAAAAGTAATCTTCCGGCCAAATAACCCCCAACCACTATCATTATCAATCGCGATCTGACCATGATAGTTTGTTTTGCTTAGAAATAGCGATTGATAAGTCATTAAAACAATATAGAGGAATGGAAAATTTCCTACCTGCTTTGTATTGCTCTACTTCCAACCGTACGGTACTGCGTCCCGGCCGCAAGCCAACCCACTCTCGTACTTTGGTAGCATTTCTCAGACTAGGAAGCATTCGCTCGCATCCATCGAAGATGAATTTACTGTCATCTTTACTGATATTCCGATTGAAGTCATTCATCTGATGAGTTCCTCCAAGTATCACCGTCTCTGTGCTGTAAAATAAAAAAAAGCTTGTATAAGTTTAAGCTTTCCATTATTAGATCTCGTACTTACTTTGGTATAACGTAATTACCATCGTCGCTATCATCAAGGATAATTTCAAACACCCATGGTGCACAGACTCGTGCTACCTGTCCCCGAATGGGCAGCACCTCCTTGTCGCTCATCATTTCGAGCGACCCCAAACCCGTGCAGTTAACGATGAGGTCCACTTTCCGGTTTTGCACAATGCTCTCCACGTTATCAACCTTCGCTCGTACAAACTTGCCGCCAACGTTGACAAATCGATTAAACAGATACGGCAGTAGCCCTGATGGCTCACAGGTAAACGTGGCAAACTGATATCCGCCGGTGTAGCGCCGCCCGTGTTCGTAACTCAGTCGATCCAGCTCTGTAGCGGAAAGTTTCGCACAACCAAACACGATATCCTTCCAGGCCGGTTCCGGATAGCCCTGTGGGTCAGTCGTAAGACGCATGCACGGTTGTAGACTGACGCCAACTCGTGCTGCCAACCCATTTTTCCACAGCTGGTGAAAGAACACGTGCGTAGCGGTTGACCATTTACTGTAAACAGCAAAATCGACACAAGTTAACAAATTGGAATAATATTTGAATTTTAAATCTCCTCAATTGTGAGATAAATTCGATGTATCGTAGAATTTATCCAAATTAGGAGAACATAAATTCTGGACAGGAGATTCTATGGCACGTACTTTAATCATGTTCTACTACTAACAGTGGTAGTGATAGAGCAGAACAAGGATTCGGTTTTGTACTTCTTGAGAAGCAGATAATGCGGGTTAAACAAGTGCGTATTTTTGCAATCAACATCTGATAATG